>NC_050579.1:82146392-82473438 GCF_011100635.1 Trichosurus vulpecula
ACAAGGATCAGTTCAGGATTTTTACCATTGAGTTTTTCTCTACCTTTCCCTCCTACTCTTCATTCTGCATTTCCTAGTCCATTTTATAGTTAGTTTTTAGCCAAAGACTGAAAACATCTCAATAGAGTTCTTGTGTTTTTGATTTTGCTTTCAGTTAAATACTTTTTTCCTGAGTGTCTGATCTCAGGCTAGATTTGTCCATTAGAAAATGAAACTATCTTCCTGATTTTGCTGCAAGATTTGCTGATCTATTAAAGAGGAAGCAGTGAGGGCTTTTAGGTACTATGCTGATGAGAGCAGGGGCCAACTTCTCTTCACCTTTCCTGCTGTCTCCTTTCCCTTACCAGAGAAATACAGTTCACTGGCCTAGTGACAAGAAGTCTGAATCAATCCTGGACTATAGCCACTTATTATGGGTAGTGATGGGAATGGGAGGTGGGGGTGGAGATAAAGCAGACAGGGAGCTAATCTACAAATTTTATATTAGCCAATAGTTTCAAACTCCTCCCCCCATGTTAACTTTTACCTTAGCCAATGACTGGGACCCAAATGGTCCCAGTAGAATTTCATCTCCTTCTCTTGCCTCCTGGTTCTCTGGCTCATGAAGTCTGGCAGAGGTAGAAGAAAGGGAAGACGATTTGGAACATCTAAATACTTGGCTAAGCAGCCCCAGAAAAGGCATGAGGTCACATATTTTTGAAGTTCTGTTGAGGATGCCTCCATGACGCTTATTCAGGATAGCCAAGCCCAGCCTGTGACCTTTGATTCCCCTAGGCCTCTCTAACACCTTCTAAAAGCATTAAATGGTACACGCACACAATTTTTAATTAAGACCAATCACTGGAGGTGATATGGTAAAGTAGAAAGAGAGCTAGGCTGGAAATCGGGCACTCTAACTAGTTGGGTTATATCCAGCAAGTCAAATTGGGGTAGGGTGGGGTGGGGTGGGGTTGGGCTTAGAAGTCTCTAAGGTCATTTTCCATTATAAAGTTAATTTGGCTTTGAAAGATATTATTGAATTTTGTGGCCAGCCCCTGAGGGACCTGGAGACAGCCTGAGTCACAAAATGTGGGCTAGAGATCATTGGTCTGTAGAGACCCTCATGACTCCATGTCTCTGAAAGCCTGGATGGGTCTACTTAGCTCTCTTCATCTTTCTTTCTTTTCTTCCCACCCTTCCCCCCTTTTCTTCCCCCCCCCCACCCCCCACACTGGGGAGAAACCTGAAGTGTGCAAAATAACAAAGAACTCAGGCTGAGGCGTGAAATAATTTAAATTTATTTTTTCTTCTTTTGTAGAAGCAGCAGTAGTAGGAGGTGGCTGCTGGGGAGGGTTGGGGGGAAAGGGCTGGGCCCTTAACCCCACTGCCCGGCCCACCTGATTAGCCAGGAACCAAAAAAAAATGATTTCCTTACAATCCATGCCCATTTCCTTTCTGAGTGAGTTGTGAACTGGGCTTCCTTACTGCCACTATGTCCCACCCATATTTTCTCAAGTCCACCCTTTCAATCTTGAACGGGTTGTTCGTTAACTCTTCCCAGACTAACATGCTGACATGGGGTTTATTTTCACGGTGTCTGTCTGGCAGGCCTTAACCAGTTTTTCTCTTCTTTCCTCATCAGGAAAAACCAGGAGCCTTGGGTTTTTCCTCTGCTCCCTTTCCTTCAGCTTTCCCCCCACCCCCCAGCACCTTTACAAGGCAGGAATGGATGAATGGAACTGTTAGAAGATAACGGACTTACTGTTTCATTTATTTGTTCATTGAACTAGAAACAAAGAGATACAATGAGAGCTGTGGTAATAAAGATCAAAACAAAACTCTAACAATGACAGGTGTTTACACAAGGAAAATTTCACAGAATCTTAGATCCTCTGGCTAGAATTCCGGCTTCCTCTGCTCCAGCAACAAATATCCCTCCCATCCTTCAAAGCTCGCCTAGAAATTCATACTCTCCACGTAGTATCCCCTAATTATATTTAATTCTAATCAATTCATTTTAGACTCCTAATTGTAGAGCTGGAAAGAACCTTAGAGATTATCCAGTCCAATTATGCATGCTGCATTTTTCTCAGAATATATACGCACATGCATACACACTTACAAACACAAAAGTTGTACATATGTTCATTTGAGTGGCTTCATATGCTTCTTGTGACATTAAGAGTAGGGACAAAATCTTCTGCTGTTTTTAGATTCCTCCCACCTTCCTCTCCATCCCTTCTCACAGATCAATCAAATAGCAAATATTCATTGGCCAGCCTGAAATATATTTTTTACTGTGTACCTGTGATCCCAGACTTCAAATAGACAGCATTTTAGCCAAGGAGACAAAAGAATCAGCCAGTTCTTTGGAACAATAAGTCAGTTCTTTGGTGGTCTATGAGAGAATACTTAATTAACTATTCAATTGTATGGCACAGGTGAGATAGGATTATAGACTATAGATTATAGAAGGAACTTTAGAGATCATCTCATGAGACATGCTGAAGCCAGTTCATTCCAATGTTGACTGAAAGCCAATTGTTAAATTTTCAGTCTGAGTATTTGCACCTTGGGAATCCACTAGCACTACAAATGGAGGCTTGATATGATTGTTGTTCCTTGTTTTTGAGGAGGACCAGAGACAATCATGGGGGTGATATCCTGACATGTGCACGAATTGGATTTAAGTGAGGCCAACCTGCACAAAGTCATCAGCCTCACTATCTCCTCCAGAGCCATGGAAGTCAAGTGGCAGGACAAAAGTCAAGAAGACTGGTGATGGCCCTGAATGCAGTGGATGACCACAATGTCACAGGCTGACCATTTTAAATTGGACAGTTTCTAAATTAAAGTCAAAGTATTGGTGTATTGTTTTGCTAACTGTCTAGGCTTAAGAAAGCAATGGAAAAAATTTTATTAAACAGATTAAACTTAGAAGTGTCTCTCAAGTGCACTCCCTCCCCCCCCCCCCAGAGCCCTTTGTTAAACATTTGCCCTCACACCCTCTGCTCCAATGTCCTCATTTTACAGAGACGGTGAGAGCTAGAAAACTTAAATGACTTGCCCATGGTTACATTGATAGTAAGTGGCAGAGCCAGGATGTAAACTCCAGGGCTAAAAGATCATATCTCTAGAGGGATCCCATCCTTCTGATTCTAAGCCTATGTCAATTTCTGCTATGCCCTGCTGCCTCTTTGGAGCATGGAGAAGAGGAGATAAGAGGAGTGTGAATAGTGTAGGATGGAGGATCTAATCTGGGTTAATCAAGAATGGACCAGAATTAGATGAAAAGGGCAGTGTGGGAAGGCATGAAGCCCCAGTATGTGCCAGGCCCTGGGCTTGATCTTTATTGTTATCCCCATTTTGCAGTTGAGGAAATCAAGGTAGACAGAGATTAAGTGACTTACAGCTACTAAGGATCTGAAGCTAATTGGAACTTAGGTCTTCCGGACTCCAGGCCCAATGTTCTATGCCCTGTGCCACCTAGCTGCTAGGAAACAAATGTTGTTGTTGGACAATTTTCCACTAAGGTAACTTTCAGCTACAAAGCCTCAAATGTTGGTGCCAGTGAAAAAGTAGTCAGAAAAGCTCAAAAATATCTACTAGCAAAACATTTATAACTTTCTAGACCAGGGTGGGGAAACTGCAGCCTCAAGGCCACATGTGGCCTTCTAGGTCCTTGGATGTGGCTTTTTGGCAAAGTCTAAGTTTTACAAAAGAAATCCTTTCGTTTGTTCTGTGAAGTTTGGATTCAGTCAAAGGACTGCACTTGAGGACCTAGAGAACCACCTGTGGCCTTGAGGCTGCAGGTTTCCCACCCCCAATCTAGAAGGTTCATTTGATTTTTTTCCTACAAATGCTTCTCAGTATCTTTGTTCATTTTCTTCCTCCCTTCCTTTTGTCTCAGTGGAAGAGTTATGTCCACTTTTCACTAAGGCAAATCTCTGTATTTGCATACTTGGTTCCATTCCCTCCAGAGACTGCTCCAATAGCCACCCCCTCTTTTCATGAATTTTTAGTTTCTCTGTCCCCATTATGTTGAAAATTGGGTGTATTATAAGAGATAGGGAAAACTCTAAGTACCTGATTTCTGGAATAGTGTGTATGAGAAACTGCTAGCTGGCCAATCTGACTGCAATGAAGAGTATGAATAGAAGCGATATGGAATGAGATTGAAAAGGTAAGTGGGGTCCACATTGTGGAGTATTTTAAAAGGCAGGTCGAAGAATTTCTATTTTATTCTGTAGGCAGCAGGGAGACACTGAAGATCTTTTAGTGTGCGTGTATCTGTGGTGACATAGTTCAGATCTGCATTTTAGGAATGTCGGTATCAAGAATGTATTGGAGAGGGAAGATACTGGTGGCAGAGAGACCTTGTAGGTTACTGAAATAATCCCAAATGAGAAGGAATAGAGATGATGTGACGGATGTGAGAGATGTTATGGAGGTAACATCAATACTTCTTGGCAGTTGAGTAGACAGAGGGCTTGAGGGAGAAGGAAGACCTGGTAGCATCCAAAGAAAGGAGGAAGTTTGGAGAAGGAATGAGTCAGGGAAGGGGGAAGTATAATGAGTTCTGTTTTGTGTCTGTTGACTACACAGTAGCCTACACGACATCCAGGTAGAGATGTCTAGCAGGAAATAGTAACTGGAGTTTAAGAGACAGATGAGGATTAGATATATAGGTCTGGGAATCACCTAGATAGAGATGATAAGTAGGAGCTGATAAAGGAAAGAAGGAGGAATAAACATTTATATAGCACCTGCTGTATGCCAGGCACTGTGATTTCACAAGTATTATTTCATTTGACCCTCACAACTCTGAAAGGTAAGTGCTATTATTTTCCCCCTTTTATGGTTGAGGAGACTGAGGAAAACAGAAATCGAGTGACTTGCTCAGGGTCACATGGTTAGTGAGTATCTGAGGCTGGATTTGAACTGAGGGCCCAGCACTCTATCCATTGTGCCACCAGCTGCCCCATGAACTCACCAAGTGAGATGATAATATAGAGAGATAGAGGAAGATAGTCCAGGAAGTAGGGGATTCCCTCACATAGTGTGTGGGGAGATAATGATCCAGCAAAGCAGACTGAGGAGGGATGGTTAGATAGGCAGGAGGAGAATAAAGAGAAAGCAATGTTATGGAAGCCAAAAGAAGAAACAGTACTCAGGAGAGTGGGCGATTGAGTGTCAAGAGTCGTACACAGGTCAAGGTGGATGAGAACTGAGAAAAGAACATTGGATTTATCAGTTAAAAGATCATTTGTAACTTTACGAGAATAATTTTACTCTAGTGGTGGGATCAGAAGGCGGATTGCAAGGGATCGAGGAGTTACTGCGAGGTGAAGAAATGAAGGCTAATAGAGACAACTCTCCCAGGAGTCTAGCTGATAGACTAGAGGCTATCCTTCAACCCATGTATCCACTCAAATGCCAAGAAATACAGGATGATACCTTAAAGAAACGACAGAGCTGGTCAAATGAAAGTTTTTTTTTTTAAGAATGGGGTGGGTGGGCGGGACATATTTGTGGGTGGCAAGGGAGGAGACAGTGAATATGGAGATATTAATAATGAGAAGGGGAACTATCAAGGGGCCAACCTCCCGGAGAAGATGGGATCAAGAGTACAAGTATAGGGGTTAGCCTTGACAAGGAGAAGGCCTTCTTTGTGCTCTTCAGTCATCTGCCAAGACCAAATGTGGGCATCTCGCTATCTTCCTTGCCAGACACATACAATGCCTTTCCCCTGCCTGTCATCCCTCTAGCTAAGTTTGCATAGCTCAACATCAACAGGTGAGAATGTTTCGTGACACAGCAAGACATGTAGAGAAAGATTACAATTTCTGTAAGTAGAAGCAGTACCTACCTTGCCAAAAATCAGAGCTTTTATATATTATTGATTAATATATTGAATTAATATTAATATACCTTAAGACAGCAGGTGAATGTGAATCTTACCTGCATGTTTAGTTCTGTACACAGCAAATGGTTCATGTTTATTGAATTGAAACATATCACAAGATGACATAGTTTCTTACAAAGGAGAACCACATGATGTGGTGATGATGTTGTCAATATTTTTAACATTTCTCTTGGGTTGTATTCTGGGTTATTTTAGACATGGGGTAATTTCTTTTAAGCTTTTGCTGATCTTCTGTTAATTATGTAACATTGGGCAAGTCAGGTCACTTATTTAGGTTCCAGTTTCCCTATATATATATAGTGAATAACTTGAACTAAGTGATCTCAAAGGCCCCTGGCAGCTGAAATATTCTGTGATTCTATACCTGAACAATCAGGATTTGGAGAAGGGAAAAGCAGATAATAAATCAATAAATAACATCTGAGGAACTTTTCTGCCTCCATCAACTGGTTTGAGTAGTAAATTTGTGTTGGATTGAATTAAATTCAGGGAGGGAATTGTAATAATGATAAAACACATTTGGTTGTCACTTGAAAATTTACCTCCACTACAATTCAACTTCAGTTGTTCATCGTAGAATGCAGGTGACCTTGGATTCTTTTTTTATTTTTTAATATACTACCCCTCCACCCCAATTACATGTTAAAAAGGTGCTTTTTAACGTTTTAGAAAAAGTTTTGGGTTCCAAATTCTATCCCTCCCTAGGGACCCCTCCTGAGATGGTAAGCAATCTGATATAGGTTACACATGTGCAATCATATAAAACATTTTCATATTAGTCATCTTGCACAAGAAGACTGAAATAAAAAAAGAGTGAAAGAAAGAAAGAAAGAAAGTGAAAAATAGCAAGCTTTGATCGGTATTCAGATGCCATTAGTTCTTGCTCTGGAGGCAGTTAGCATTTTTTATCATGAGTCCTTTGGGGTTGTCTTAGATCATTGTATTGCTGAAAATAGCTCAGTCATTCACAATTCTTCTTTATGCAGTATTGCTGCTGCTGTGAATAACATTCTGGTTCTGCTCACTTCACTTTGCATCAGTTCATGTAAGTCTGTCCAGGTTTTTCTGAAATCGTCCTATGGCCCTGCATCCTTGGAGGTTATACCATTGGTATTCTAAGCCCATCAAGTTCTACCAAGACAAAGGGCTCTGTATATTGGCCAGATACTACACTATATGGCTGTTATCTGAAGATCAGCCTAGCTAATCTCAGAAAGGCCCATCACCAGGATCCACACATGACTTTTTTGGGGGAGTGGGTGGGTGGGTAGATCAGCTCTTAATGAAAAACTTATTTGTAGATAGGTTGTAATCTTCATTGGTAGAAGGAGTACCCCATATTTAAAAAAAATCACATATCCTTGGAGTGTTTAAAGTTTGGCCCTGTGAGGTAGGTGATCAGAATATTAATACCCCCATTTTACAGGTAAGAAAATGAAGATTGAAGAGGTTAAGAGGCCACACAACTAAATGGCAAGGCTAAGACTCAAATTCAGGTCTTACAGATCTAAATACAATGTCTTTTCTCTCTGCAGCTGATTCTACTATAGCCAGGAACATTCTGGAGCCAGCTTTTAATGATTACATTTTCAATGTGAGCATTAACACCTTTGACATCAACAAATATTACAAATCAGGGCTTGGTATATTATTTTGTAAGTTCCCTGGACTTAAAAAAAGTAATGGAGAAAATGTTAATAATGATTAAACTTAAAAGTGTGTCATTCAAACATTTTTGGGGAGAAAATCCAGTTGTTAAACATTTCTTAGCACACATAATACAAATCTTTAATGTGTTGGAGGAGCTACTTTCAGGGGAGCTATCCTGGAAGTCCAAGTCCCAAAGGAGCCAGGCTCTACTTAGATCAAGGCAAGTTGATGGTGTAGTAAGTAGAAAGTTCTGGACACAGAGCCAAAATGACCTGACACTCAGGTAGGTACCTTAGACACTGGCTGTGTCACCTTGGGCAAGTCACTTACTTGATCTCTCTAAACATCTGTTTCCTTATCTGTAAAAAAGGGATAGTGAGAGGATCTAACTCACAGCATTGTTGTGAGGGTCAAATAAGATAATACATGTAAAGCACTTTATAAATCTTAAAGTGCTATATAATGCTGAATATTACATTTCTCTTTCTTATTGATAGAAAAAGACCTTCCTATTGAAAATAGCCTCTTTGATCCCCACATCCATCTCTCTTAGGTATAGCAATACCTTGTTTGTATAGGGGGCCTCCTTTGTTAAGATCTTTGTATAGTGGAAGTTCATTTCCCCTTCCCCTATAGAATCTGAGTTAGTATTTCAACATACAGAATCTCAAAGGGGAGAAAACCCCCAACAAGTAAAAGCACTCTATGAGGTTTTTGATTTCTCGCTTCAGAGGACAACCCCAGGCTACTGTCTTGGCAATTGGCAGATAGTTGGCATGTATCCCCTAAGTATTTATTTTCTCTCAATCTTTGCTTTTATCTCTAAAAAGCAGTTGAGACTATCTCTTCATTTCTTCCCCCAAACTTTACAGCTAAAGTGTGTAACTAGGCCCAGATAACCTCAAAGTATCCCCTCGCCAGCTAACCTTAAGCAAATCAGGGAACATCCTACTTTTATATTTTCATTCCCCATAACCAATTGTTACCCTCAAAAATCCCCCAGTGATCTGGAAATGGGACTTTGTACCCCACTATTTGCCATACTAGAAGCTCTTAAAATGAAGTATTATCCTTAATTTAGGTTGGACTTGGGTGCTTTAAAAAGAAACCTAGGAAGCCAACTTTGGAGGTGCCAAGCCATCATCTCAACTCAGACACAGATTTGGAGAATTTCAGCATTCCACTTCTGTTTCTAGCTCTCCTGAGGGTCTTAGTCGGCTGTAAAAAATATATATTTCAATGAGTGTTGTTTGGAAGCATAAGTCTTGTGTTCGTTCTTCCTTTTCCCTTCCCTGGTTCTGTAATAGGGTTGCAACATACTCATTCATCTGGAGAGGCCTTTGCTGCCAAATGAAGAAATTTAAATGAATGAGACAAACCATGCAAGTTTCTTCCACATTTTCAAACACTTCAAATTCAAGGAACCCTCATTCCAAGCACTGAATTGAGGGGCTCTGATTTATAGGCTAAATGACAAACTGTAGGGTCCCAGGATCTGAATCATAATAGACTTTAGAAATCTTCTAATCCATCTCCCTTATTTTATAGGCCCCGAGTCCCACTGCTCTTGAAAACAGTCTAGCATTTGCTCAGTGCCCATGGAGAAACTTCTGGAAGTTGGAGAAGGGAGCAACAGTTTTCCACTGCCCCTGGCAGCTCTAACTTGAGACAGAGCATCTTTGAAATCTACCCAGCCTCCCTTGGGAGAATAGTCCAGGCATTGCAGGGCCTCTGATCTGCCAGGTCTCTAGAGGAAGGGTTCTTATCCTTTTTAGTGGCATGGATTCCTTTGTTGGTCAGGTAAAACCTAAGGACACTTCCTCAGAATATTTTTCAATGTTTGGAAGAAATTAGAGGTCAGTGACAATAAAGATGTATTTTTTCCCCATCTAAATTCATGGACTCCTTGAAATCTATCTCTGGAGACCTTAAGGTAATTACCTTTTTAGATCACAAGTCTAGTTTACTACAGACTACTGTCAGGGTGGAGCCAGGTGCCTAGGGCCAGTTTTCTCTCTACTTTCAGAGATAAGATGACTCTTCAATGCACTGGGAGACCAACTTTTAGAAATCTTCATTAGGTTCACAGCACAGATCTAGACTTCAGGTTTATCTCTTTCCTCTTTCCTCAGGATCTCCTTCTATTTGCAAATGGTTGCATATTGATTGGCCAACTGTCTCACAGCTGTGAGCACACTTACCTCTCCTCCCTTCTTCATTTGCTAAATGGGGAGCCCTACTGATTGGTGCCCATGTCAGTGTAAGAAGGACTCCCTTCATCTCCCTTCCCTGATTCCTTTTTCCTGTGGGGCTTAGTATCCAGGAAAAGGTGTTCTGCAGTTCAGCCTCTTTTTATATTTCAGACCTAATTATTCTCTCTTGAGTCAGCAGTTTTAAGGAGTGTCAAGAGAGGAGCCCAGGCTTGGCTAAGGCCATTATTATCATAAAACACCAACCAGTTTGGAGGAGAAGAAAACTACCTTTTGGTAGTTGAGAAGGGAGGCTCGAAGGGTTTTGCCTTTGCAAAAGTGCTCACTTTGCATATAGGAAAAATATCCTTACCCTTCAAGTCATGGGTAAGTCTGTGCCGTAATGGGAAAAACAGTGGACATTCATGGTACAGTAGAAAGAACACCGTCAGGAGAGCTACAGTAGTTGGACTCAAATCCCTCCTCTGATGCTTTCTGTGACCTTGGGCAAGTCATGTAACTGCTTGGAACCTTAGTTTCCTCATCTATAAAATGAGGATGTTGGGCTAGATGGTCTGTGAAGTCCTTCCTGGCTCTTGATCTATGGTCTAAAGATCTGGGTTCAAGTTCCAGTTCTCCTACACATTATCTGTATGACCTTGGCCAGGTCAGCCTCTTTGAACTTTATTTTCTTGCCATCTGTAAAATAGAGATTGTAATGCCTGCACTCTGACCTTGCTGGGATGTCATAAGGAGCAAATAAGGAAATGTGTGTCATGTACTATATGAATGTGAGTTATTATTTTAGTGAAACATGTTCAAATAGGCTTAATAATTTGCTCACACAGGGTCTTTTTCCATGAAGGACCTTAAACGGCCTTCCTAGACATATCTTTGCACAATGTCTCTGAGCAGGCAGGCTTCCTACATCCCATGACTCATTGTGCAGGTGGGGAAACTCAAAGTGCTTTACAGAATAATGTCACAGATTACTTGCACCCATAACACAAGTCTATTGGCTTTGCTCTGTAACCATGGGATCATGCATCTGCCTTTTACTTCTCTGGAGTGGCACTGTGCCACCATCTGAGTTTATGTGTGTACAGTCAACCTCCTTTCTTTTTTCTGTTTTCTTTTCTCCTCCCTTTGGAAACATCCACTTCTCCCTCTTATCTTCCTAGGAGCCCAGCAATAAAGGGGTTAAGGAGGGGAGATGCTATTTTGAAGCCCCTCCAATGCTAAATCGAGACTCTCCGAGAAAATACCCTCTTCATTTCAGGGCAGCAGAAACATTCCAAGAGCCGCGTGTTTTCTGTTCTAAATATGGATTAAGGGAGATGGGTATTTTTAGGAAGCAAATGGTAATGATTAGAGTTTTAAGATTTAAGTAGTCATTTAGTCATAAAGGCTGAATTCACATGCTTCAGAAAAATAGTCTTTTCCTCTCCGTTGATGATAGGGTTCCTTCAAGTGCCATAATTGTTCATCTTTTTATGAATGCATAACAGACAATGGCATGTGATTAGGTCTCCACCCAAGGCTTCCTTTTTAAAGAACAGGAAGATACATTTAGATCATTCTGTCCTGTATAAAAGAAGGTGATTAATCTGTTACCAAGGACATAAATATATCCCCCTTGTATAGTTCACTGTTTATTTAGAGGTGTGTTGATCTGGATAGGGGTCTATGCCGTATCTCTCTGTATGGCTAGGTAGTCCATTTTGGGGCCCTTAAAGAAATATATTTAGACGGCTTCCCCATCAACGTGCAGTGACTGATCTCAGGAGAATGCTATGTGCTAAATTGCAAGTTACAATCAAAGGGGAACCTTCGTGATTGTCAAAAAATTAAAGCTTAGACTTTCTAATAAAAGCATTGGCAGGAGCGTTTCCAGTACGCAAGAATAATTAGTCAAAAAGAGAAGCATGAGGAGAGAGATAAAAAGAAAAAACACACACAGAGTTTAATTTGATGAGCAGTGCCTTGGGGGAATGGAGAGGGTCTAATAATTACACTTGCCACAAGCAGTTGTTGGAAGCAGTTCCTGTAACGTGTGAAGGGGGTTGGGGGTGGGGAGATGACTGACAATCTCACAGTGAAGGGCTAGACTGGGTTTTCATTGCTGTAGGGACACTCCTGGAGGGAGATAAAAGGAAATGGTTCCTAAAGGTTATTAGAAATGAAACATAATAGGAAATACTGTACACACTGAATTCATTTTAGGTTCATAACCCTGCCTTATTTTATTCTGTATATGGCTTGTTTCTAACACACAGGCCGTCAAACAGATCCTCTACATATGATATTCTCCATCACCATAGAGGCAGGACTCCTACAAATGGCATGATGAGCGTTATAAATAATTCAAGGAAAAATTATAGCTTTCATTAGTTGTTCACCCCAGAAAGGGTAGACTATTACTAAGTTCAGACCTTGAGCAGTAGAGGTAGTAAGAAAAAGAATTTGTTGGACAATAACATTCGGTTTAGGAAGAAGCTTTCTTGAACTAAAATTTCCTTTCCATTCTTGGACAATTGACTCAAGCCAACACTCTATTATGCTTTTTCCTTAACAGATTGTACGTGTCATTATCCCCCATTCTACAGATCAGGAAGCTAAGGCTTAGAGGAGTTAAGTGCTTTGCTTGGGATTACTGCTAATAAGTGTCGTAACTGGGATTTGAACCCAGGTCTTCTGACTTAATGACTGTATTCTTGCTGCTATGTCTCATTACTTTTCATGAGTCCTATGTCATAATCTTTAGGCAATAAAAGCCATAGCCTAATGAAATGGGGAGACGTTTATTTCGGCTATAGTTCAGTGATATTAATATATTACATTATATTATATTATATTATTAGCATATTAGTATAATGTAATAATACCTATATAGTTTAGTGATATTAATATAATGGTTTATGTTTATACCATTTGAGAAGGAACATAGCTTAGTGCATAGAGCTGTTGCTGTTGAGTCATTTTTCAGTTGTGTCTGACTCTTGTTGACCTCATTTGGGATTTTCTTGGCAAAGATATTGGAGGAGTTTTCCATTTCCTTCTCTAGCTCATTTTACAGATAAGGAGACTGAGGCAAACAAGGTTAAGTGACTTACCCAGGGTCATATAGCTAATACATCTCTGAGATCAGATTTGAACCTAGGAAGATGAGTCTTCCTGACTCCAGTGCTGGCACTCTATCCACTGCAATACCTAGCTGCCCCTAGTGGATAGACAGTTGACCTTTAAGCCAGAAAGACTTGAATTCAAGTCCTACCTTTAACATATGATGGCCGTGTAACTCTGTCCAAGTCACCCAACCTTTCGGTGTTCTGGACAGTTCTCTAAGATGTTAAGTTTCAGAGGAAGCACTGATCTGCATTGTTAAAGGGTGTATCCTTATTTAGGATTTCCTATACCAATCTAATCGCAGTGTCCAGTTCCTATTCCTGCTCTTATATAATTTACCAAGCATTTCCCTTGATCTTCACAAAAACTCTGTGAAAAAGGCAGAGCGTGTACTATATCCCTGTTTTATAGATGAGGAAACCGAAGGAAAAAGGGTTTTAGTGACTTGTCCTAGGTTATAAGATTATTAAGTAGAAGACCTAGTTCTTTAATCCATTCTTGACCCCAAGTCTAGTGGTTTTCCCATGGATGAGAACTAACATTTTCATAGCGTTGAAAGCATTTTATACATCATCTCACTTGGTTTTAGGAAGGACGAAATGAGATGTACAATGCTTTACAGATCTCAAAAGAGCTCTGTAAATGTCAATTTCTCTTGTTATTACTTGATTCTCACAACAAACCTGTTATTAACGTTTAACAGATACTGAGGTTCAGAGAAGTTAAAGGTGACTTTTCTATGTTATCAGGGTCAGTATATTACCAGAGCTTGGAACTGAGTCATCTCCTGACTCTTTGCATTTTATTGTCTTGTTCTCACTCTTCACCCATTGGTCAACAGGTATTTGTTAGGTGTGGGCTATTTGCCTAGCATGGCCTCTGCTTCGTGGGAATGAGAATTCAAAGTAGCCTAGAACATGGCCCTTGTCAATCAACCATTCAATCAATCAGTTTACTGGCATTTCTCCAGGACTTGTACTAAGTGCCAGGGATACAAAAAAGGCCACCGCCACCACCACCGCCACCAAAGCAACCATAATAGTAATAACAGTCTCCATTTTTTTTCAAGGAGGTCACAGTCTAACGATGGAGACGATGTGTAAACAACTACATACAAATAAGATATGTACAGAACAAATTGGGGGTAGCCTCAGAGGGAATGCACTCAGTTTAAAGAGGATTGGAAACATTTTCTTGCAGAAGGTGGGATTTAGCTGAGACTTATAGGAAGCCACAGGAGCCAGGAGGTAGAAATGAGGAGAGAGAACATCACAACAGTGAAGATGCTTGGAGTCAGGAGATGAAGTGTCTGTAAGAAGAAGAGGATGGAATTCAGTGTCACTGAGTGACAGAGTAGGGGTGAGGGGGAGTAAAGAATAAGAAGATTGGAAAAGTAGGAAGAGGCCAGATTATTAAGGACTTTAAAAGCCAGAGAAAAGATTTTACATTTGATCCTGAAGGCCATAGGGAGCCACTGGAGTTTACTGCAGAGGAGGGTGATGTGGTAAGATTTGCACTTTAGAAAGATCAATTTGACAGCTGAATGAAAGATGTGTTGGAGTGGGGATACTGTTGAGGCAGGCAGATCACCCAGTAGGCTATTACAGTAGTCCAGGCATGAGATGACAAATGTTGTCATCATGATGGTGGCAATGTCAGAGGAGAGAAGGGATGCATTTGAGAGATGTTTCAAAGGTCAATGGTGACAAGATATGGATATGGGTGTGTGAGAGAGTAAGGAGTTGAGGATGACACCTAACTTTTGAGCCTGAATGACTGGGAATTAGGATAGAGAGAAGAATTGGGTTTTTTTTTGGAAAATATAACGAATTCATTTTTAAACAGGGTACCTGTTTTGAGATGTCCAGTGGGCAGTTGGAGATGCTCTTAAGGAACTTACAGTATAGTCATGGAAACAAAACATGAAACAGAGAACAATTCAGCACCAAATTGTGTCATACTGGATATAAGTGCTGGTATGCAGAAAGAGAAGGAGTCAAAGTGAGCTAGAATAGTTAGAGAAGACTTCATCAAGGAATTCTATTTGACAAGGTTCTTCTTCCATTGATACTCAGATAGAGGCAGTGACTTCTCACTTAGAGCATCCTGGACTGGGAATGATACAATCCTGGGACTAACCAATGAGGAAGGTAGGACAGCTTCTTCATCTTGGGACAGAAAACAACAACAACCACAACCCAAAGAAGAGCTTGGACCAGAAAGTGAAAGATGAAAACAACCTGGAGACAGCTATTGTTTGGTACTGCATTACCTTCCTTATTGGAATGACCATTGGCTGACACAATCATGCTGGACCTGGTGCTATTCTACCTGCGCTTTCTTCTCTCCTGTTATGGAGGGAAAAGATTGTAGAATTACTGAATTTCAGAAGATGGAGATGAAACAATTTAACACATACCTTAATGGGAACCCCCCTACAGTACACTAGAGGAGTGGTCTTCTAGTTTCTATTCAAAATCCTTTATCAAAAAGGAACCCATTGCCTCCTGAGGTGGGAGGACAGGGAGTCTGCCAGGTGTATTTGTTTCCCAGATTCAAATGAATCAAGTGAGAAATGTAGCTTGATGTGAGCTCCGAGACTGGTGTGGGAGTTGGCTGGAGAAATAAAACCCAGGATCATATCATGGTTATTGCCCTAGAAGTGCGTTTGGAAGGTATCATCCTATTTGGGGTTGCCTAGGCCCCACTTGGCTCCCTCCCTCCCCCACCAGAGACACTTTTGAAGTGACAAGAGAGACACTAAGCAGCAGTCTGAGAATTTGGTAGTGTCCTGTTACTATTCTGGTATTTCCTTACCCTACTGCCCTGGAACTGAGGCTCATCTTGAATAAGGGAGCTGGGAATGTGTGTATTCTAAAGTTCCTCTGTCAGCATTGAGCCAGGCAGCAATGACATCATAACCAATTAAAACCATTCCCAACTGGCCTGATGATGGCTGAAATTCTAGCCTGTCACTCTGACGCTGATAGAAGGAGGGGAAGACAGGTATCTCCTCCCCTTTCATTTTTACATGTCCTATTAACTTTTTCTGGGGTCCCTTTAGTACACAATTCTTTTTTTCTGCCCTGGATCTGAGATTTAGCGTTGGAAGGGACTTTAGAGATGACATAGTATAACTTCCTCATTTTAGAGATGAGGAAATTTAACTAGAGAAGTCAAGTGACTTGCCTAATATCACACTGGTATGAGCTGCAAAGACAGCATTTGAACTCAGATCCTGTCTCCAGTGCACTTTCCCACACTATCTCTCCTTTCCTTTCCTGTAGTACTTTTGTTCAAGTGAAGCTGTCCTAATTACCAAATCTAAGGGCCTTTTCTCAATCCTCGTCCTTCTTGACATCTCTGTAGCCTTTGACACTGCTGATCACCCTTATCTCCTTGACATCCTCTTCTCTCTCTAGGCTTTTGAGACATTGCTTTCTCCTCCAACCTATCCCATGACTCCTTAATCATTCAAGTCACCCTCAATAACCATGGGTATCTTCCGAGACTCTGTCCCGAGCCCTTTTTTCTTCTCCCTTTATACTACTTGGCTTAGTGATTTCGTCAGCTCCCATGGATTTGATTGTCTCTGTGCAGATATTTCTTGGCTCTGGTTATCCAGGCTTAACAAAGAAAGGCAAAAAGCTCCCTGCCCCCACCCCTGCAAAAAACCCCAAATAGTCCCTGCCCTCAAGGAGCTTACAGTCTAATGAGGGAAGCAACATTCAAGCAACCATGTACAATTAAAATCTATACAGGATAAACTGGAGATAATACAAGAAGGAAGGCACTAGCATTATGAGGAACCAGGCAAGGCTTCTCACAGATGGGAAGATTTTATCTGAGACTTGGAGGAAGCCAGGGAAGCCCAGAGACAGAAGGGAGGAGGAAGAAAATTCTAGAGTCAGGAGATGGAGTGTCTTGTGTGAAGAATAGCAAGGAAGCTAATGTCGCTGAATTTTAGAGTACATGTAGTAGGAGTTAGGAAGGAGCCAGGTTATAAAGAGGTTTAAGGGCCAAACGGGATTTTATATTTGATCCTGGGACTAATATGGAACTTCTGAAGTTTATTGGATAAGGGATGACATGGTCAGACCTGGGCTTTAGGAAGATCATTTTTTGAGCTGAGTGGAGGATAGACTCCAGTGGGGAGAGGTTTGAGGAAGGGAGACCAAATGAAAGCTTATGCAGTAGTGCAGAGGTAAGGTGATAAAGACCTTCACTACGGCGGTACAAGTATCAGAAGAGAGAAGGAGATACAAAAATGTATACAAAAAGAATCATCAGGACTTGGCAACAGATTGGTTATGGGGGGTGAGTGAGTTGTTCAGGACGGCACCTAGGTTTCCAGTCTGAGCTACTTAAGAAGTTGGTGGTACCGTCCATAGTAACTGGAAAATTAGGAAGAAGGGAGAGTTTTAGGGGAAAAAGAATGAGTTTAATTTTAGATGTGTTGAACTTAAGATGTCTACAAGACATCTAGTCTCAGATGTCCAGTAGTCAGTTGGAGATGTGAAGCTGGAGATCAGAAGAGAGGTTAAGCCTGGATAACCAGAGCCGAGAAATATCTGCACAGAGACAATCGAATCCATGGGAGCTGACGAAATCACTAAGTCAAGTAGTATAGAGGTAGAAGAAAAGAGGACTCGGGACAGAGTCTCGGAAGATACCCATGGTTATTGAGGGTGACTTGAATGATTAAGAAGGAGTCATGGGACAGGTTGGAGGAGAAAGCAATGTCTCAAAAGCCTAGAGAGAGAAGAGGATGTCAAGGAGATAAGGGTGATCAGCAGTGTCAAAGGCTACAGAGATGTCAAGAAGGATGAGGATTGAGAAAAGGCCCTTAGATTTGGTAATTAGGACAGCTTCAATGGCTTTGGAAAGAGCAATTTCAGTCTAATGATGAGGTCAGAACACAGACTGTAGGGACTTAAGAAGAGAATGAGAGGAAAGGAAGCAGAAGCGTTGATTGTAAATGGCCTTCTCAGCAAGGTTAGCCAAGAAAGGGAGGGTCATCCCTGTTAAACAATTTAGCCTTGGCTTGTGTTAGACTGCTGTTGTAGACTGCTATTTTGTGTGTGTCTTTCCCATTTCTCAAACTAGATTATAAGTTCCTTAAGGGTAGAGGCTATGCCAAATGGGAATTTTGTGACTTTTATAGCACTGGACACACAGCTGGTACTCAATAAATCTTCTTCTTCTTTTTTTTTTTGATGGATGGAGAGCATGGATCTATTTCATACCTGGGCCTTTGCCTGCAGGCGTAGGTTGTCAGGAGGCCAGAATAATTTGGATCTGGGGGCAGATTACACTGAGATCTAGAATGAGCATTTCCTGGGCACTGATAGCCAGAGGAAGCTAGAGCTCCTTTCTGTACTTTTACCTTCCTCCCAGGTGTGCTCTGATAGAAGGGAGAACGCCGAGCCCCCAGCAGACCAGGAATTCTTCTCTCCACCCACACTGCTGCCATAGATGACATGACAGAGCTTCTTGGCTAGTCCCCACACCTCAGCCTCACAAACTAGTCTGGTCTTGGTCCTGGGGCAAAGGTGCTGGGCAGGAAAGCATTTCAAAGAGCAGCCAACAAGTCAATGCAAGACTCCTTTTCAGAGGGGAATTCTTTCTCTCTCCGGGTGCTGCATTCTCCCCTCCCCCTACACAGTTATGCCACATCCCCCTTTCTTATGAACTAAAGAGAAATAGAAATAGCAAACGGACAAGTTGAAGCTTTTTAGAGAAGAGGTGATCATTGATTAGAGGGCACACATTGGGGGAGATGAAAGCAGGGAATGAGCCCTGGAAAGAGGGACTCTACTAATGTGTGTGTCTGGGAATAATTGGGGCCTTGTAGTAAAAATTTAAAGAATTCAAAGGCCTTCTAGTCCAACCTAATCTTTTTTAGATGAGAAAGTTTAGGTACAGGGAGGTCGTGACTTGCTCAAGGTTACACAGAGAATAAATAGCAGAGGTGAGATTTGAACCCAGGTTCTCCATCTCCATTGTTCTTATTATACTGTAATTGCCTCCAGAGAAAAGGTTTGGGTAGGTGAGGAGCCCTATCCCACTGCATAGAAACTACTTGCCTTAGAAATCCAAGGGCACCGATAGGTTGTCAAAATATTTGCAATTGGGAAACATAGACTGGTCTACGTCCCCCCTTTGCCCCCACCCTCTTCCTTGGGCTCAAGTGAATACCAAAATGGAGAAAAAAAATCCCACCCAAGCTCAAGGAATAATGTATGCACTTGCCTAGAGGAAATGGGCAGCCGGCCAGATGCCCAAGTGGCCAACAATGGAGTGTACAATGCCCTGTCACATGAAGGGGTGAAAAGAAAGCAGACCTTTGCTGATGGGCCAAGAGCTGCTGAAAGATTCAGGGTCCTGGAGGGCATACTCAAAGGTGGGGCTTAGGATCAGGTAGTGCTTTGGCTGTCCAGTTCCTAGCAGCCTAGAGACCACATCCACCTACAGAGATGTAGTGGCTGGTGGCTGTTATGGCTCAGTGGCATGAATGACGTAGCCTTGGCAGCATGTTGTTCTTCCAGTCATTTTCTGATGGTACCCAGCTGCATGTTCAAAGCTGCGCAAGGTGTTGTGGGGGAATGCAAAGAAAGATCAAGGTACTCCTTCCTTCCTTCCCTCCCTCTCCCCAATCTTAAATTTGTCTTAATTTAATGCATATTCTGATTCTGGGTAAACCTAACTTCATCTGAAGCCCATGTAATACTTTTTTTGGTGGCTAATATCACACAGACTTGTATGGGCTAATCGTGTGCCCTAGATCATATTCACTCTCTATAGGAAAATCTTAATAGAAAAAGAAAACCAGTCTAGTTCCACCACTCCAAATCCCTTACATTTATATGCTCCCCTCCCCCATGGATTTTAGTGATGTACCTTTGCTCTATTTGCCGATTCCTGTCTATTGGACCAATCCTACTTGGTGCAGTAGCCTCATCTATATATTGCCCCTGTGCTTGGGTTCTGGGCTCTCTCTATATCCTCTCTTAGAAATCTCATAAGTCCTTTGGATTGAGTTATCTTCTCTATGTAGAGTACTCCCAAATCTCCATAACCAATCTTCATCTCTCTTGTGCTTAAGCCCTGAATCTCTCTCTGTTGGATATCTCCATCTGAATGCCCCTTAAGCATCTCTAACTCAATGTATTAAAAATAGAACTCATCATCTTTCTCCCTAAAATCACCCCTTCTCAAGCCTTCTCTGTTTCTGTAGGAAGTACCACCATACCATCAGCTTGTTGGACAGTTCTGGTGGTTCATAGTGACCCAACTGTAGGCTTCCCTTTGGCCCAGCAATCCTAGGAATTATTCCTCTGCAGGTTTCAGACTGGGTTGGAAGCTGGAACAGATAGTCCTCTCTGCTCCTATAGTCTAAGCCACACAGCTGCTGTTTACTTCTGAATTTGTTCCTTGCTCAGTCTGCAGCCTAAGACTGGCAACTGCTACTTATCCTAGAATACCACCCCTTGGCATAGGTTTCCTCCTCAGTCAGCTCTGGTTCTGTGACCCAGGTGCTCGGATACTGGAATACTCAGTACAGTAGGGTCTTGACCAGACCCTATCCTGAGTGTCTACATAATTCTCTGCTTCTCTATGATGATAGAGCTGGAAAAATGAGGTACTGTGACTTTTCTTTTTGGCAAAATTCCCCCTAAGGATTTGATCTGGTGTATTTTCTATATTTGTTTGGAAAAGGGTTGTTTATTATTACTTTTTTTTGGAGGGTTGGAGGGAGCTCACTGTACTTCCTGCTATTCCACCATCTTGACTCCACCACTCATTTTCCAGTTTTTTTTATTTCCTATTCCCATCTATGATGGCCTCCTTGCTATTCCTCCTGCAAGACACTCCATCTCCTAACTCTGATTGTCATTAACTGTCACCCATTCCTGGACTTCTCTTCCTGCTCAGCTCTACCTTCTGGCTTGCCTGCCTTGCTCAAGTCCCAGCTAAAATCCTACCTTGCAACAAGAAGTCTTTCCTGATACTCCTTAATGTTAGTGTCTATTCTTTGTTGCTCATCTCTACTTTATCCTGTATACCCCTTTTTGGTGCATAGTGATTTGCATCTTGTTTCTCCTGTTACACTGAACTCCTTAGGAGCAGACAGGATTATTTTTGTCTTTCTTTTTATCCCCATCATTTAGCACAGTATCTGGCATATATTAGATACTTAATAAATGCTTGTTGGCTTGACTTGACTCTGAACCTATCCCTTTCATCATTTTTTATAATGCAATAATATTCCATTACATTCATATACCATAATTTGTTTGGCCATTTTCCTAAAGGTGGGTACCCTCTTAATTTCCAGCTTTTACTACTCCAAGATCTGTTGCCTATACATATATATGAATATACATACAAATACGTATATACTTATGTGTCCATTTCCTCTTTCTTTGCTTTCTTTTGGGGATATCATTGGGTCAAAATATAGGCACATAGTTTGGTGACTTTTGTTACCCCAGACTTTGTGCACAACACTATGTTCCCTCTCTTTATGTACCCCACTCAATTTTATGTACCCCTCAAATTTACCATCCAATTGTGAATCTGAACATATATAGAGAATAACCAGAAAGTTATTTCCCTGATTTGTTCAGTCATATATAATCAAGTTAGCACCCCTAGCTTATTTTTAAAAATATTTATTTGTTTATTTATGTATATGTGTATGTATGTGTTTATTTATTTGTAGGAGAATCTACTTTCATTTGCCTGGAGCCTTGAGATCAGTAGGGGATAGGGTGCTGATAATGAAGTATCTAAGCTGATAATGAAGTGTCCAAATTGAGGGCATGGATGTTGGCTGTGGTCTCCGTTCTTCTCAGGCCTCTTTCTCCCTGCCTCTTGTCCTTACTCCACTGAGAATCCTGGCAAACTAAATAGAAGTTGAGATCTGGTAGAGAGGTGGTGATAGTGATGACAAATGGCTTGGAGATACGCCAAACAAAATTTTCCCATTGACTGGTTGGAGAATCTTGACCTAAGGCCAGGCACGTTGCTCCTTTGTGCTGATCAGCTGTTCTGAAACTACAAGTTAAAGAAAAACCCTGGGAAGGAAGAGTTTTTAGGAGGTGACCAGATCCCTTGCTAAGTGCCAATTCAAACTGCTTGATACTGCTGCCATCACTGAAGGTACATCAGGCAAACATGACTGATACCAGAGTCCTGTGTTTTGTAGGAGTTCATTCAGAGGAAGATAACCTGTCTGATGAAGGACCCCAAGGTTACGTCAAGATGAGGACTGAATGAACTGGGGATGTTTAGCTTGGAGAAAAGTACAGTCTAGGGGGACATGATAGCTCTCTTCATGTATTTGAAAAGCTATTATGTGGAAGATTTTGAGATATGTCCCATCTGACCACAGAGGGAAGAGGTAGACAAAAGTAGCAAAGAAAACAGATTTTGTTTTGGTATTAAAGGGAAAAAATACTTTCCTAATTATCAGAACTAACCAAAAGAACACTAGGCTACCTGGAAGAGTGATAGGTTCCCTCTCATTGGAAATCTTCAAGAAGAGGCTGGATGACCACTTCTGAGGAGTACTTTGTGGGGGTATAGGTTGGACTAGATGACTGTTCTCAAATTCTGCGATTCTGTGAAATGGGTACCTTCCAGTTCTGAAATTCTGTGATTCTGCTAAATGGATACCTTCAAGGTTGCTACCGCTACCATAGTTTTGACCTTTACCTTTTGAAAGCACACTTTTCACTTGGATTTCAAAAAAATATGCTTCATGAGATCTGCCTGATAATTAATTACAAATGCCTAATTAAATTAACAAATTGGATTGTGGAATAGGGAAGAGAGAACAAAGGCTCCATCTTTTCCAGATGTGACAGACCACAAGGCATGCCTACTACCCCCAAGAAAATCCTTGGTTAGCTAGATGGCTCAATAGAGTATGGATGCTGGAGTCAGAAGACTTGAGTTCAAATCCCAACTCAGTTACTTACTGGTTTTGTGATCCTGGGCAAATCACTTAACCTCTTTAAGCCTCAGTTTCCTCATATGTAAAATGAAGATAATAATGATACCAACCTTACAGGGTTAGTGTGAGGATCAAATGGGCTAATATATGTAAAGTGCTTTTCCAACCTTAAAGTGCCATGTGAATGCTAGCTACTGTGTATTATTATGTATTATTACATATTATTACCGTTACAGTCAGTTCAGTTCTAAAATTGCCACCCATAGGGTTGGCACCGTCACCTTAGGGAACTCACTTTGGTAACACTCTACAGGATGTGAGCTCTGAAGGCGGAATTCATCTTATTTGGATCTGTACAGTGCTTTATGGTGAGGTCTGGGAGGAGAAAGAGAAAATGACTTCCTTTGAGTCCTAGTCATGCTTTCCCTTTGCAATTCCTGTTCTCATAATTTTATTGTGTTCCTTTTGCTTAAAAAAGGAAGTTACATTCATTAAAAAATAGCCATATTTCCATCAGGCCTTTTGGGAGGGGCCAGGGAAGCAGCACTGTGCCAGGAGGGCATTGGGAATGGTCAGGGGGGAGCAACTACAGCTCCTAGTGATTCGGCCTGAGGGAGGGATGTGCCTGGACAACGGGCAGGCCAAAACAACCTTGCCCCGGGGGAGGGTCTCCAAAAGTAGGACTTTTGCCTGAATTACCTGCCTTGCTTCAATTCTGTTTCACTTTAGGGGAACTTGTACATTAAGTCAATGAGGATGACTGATAGGCATAACTAGGAGAGGGAGTGTTTGCATTTTAAAAGAGGATCTTGTTAACTGTAACAAAGATCTAATTGTTCAGATGCAAGTTAGAGAGCCCAGGTCGGCACCGATGTCCAACTTTTGGTGCTTCCTCATGCTGTGAGGGTAACTCTAGGTTCTCAAAGGCCCTGCCAGGCCGTCAGGCCCAGCTTCTCTGACAAGCAGCTGCTAGGTGCCATAGAAAATAGGGAAGGGAAAGCAGCAAGCATTTAGGTGTCTACTCTTGGCTAGATACTGTGCTAAGTGCTTGACAAATATTATCTCATTTAATCATCAAAATAACCTTATTGAGTAGGTGTTACTATTATCCTCACTGTACAGTTGTGAAAATGGAAGCAAACAGAGGTTAAGTGATTTGCCTAATGTTATCATCATAAAAAGGATCTTTGCTCAAGGACGTGGCATGAGGATGGGTAATTATTAATGGGTATTATTACCCATTAATATTACCCATTAATTATTAATGGGTAATAATAGATAATACCTCTTCCCAATCATCTATAAAACATTTTAAAGGAAATCCATAGAATACAGAAAAGCCCAAAAGAGAACACAAAAAGTGATTTTGTTACTTTGTTAATTTTATTAACAAACTTAAAAGCAAATTTTCCACATCAGAAATTGGATTTCTTATACAAGTTTCTTTCTCTTTCTTTCCTTCTTTCTTTCTTCCCTTCTTCCTTCTTTTCTTTCTTTCTCTTTCTTTCTTTCTTTCTTTCTTTCTTTCTTTCTTTCTTTCTTTCTTTTTCTTTCTTTGTTCCTTCCTTCCTTCCTTCCTTCCTCCCTTCCTTTCTTTCTTCCTTCCTTCCCTCCTTCCTTTCTTCCTTTCTTCATTCCCTTCTTTCTTTCCTTCTTTCTTTCTTCCTTTCCTTCTTCCTTCCTTCCTTCCTTTCTTTCTTCTTTTATATAGAAATGATTGTGTTTGCTGATGATTCTTTAATTCATAATAATAAGTAAAATTAAAAAAAAGAATACAGAGAAGGATGTAAAGACCTCTATGAATTGATGCAAAGTTAAATAATAGAATCAGGAAAACAATATTTAGAATGACTGCAATAATATAAATGAAAAGCAAAACAACAAAAATCAAACTGAATACTGTGTAAATGTAGTGATCAAATTCAGTCTGTATGGAAAGAGGAGAAAAGGTACCCCTCTATCCTCTTTTCAGGGTGGGGGGTTATGGGAGTCGAACATTGCATAGGCTGTCAGAGTAACTTGATTTGTCATTTGGCTTTAACACTCTTTTTAGAAGGGATGATGCTGGGGAGGAAGGGAAGTGGATGAAGATAATATAAAAGAAAGCATATTAATACTTTTTTAAAAAAAGACCATTTATAGCTCTTTGGAGCAACTTAAGTGGAGTGGTTTAGTTAAAAGTGATAGGACAAGGCGTTGAGAGGTGAGTGGGTGATGGAGAAGTGGACTCAGTGAATTAGATCACTAGCAGTTTGGCAGTGAAAGGGATGAGAGATCTATAACTCTAACTTGAGGGGATGGTTGGGTCAAGTGAAGATTTTTGAGGATGAGGAAAACATGAGAATGTTTGAGGACAGTTTGTAGGCAGTCAATAGGGAAAATCTGAATTTAGGATAGAATGATCCAGGCCATGTAGCTATAAGATATGAGAGATGGGATAGGGTGCACAATCAGAGAGGCCAGTCTTGGCAAAGATAAGGGTCACCTCTTCCTCAAAGATTTCTGTCAGAGAGTAAATTAGTGAAGATGTGGGCTTTGAACTATGGAGTAGGAGAGGTGAGAGAGCTTGTAATGGATTGGACCAGAGGACACTATGCTAGTGGACATTTTTGTTACTTTTAGAATTTTCTCACCTTTGGTGATACTCACTTGTCATTATCACCCACTTTCCCTAAGGACGGCAGTAGTTGTCTAGATCTTAGAATCATCAGATGTGGAACAAAACTAAAGATGATCTCTTTCAGTCTTCTTCCTTTTATAGGTGAGGAAGCTGAGGACTATACAGGAAATACAGTAAGACGTTCTAAATCCAGCTTCAGGGATCTTGCTATTGCATCTCACAGCTTCTCAAGAGGGAGTACAAATGCCCTTAAAACCAATATGTCCAAAACAGAATTCATTTTTCCCCCTTCCCCCTGCAAGCCTCCTTTTCTAAATTTCCTGATTACTGTCAAGGCCCACCACCAAATTTCCAGTCACCGAGGCTCAAAACCTGGGTGTCATACTCTACTCCTCACTGTCTCACCACCTCCCTCACCCTATATCCAATTTGTTGGCAAGTCTTCTTGATTCTACCTTCACGGTATCTCTCCTCTACTTCCCCTTCTCTCCTCTGACTGCCACCATCCCGGAGCAGGTCCTCATTTTCTCACACCAGGACTATGAAAATAGGATTCTGTTTGGTCTCCCTGCCTCAAGTCTCTCCAGTTCATGTTCCTCATAGTGATCTTTCCGAAGGGCAGAGCTGACTATATCACCCTTCTTCTCCCATGCCCCACCCCACCCCTACTCGAACTCCAGTGGCTTCCTATTGCTTCCAGGATCAAATATAGAATCCTCTGCCTTCAAAACTCTTCATAACCGGGACCCTTTCTACCATTTTAGTCCACTTATACTTATACTCTAGTAATCTATGATCCAATGACACTGGAATCCTTGTTTTTTCTTACATAAGACATTTGCTGTCCTGACTCCTGCATTTTTACTGACTATCCCCCATTCCCCGGATACTCTTCCTTTTCATCTCCACCTTTTGACTTCCTTCAAAACTAAGCTAAAATCCCATTTCCTGTTAAAAAGCCTTTTCTAGTCCCTTCAGGGCCTTCTTTCTGAAGTTACCTCCAATTTGTGTTGCATATACCTTGTATGTAGATAGTTGTTGGCCTGTTGTCTCCTTCATTAGATTATGAACTCATTGAGGGCAGGGACTGTTTGTTGAGGGGAGGCCTTTCTTTGTATTCTCAGGACTTAGCATAGTGCATGGCACAAAATAGGCCCTTAATAAATAAAAACCTATTCCATTAAACCTTCCCTAATCTCCCACTTGGAACTGATCTTTCGATCACCTAATCTCTGTACTTCTCTTATACATTTATATTTTAATTTATATTTTAGTTATTTCTGTATATGTCTTATCACCCTCTGAAACCAGAATGGCCTTTGTTTTCTTTGAATGACTCAGCTTACCTCATTGAACCTCTGGATGCTGTGGCTTGCTCTTCTGGGGCAGGAAGCCCAGAGAGCATGTCAGGAAGCAGAAAACTTCCTGTGTGATGAGTCATGGGGCTGGCTGAGGGGAGGTGTTAACCTCTATGCTAGGGGGAGGGGCCAAGTCAAGAACCAATCGGCCCTGGTCATTCAGGCGGTGCTTGATGATGTCAAAAACTCTATAAGAGGGGAGAGGACAGCTTGAAGCTGTCTCTTTCCTCTTCTGGTTGGTGTGGGAGCAGTGGCAAGCAAGTGTGACTCTGGGCCAGCCCTTGCTCTCGGGCCGAGCCCAGATGTTGGTAACTATGAATTGTGTTGGGTCTGTCTGTTGATATTTGTAATTTGTTTGTATTTTGGTTTTGAGGTTCGGGGTGCTGGTTTGTTTTTTCCCCCGAACTAAATGAATGTTTTGAACCTCAGGGTGCTGGTTTTTTCCCCTGAAGTAAGTCAATGAATCTGTATTTGGTCTGTCTCTTGATGCTTGTCTGTATGCTCCCCTGAACTAACTGAATGCTGGCGTTTTCCCCTGAACTAAATGATTGTTGTCTGTATGCTAACTGAATGTTGGATTAAAGTAAGCTGGTCAACCCTTTCACCGTGCTTTCCTTGTTTAAGCAGATAAAAAGAACCTGTGCTTTCCCAGCAGCCTCCTGGGTCCCGGCAGCGTCCTGGGTGCATCTTACGCCCCCACCGAAGCTGCTAGCTGGGTTGTTAAAACACCCTCCCCCAAATTTTATGTTCCCTGAGCATGCAGATTATGTGCTTCCTTCAGTAAATAGCAAACTCTACTGAATCTAATAAAGGCTTAACAAATGTTTGTTGGATGAACGTTGGATGGAAATGTGTTGGAGAACAGTCAAGAGACTGGATTGTCTGATGTAGTGGCTCTATTTTGGGAAATAACAAGAAGTGAAGCTGTGAACAGATTGTGGAACCTGAGCTGGAAAGGCCGGGAGAGTTTCTTGGATGTTTTTTGAGAGTACTTCCCTTGTGGATCAAAGGCTATTCCTGACCAGGCTTGAGGACAGAAAAGCCCTGATGATGACTGACCATGTTTCTCCCAAGCTTGATCATCTTGGCTCTCAACTCACCACCTTCTTTGGCATTTGAGGTACAGGAATTGTGAGGATGCTAGATGGGGATATGGACTTCAAGCCTTGGGTACAGGATTGAAGGGTCCTGGGGTGGAGATATTTAGAACAAAAGGTGACTGCTTGGGCATCTTCAGAACTTTCCTTCCTCAGTTAAGACTCTTCAGTTCTAAGTGGTAGTGATAGTTATGCAAAAGAGATTACCATAGGTGTTTGGACTCAATATATCTGAGGTTCTTTATAATTCCAAGAGTCTCTGATTCTTGGTAAGGGTCTCATTAATGCTTGCAAGTCTTCACTCTGGAGGAAAATGGGTTCTGGGACTTTATAGACCTGCTAGATAGAAACCAGTAATTTGGATTGATTCAGAACTTCAAAGTTAAGAAAACTACAAGAGAGCTCGTCAATGTGTAATTTTTTTTTCTTATGGCCTCATGAACATTCCTAGTAATTTGCATTTGAAAACATCTTTGGTATCTTTGTTATTTTCCAGGATCTTTCTTTCTCTAACAAAGCTAATTTGGACAAAACATTGATCAATGACAAGTAACCATTCCACAGGTCCTCTTCTTCCTAGTTGCCAAAGTGATCTTTCCGAAGGGCAGAGCTGGAGACTTAGGGGTATTTGAGAACTTGTGAGCTGGGGCAGAGGATTGGAACCAGGATGATTCTTGTCCTGCTTTGTGTCATTCCAAAGTGGGACAGGGTGGTATTGGATTTTGCAGTTCCCCAATGAAAGCACAAGACAAGCCAGAACAAGCCTTTTGCTGTCTCCCCTCCATATGGAGCTCCCTAAGTCCCCAACTCTGTACTTTGAGGCTGCCAATTTGGTGACTTCTCTGTCTACAGAGTTGTTTTCTGCTTGGTAGGAGCTTGTTTTCTCTTCTGTGTCTAGCACGGCCTTGTGGTTTCAGAATTCATGCTCAAATAATCCACCTTCTAATTCCAAAATAAATGTTAAAGGCACCCTGTACATGCCTGTCAGTGGGGCTTATCTGGAATGGATCCAGTTAGATGTGGCCCAACCATGTCATGCCACAACATAGAATTCTGGAAGGACTGCTTGGTATTTATTATAGCACAACCACAAAAGTCACTCAGATGGATATTGTCTGGCTCGACTTAGGCACACAGACACAGGCATGTAAAAACTAACACCTCCCCTTTCCTCCCTCCCTTCTCCCTAGACATGAACCCAAATCTATTTTTAAAATCTCCTATTTTCACATTCTCTACCATATCCTTTCAACAGGGATTGAAGGTAGAAATAAGCTTTATGAAATAAGTACTAAATCCCCTAGAGGAAATTTGGTCTGATAGATAAGCTACAAGATTGGGAAAGAGGAGATTCAGGCTTTCTTGGCACACTTAGATCTACCCCATGTGATGTCAAGACAACAGAATTCACCTTTCCCTTCTTCATTTCTCTATCAACAAAGTAGAGGCAATCTCCCTTCTTCCTACAAGCAACTATTTTTCAGATTCTTATGACCAATCAGGGTTGACTATGAATATTCTTCTCTGGTCTCCTTAGAAGGTTTGTTTGTTAGTCTATTTTAAAGTATTTTTTGTTTTGTTTGGTTTTTCACTTAGCCCTGTTGTTTAAGCAGAGCTGAGGATTTCAACATTTTATAAATTCCTTTCTGCAGTGACTTCTCTAGGATGGATCTTTCAATCTTTCAGTGAGTGGTTGGTTTTAGTCATCCAGACCATCTCCAGTCATCCTGATCTGTATCTGGCCACTGGACCCAGATGGCTCCGGAGGAGAAAGTGAGGATGGTGACTTTGCACAGCCCTCCATCACTTAAATCCAATGCATTTGCAAGTCATGGCATCACCTTCCTGATGTTATGGTCCTTTTGGAGAATGGAGGACAAACAATTAACAGTGGTTTTAGTAGTTGTTTTTACCTGCGGCTTAATATGCCTTTGGCTGCCAAGAACATTGACAGCTTGGTTTAGTGGAGCCCCAGGGGATCCTGGTACTAGACTAGAGAATTCAAAGGGTCTTCAGAGGCTAGCTCATCAAACTTCCTTTTTTTCACATGTGAGGAACTGAGGCCAAGAGAGGTTAAATAGCCTACTTAGGGTCATGAAGCTAATACATGTCCAAAGTGGAACTTGAACCCAGGTCTTCTTAACTCAAGGTCCAGTACCGTATCCACCACACAAAGCTGCCTCTTATTACTGAACAAATTTGAGCACCTAAATAGCCTTTCCCCTTCCACCCCATTTCATCACTGACATCTGTTTCTCAGTTCCTTTAGTTACCTTATGTAATCAGGCAACCTCTGGGTAAATTGTAGGATTTGAAACAAGAACAAACAACCGATGAGTAGCTGTAAATACCATGCCAAGATGTGCTCTCAGCACACTTGATTCAAGACAGAAGAAAATGGTGGGGGGAGGAAGAAGTGATTCTCTCCTCATCTGACTGACTTCTTGAAAGTGCTTCATTTAAAAGAATTTAAAATGATCTTTTTCTGGTCCCTCACTAGCAGAAACAGAAGTTGAATCTCAAAGGAATGAAGAGCTGGAGCCTTGTTGTGCACAAACAGGAATACAGTTAGGGTAGCCAAGAGTGGATCTCTTCCATTTCTATCAATTTGGTATCCTCCAATCCTCTGGTTGTCCAAGTTTTACCCCATTCACTAGGAGAATGTCCCACTCAATAAGCCATCTTTTTTCCATGCTATGAAGTCATAGCGATGAAGTCCAGATGTTTCAGAGCAGATGGATCCAAGTGATATACTTTTGAAGAACTCAGGTGAGATAAGTTTATTTCTCTTGGCCTCAGGTCACACTGTGAGTTGGAAGTAGAGCCTACAGGAGAACTGAGAGCATGGCTCTCTTGATGTTGATAAGTGGAAGAAGATAAGACTCCAGAGTAAATGGGGCATTACCTGGAAATGAGGAATTTTCCTTTTTTGTTGCTGGACTTAATTGAAGAAGTCTAGTGTTCCGTGTCTCCCTAGTGTGCTGGCTTAAAAAATAGGCCACAGTTTCAGAAATTTCATAACCTTCACGGCAATTGTTTCTTTCACTATAACACAAAGAATCAGGGATTTGAATTACTTAGGATTTTGAGATCCACTCCTGAAGGCTGATATTGAGGATAAGATAGCTGTGGATATGGTCATTCAGTATAGCCCTCATGTGGCTTCTCCAAGGGAGAAAGAATCCACACCAGAAGAATAATGGCCAAGATTTAACAAGAAGTCTTTTTTCCAAGATGTTTAGCCAGTAACTTATCAAGCCCAGTAACTTTCTCCTTGGGTTCTGGTTCTTCCTCTTCTGTTTTTTTCCCCCAAAATATAGCTCCAAGACCATCATCAAACCTTCCTCTGTACCTTCTTTCCACCCTGAAATGTAAAGAGTAAATAAATCACAAATATTTGCTTTAAAGTCTTCTGGGTTAGAAGTACTGTGTAGGCACCATCCATGAAGCATTAAACATGTTACTGGTTTGGGTTTCAACAAATTGAAATGTATAAGTGGGGGCTATTATCAGATTGTTGGCAAGGGTTATTCTAGATACAAACTAACTTTGCTTTCAAGGCCTTCTCTTTCTAGATGATTTCTATATATTTTGGAATATTTTCCTGACCCCTCCATTATGGATTCAACTCTCCCTGGTAGTTGGTGATGCAGCGCATGGAATACTAAAGTCTGGAAGGCCTGAGTTCAAATCCAGCCTCAGATACTGTGTGACCTTGAGTAAGTCAATTCACTTGTTTGCCTCAGTTTCCACAATTATAAACAATTATAGGAGCAAATGAGATAATACTTGTAAAAAACACTTAGCACAGTGGTTTGAGGGGGAGCTAAGTGGTGTCATGGATAGAGTGGTAGGCCTGGAGTCAGGAAGATTCCTCTTTGTGAGTTCGAATCTAGCCTCAGATACTTACTAGCTGTGTGATCCTGGGCAAGTCACTTAACCTTGTTTGCCTCAGTTTCCTCATCTGTAAAATGATCTAGAGAAGTAAAGAGAACCACTCTACTATCTTTGCCAAGAAAACCCTAAATGGGGTCACAAAGAGTTGGACAGGTTTGGAAACAATCAAACAACTGAAAGCAGTGCCTTACACATAGTACGTGCTGTGTAAATGCTGATTTCTTTTCCTTCCATCTCCCTTCTACCACTCCTTCTTGTGATGTCCTAGAACTTCCTTCTCTCTGACCCTTTCACATCCTACCTCACACCTCAAATCTCTTACTCACCACAGCTGTTGCCTGCAGATTTCTGATCTGGGCACACCCTTCTTGCAAAAAAAAATTAAAAAAAAGAGATGATTAGCTATGTTTCTTGGTTGGAGACATTCAAAAGCCACTAAGTGTTATGGGGAGATTTTGGTTAGGGGATCTTTTCCGCACATGATCAGAAGAATTGTAATAGTAATGAAAATGAGAGAGCTTTGGCCAGTTGTCCAAATGCATTTTGTACAGGAATAAGGATGGAAAATCTCTTTTTACATACCTTTATCACTGTACAATATTTGTAGATGTCTTTTTTTCCTCTTTCTTTTGGGACAGGATCTCCCTATTTCATCCTTGTCTAAAAATATAGTGGCCAGTCAGTCATGGACTTAATCCCACTGCTGATTGGCCTAGAAGCTCAGACCTTTTTCCATTTCCTATGGGCCTTTTTGCCTCTCCTTAGGTAGCCCCATGGCCCCCTACTCCTGGGGTTCACTATTTGGCATTGGGCTTAATGCGGACACTCAATCAGCTTCATCTGTACTGAAGCTCAGTATTCTCAAACTCAAGTGATCCATAAACCTCAGCATCCCTGGTATTAAGGACCATAGCCCTGTACCACCACACCTGGCCAGATTTCTTCATTTGAGAAGACCTTGACAATGCAACCACTTCAAATGATGAGGTACTTTATGTGTTTAAACCCACGTATACATTATACTTTGAGATCATTGCACTAATTGGAAGCGAGGATGTTATTAGTTCCTCTACAGAGCCTACCCCTCCCCTCCACTTACTAAATCTTCATGGGGTTTACTATGGGAATTCTGGGATCTATCAGTAACTGTGACAAGCAACCATGTACAGTTAGATCATTTGGAAGGTAAGTTGGCACAGAGGGGTGAGGAGAAAGGGGATTTATCCAATGCAATGCAAAAAGACAAAGAGACATTGGTAAGATTCCCAACAGGAGAACAAACATGGTTTTAGAAACCAAAAAAAGATGGGAGGGGGATTGGGGATTTTGCGATGTCTATTTAAATGTATATCAAAGTTACTACTTAGATGTGAAAGAGGAGCATCAGTGATTAAAGCTAAGAACTCTCATCAATCAAGGATAATCTGTTTAATGGGGACTCTAGAGTTCTGGGTCTTGATATTGGCTCTGTAGCTTAATTTCTAGACGATCCCAGGCTCTATCCGTGTAGAGTATCCATAGACCCCACCACCTATCTACACAGATTGGACAATATTCTCTCTCACTTTTGGGTGAAAGCCAACATGGCCACTGCTTATGAAGGACTAGAGACTTGAGGCCTGGGACCAGGCCTACACTAACTGCAACAAAGGCGTGCGGATGAGGGGACTAGAGTGAAGCAATGGAGGGAATGGGACAAGCTTGGACAAGATGCAATACCTCAAGTCTTATGAGGAATGATATCTGAAGGGAAAGAAGGAAGCAGAATATAGCAACAGGGAGAATGAGGAGAAAGGGTCATCTCAGTAAAGTGCTTCGTAATCTAGCTATTCATCTGGAAAATACAATGAGAAGGTGAGCTATAGTTATTATGTCTAAGGGGGGTGTTATTTAAATATCTAAGGTTTCTTATAGGTATATGTGGCTTCTGCAAAGGAAAAAGAATATGTTTATATATCTTTATATTTATCTATCTGTACATCCTTTGACTATGTATATATATGTACCTATCTATTTATCTATCTGTCTATCTATCTATCTATCTATCTATCTATATATATATATAATTAGGTGATTCTAATTAAAATAAATGAAATTAGAATATGACTCTAATTAGAATATATATGTATAGGCACATAAGTATATATGTGTATACACACACTTACACATACCTCTACCTATACCTATACTTTTTGGGGGGGTCAGAGGGGAATAGGACCCAAAATGCTTCACAGGAGAGGTTCCATCAAAGAAATCATTGAGTGCCTACTTTGGGCTCATCTTAAGGGAACACTGATTTTAAATTTTAAATTTTCCTGGGGCTAGAGGTCAAGAAATATTTTTTGCAGTGATTTACAAGCAGTGGATAGTAGAGACGTGACCTAAATGGACACGTCACATGATTTAGAGGCAGGCAAAAAAAGGGGGTAAGTGGAGGAAGGAAAAGAAATTTAATCTGGATGTAGTTTTTTTTAAGGAAAAAGCAAAATATACAAAGACAAGATGAGTGGGAATTAGTGAAAATTAACTTACTTACTTTGGCAAGTGTACTTAACATCTGCTTGCCAAAGGACCACCACAGGCATGGGATGGCACTTTGGGTGAGGCTGATTGCCAAAGGGTAGAGGATGAGGGTAGGGCTGAAGAGGAAAAACAACAGAAAGAGGAGTGGATTAATGAATGTGCACTTTCCTGTGAGCCACAGGTCACCAGAACTGGGAGGAACAATTCGAAGTGAAATAAGAGGTAGCCAGTAGGTCAAGGGCCAGGAGAGCTCAGCGTTTGGTCTCAGTGCTCTCATTTACTAACTGTATGTCCTCTGGAAAAGGGTTTGATGCTTCTGAACATCAGTTTCCTCATCTGTAAAATGGGGATAATATTTGTCCTACTTGTTTCACTGAGATATGATGAGGAACATGTAAGTTAATGTATAGGAAAGCAACTTAAGGAATTATCATTATTATTATCATAACATAGGGAGCATATGAGACCTCTGACATTCTGGCTAGATGATACTTTGAACTGGGAAAGTAGAAGGTAAGGTTAGTTACTGTCTTTGGGTCCCCCCTCTGTCCTTTGTATCCCACCCAAAGAAAAGTGGTAGGAGAAGGAAGGAGGCAGAGAGAGCAGTACCCAACTTTTTGTTGAGGGGAAGGTCCCTTGCTGGCAAAAGTACACTATGAAGGGGATTGTCATTGACTACAAAGAAGACTGAGGGGGATGAGAAAAAAGTAGAGATGTCCCAAACTACCCAAAGATACTTGATAGTCATATTTAAAAGCCGGGGAATCATTTTTACCCTCTTCATCCCTGCCAGTGCTAGAGAATTGCTCATTTAGGAGAAGAGACAGAAGGCAAACTTTTCACAGGAAAGTGCTGATGTGATGGAATATAAAATTAAGGAGGTGTGTTTTTTCAGACCATGTGATGTTAAAGGTTGCAATTAACTTTATAAATGCAGGGAAGTTGGGGAAAGGGAGCAATGCAGATTGAGTAAATTTTGTTTAGAACAGGAAAAGACAGATGTGATGTCAAGGCAGATAATGAAAAGCCCAAGAAATTCTGCTTCCCGTTTGGGACAATTGGGATTGGCGGGAGCTGCTGGAAAAAAATACATTCTGGAGGCCCAAAGGGATGATAACAATATATGGCAATTTAGAGAACAGAACTGGTGCTTGGAGCTAAATGATGCCATCCTAGGAGGAAATCGTGACAGAAAGACCAGGGAAGGGGAATGTTAAAATATTGGGGATTACAGAAGCCATTCGGGGGTTGGCTAAAAAAGAGTTATGGTGATGTGAGAAGAAAGAGTCAGTGGTAAGGGTGAGCTGCACGTAGTCTGCTGGGGCAGAGAGGGGAGAGAAAAGAGTTAGAAGGTCGAAGGACAAAGATGGGCCAATTAAGAAAGGAAGAAAAGAGAAGCCTGAAATTTTGGGGTTCCCTCCTTTCTACCTCTCTTACCTCTTGTAGTTTATTTGGAGAAAAAACAGATAGAAATCAGAGAAAGCTTTGGAGTTTTCATTGTTACACTTTTTTTTTAAGACTGAGTCTCTCTCTGTCTCTGTCTCTCTTTCTTCTTCTTCTTCTTCTTCTTCTTCTTCTTCTTCTTCTTCTTCTTCTTCTTCTTCTTCTTCTTCTTCTTCTTCTTCTTCTTCTTCTTTTTCTTCTTCTCCTCTCCCCCTCCTTTCACTCTCTGTCTCTATCTCTGCTTCTGTCTCTGTGTCTGTATCTGTGTCTCTCTGTCTTTCTCTGTCTCCTTCCTTTCTCTCTCTCTCTCTCTCTCTCTCTCTCTCTCTCTCTCTCTCTCTCTCTCTCTCTGTCTTTCTCTCTCTCATCCAGGCTTAAAGTGTAGGGGCTTCTCATGGTCCAGATCCCCCATTACTTTGTCACAGGAGCTTTGGTCTGCTCCATTTCAAACATGGGAAAGTTTGCTCTTCCTTAGGCAGCCTGGTTGACCCCTGATCCCAGAGACTGGACACACTAATATCAAACTTAGCAAAGACACTTAATTAACATAGGCTCCATCAGGGCAGAACTCAACTGCCCAAGAGATCAGCCAGCCTCAGCCTCCCCAAGATTCTGGATGACAGGCATGTACCATCGCACCCAGTCCACTAAGATACTGTTGACAGAACTAGAAATTGAGTATTTAAGGAATAATAATAATAATGATAATAATAATAAATAATATTTACATCGTGCTTTAATGTTTGCAAAATACTTTCCATATATTATCCCACTTAGATTTAGAGGCTGATAGGTGGAACAGTGGATAGAGTGCTAGGCCTAAAGTCAGGAAGACTTGAGTTTAAATACAGCCTCAGACACTAGCTGTATGACCCTGGGCAAGTCACTTAATCTCTGTTTGCCTTGGTTTCCTCAACTTTAAATTGGGGATAACAACAGCATCTACCTCCCAGGATTTCTGTGGGGATCAAATGAGATAAAATCTGTTAGGTGTTTAGCACAACGCCTGGTATATAGATGTTTAATAAATATTTATTTCCTTCCTTATCCTCACAATAAGGTTGGTCAGTAGCTGTTGCGATTATTCCCATTTTATAGATGAGAAAACTGAGGCAGATAGAGGTTAAGTGACTTGCTCAAGGTGACACCGTGGACCTGAACTTAGGTTTTCATCGCTCTATCCACTGTGCCACCAGCCTGAAGCTGGTGATGGCAATGAAGGGCAGAAGGAAGAGAGTCCAGTGACAATCAGGTCCCTGTCTTGTTTGACTTACAAACTTTTGTGGACAGACAGGATCAATTTCTTTGACCCCATCTATCTACTTATTATATTATATGAATAATTGTAATAATATATTATCAATTATGATAAATTATTCATTATAGCATAATATATTATTAATTATAACACACATCAATTATAATAACATTATTCTAATAGTATATTATTAAATATGATAATATTGTATCATTGTAATTATATTATTGATTATAATAATATTATTTATCTATTATACCATTATTAATTGTAATAATATATTATTAATTATAAGCCCCTTTAGGCCTAGGAATATTCCTTGTTCATCTTTGTAGCTTCACTTCCTAGCTCACTGCCAGGCACATAGGAGCCATATAAATATTTGTTTAATTGAAGACTGTAAGAATTGACATATGAAGCAGCACAGAATAGTGGATTGAGCTGACCTGGGAACAAAGGAGACCAGGGTTGAAGTCTCCACTTCTGACACATAGTGTCATAGTGTCTTCCAATACAGGTGCATTCTTTCTTTGCCATTTATATAGTCCTAAAGACACTATAGGAATGATTTTTGCAGTACCTTTGTCTCTCCCTCCAGCCATTACCTACAAAGGTGTTACATAACCCCAAAATATCTTAATTTCTCGTAATAACCATCCACTAATTCACTTAAGCTTTATGAATCTAATTAGATTTTTTTCCTCTGACATCTCATGATGTACAAATAGAATCAAGGGATCCGATTTTGAATATTCCCTCTGATACAACCTGCTATCCCTTGGGAAAGGGTGCAGCAAATTAGCTATGCAAATTAGGTATTAGCTTTCTTTGCTAGATTATATCATACCCGGAACCCATTTCTCTGAGGGTAAGGTTTGTGTTATTTTCCCCTAAATACATTACTTTGTGCTTGTCCATATGTTCATATTAGAAAGCATGGCAATAAGGACGTAGTGGTTTAGAAAGGGGAGAGAAGAAGGCCACAAGTGGAATAAAATAAGGATATATATATATATCTATATATCTATATCTATATATATATATATGTATGTATATGTATATATAAAATATGCATTTGTAACAGACAGCTGCTAATAAAACATCCAGCCAGTTTAGCCTATAGATAAGGGGAAATAAATATGTATGTCAAGTCTGATTTACGTAATGAGAAGGGGTCATGATGATGGTTGACAAGATTGGCCTTATGAGTAGGCAGAATAGTTGGCCAACTATATGGCATTTCAAAAAGTTCCCTTATCATCACATTTTTCCCACTGACCTGTTTGGGTGCCAACAGTTACATCATTAAAGAATTATTCCTTTGGGCCTTAAAAGCTTTTAGTACTCTAGATTACAAATTTGTGTTATAAACACAAGTACTTCTAAACACATTCATGTCTGACTCTTCATAATCCCTTTCTGAGGTTTTCCTGGTAAATAAAGATACTAGAGGGGTTTGCCATTTCCTTCTTCAGATGATTTTACAAATGAAAAAACTGAGGCAAACAGAATTAAGTGACTTGCCAAGGGTCACACAGCTAGTAAGTAAGTGTCTGAGGCCAGATTTGAACTCAGGAAGAGGAATCTTTCTGACTCCAGGCCCAGCACTCTATCCATTGAGCCACCTCACTGCCCCTCTAAACACATTAAGGAAAAGCAAACTCTATGGGGATGAGACACAGAATAGGACCCTAGAGAAGGTGATGGTTGGATGGGGTAAGGAAGAAGGTAGAATCACCAAAAAACATATTTGCCTACTTCATAATTTTGCCTCGGGCTGGCTCTGGTAACAGCAGGTGAATTAGTTGTTTCTTATCTGATACCTGTGTGTAACTACTGGCCCATGGTCAACAAAAATAAATATAGATGATGAAGCAGAAGGCAGGCTGAAAATGGAATATAAGTAGAAGAGATCCCTAGATTTTAAGAATACATTGGTTTGGGGGAAAATAATATACAAAACAAAATTGAGACGAGAGACATAGGAGAGAAATGTGAGGAAAAACAAGCCATTAGAAAAGATGAAGATGATGTTCCCTCGGGTTAAAGTCCACAAGTCAAGCCCATTCTAATTTTGTTTTTAAAGCAAAAATTGATTCCAGTTTCTTGTGTGGTATCTTTTTGGGGGTGGCATTATCAATTTTGGGGAAAGTGTTAGAGGAACTGTGGTGGGAGATCTTGACATCCTTCAAAAGGAAAATACTAAAAACTTGGATGGATTCTGAATCAGTCCAAAAGCACTCATTAAGGGCCTACTATATGCCAAGTCCTTTGCTAAACACTAGAAATACAAAGAAAAGTGGAACAAAGAATCAAACAAATGAGCAGAGTCTCTGCTCTAGAGGAATTCACAGTCAAATGGAGGAGACATCATCAGACAGCTATGCGCAAACAAGCCATGTTTAAGATAAATTGGAGTTAATCTCAAAGGGCAGCTAGGTGGTGTATTGGATAGAGCACTGGTCTTGGAATCATGAACTCTTCATGAGCTCAAATCCTACTTCAGACACTTTCTAGCTGTGTGAACCTGGGCAAGTCACTTAACTCTGTCTCAGTTTCCTCATCTATAAAAATGATCTAGAGAAGGAAACGGCAAACCATTCCAGTATCTTTGCCAAGAAAACCCCCAGAAGGGGTCATGAAGAGTTGGACATGAATGAAATGACACAACAATCTCAGATGGAAGGCACTAAGATTAAGGAGGTCTAGGAATGGCTTCTAGCAGAAGGTGAGACTTTTTAGATAAGACTTAAAAGGAAGCCAGGGACACCAGAAGGTGGAGATGAGGGACAAAACATTCATGGGGGATAGCCCAGTGAAAATGCCTACAGTTGGAAGATGAAGCGTGTTATGTGAGCAACAGCAAGGAGTCCACTGTCTCTGAATCAGAGTATGTAGAGTCAAGTAGGTGTAAGAAGACTGGAAATGAAGAAAGGATCAAGGTTATAAAGGACTTTAGAAGCCAAACAGAACATGAAATATACATATGTGTGTATATATACACATATATGTTTAAAATTGAAGAGTGGAGGAATAAACGAAGGTTCCTTTAGGTTAATATATGTGATTATTTATAAATCTGGGAAGAAAAGCAAAGCCTGAAGATGATAATATCTGGTTTGGGGGGAAAAGGAGAGATATTGGGGAGGGAGGAGACAAACCATGCCCTAAAGTGAAATTTGGATCTTGGAGATTATCAGACTGCTTTAAAAAGTGTGGACAAGAGAAGTTACCTCTGATTAATGTCCTAAGAATTAATGACATTACGAGACAGGTAAAAGAATATTTCAGGAATAAGAATGATACCAAAATGGAGCTAACCGAAGAGAGTAACTATCAACCTAGGAGAAAGAGAACTTAAAAAGAAGAAGAGGAGATGAGGGAAACCATTGAACCGTTGGTTCATAGTTATTCCTTTCTTTCTCTCCCTTTTTATGATTTTGAAATTTGATCATTTCAGAAGAATAATGCAAATGTTAAAGAGTCAATCAATTAAAAAACATTTATTAAGCACCTACCATGAACATGGCTCTATGCTAGATTCTGGGAATTCAAAAACAAAAATGAAACTGGTTCTTGCTCTACAAGAGTTGACATTCCACTGGGCGAGATATGTATGTCGTTAAGTATACACAAAATAAATTTTAAAATATGATATAAGTTGGGAGGCCACTACCAATTGAGGGGATCAGAAATACCAGTTTGTACATAAAACATCACAGTTTTTTAAAAAGAGAATTTGCATGTTGTCCCAGAGAATCCCGCCTTCTTAAATCTCTAAGAATCTTCCCCCTAAAAAGGAGTCTCAGAGAATCCTTCTTACCTAAATCCTCAAGGAGGAGTTAGATGGGCTTTTTACTTTTCAAGCAGGAGACACAAAAAAATATGGGATATTCCAAAAGTCTTAGAGCAGTTTTAAACTTTTCTAAAACGAATATTTTTTAATAAGGATAATTTTAAAAAATAAAACAGCACTAAGGCTTTTTGTGATACCTCATGAAAAGAAATCATGTATGGTAAGCATCCGAATAAACCAAGTGCCAATAGCACCCTGACATCTGTTGAGTGGAAGAAACCTCTGTGTCCCCTTCCCCATCCCCCCTCCCAGGATGGGCATGTGAAGGGGCTCTTTGGCAGATGCTGTATTCCCCCCTGCTAAGCTGGGCTTGATGCAGCCTGACTGGGAAAAGCTAGGGAAGACCCAGGTTCCACAGTTGTGGTCAGGGATTTCAGGCTCAAGAAGGAACTCTGGGGCTTGCTTAGGGCCAGGCTTCTGCAGAAAGATAGAATATTCCTAATGGATACAAGGAGAAGGTCGAGAGCTATTCATTAAAGGGCTTGCATATGGTTTCTGTTACCAGGGCATGTGTGTGCCTCATGACAATGACTGAGAAACTCCCGTCAATTAATAGCCATGCACAGGGGAGGGGGTCCAGGCCCTGAAGAGGAAGGGATCGCCCTGAGCATTCATAATACAAGACAATAAGGGAGCACAATAGGGTTTCGGCAAACACTGTGGAGGTCACATTGCCATGGGCTAGAGGGGGGAGGACGTTTGCCGAAGGGGCCTTTTCTGTTGAGACAATGATTGTCCCCATGCCTTCCCTTGAAATGGGGTCATGGCTTTCGGCCAGGGCTTTGGGGAGAAGTTGGGTCTTGCCCTTTGTGTAGTTCCTGGGGTGAAGTTAGTGTTCGCAGGGCCATATGTGGAATGGACTCTACTGCTGATCCAGGGACATTATAGAAACACCACTTATGGGTGGAGAGAACCGGAGAGCACTTGTTCCTAGGCAGAAGTGAAGGAATTAATTGCCTTCCCCTACAGAAGGCACATGGAGGGCATACCTCCAGCCCAGGACTACCCCATGCACTAAACTGCAGGCTATTTGGACAGCTTGCCCTGAAGATGACATGCAATTTTTAATAGGGAAGGGGGAGGCAGTGCATCTGTTGGGGAAAGAGTGGAGGGAGCTGTGTTGGGAGTCTTGACATCCTTCTAATGGAAAATACAAAAAACTTTGGATGTGTACTCAATGAGTCCACAAGCATTTATTAAGCACTTACTATATGCCAGGCACTATAAGTTTTAATACTTTAAAATTGTGCTAAGAACCCTTTATATAACAACAAGAAAACAGGAATCACAAATGTGGAAAGGCCAAAAAATGGTGTCTAGGTGAATCTCCCTTTCTTTAGGCAAGACTGGTCTTAAACTATGCCAGACACATAGATGAGTCTCTATACCAGAATGCCCCTCTGCTTTAATGATTCAAATTCTAGTCATTCTTCAAGGCCTACCTAGAGTTCTACTTCTGTAAGGCATTCACCTAATGCTTTTCTCCCTTCTCTGAAAGAAAGAGAATCAATAGATTATACATTTAGAATTACAGACCTATAAGGCAGCTAAGTGGTGAGTGGATAAAGTGCCAGGCCTAGAGTCAGGAAAACTTATTAGCTGTGCCACCCTAGGCAACTCACTTTACCCTGTCTGCCTCAGTTTCCTGGAGAGGGAAATGGCAAACCATTCTAGTATCTCTGCCAAGAAAACCCCAAGTGGGGTGAGGAAGAGTTGGAAACAACTGAAAAATGATTCAACAACAAAGATATATAGGTCATCAAGTCCAAATTCTTCATTGTACACATGGGCAATGGAAACACAGAAAGTGTCTAGAGTCACACAGGGAATAAGTAACAAAGCTGGGATTTGAACTGGGTAGTCTGACTCAAAATCTTACAATATTTCTACTATACCAATACATTTATATTAAAAATAGATATCATACATTTTGGTGCTTAATGATATATTTATTATTTGAATTCAGTTCAAGTATTTTTTAATGCGCCTACTTATCCTAGGCACTCCAGGATGAAAATTAAAGTCCTCTCCCTCAAGAAACTTAATTTTTTTAAGGCAATTAGGTTTAAGTGTCTTGCCCAGGATCATGCGACTGGAAGTATCTGAGACCATATTTGAACTCAGCTTTATCCACTACACAACCTAGCTGCACCTTAAGAAATTTGTATGCAACATGTATACAACATTTCTCTAAAATCTCCCCTTTTCTCAACTCACACAGCTAATACCTTGTAATAGGCCCCCATCACCTCACAGCCTGTAAAATACTATGCTGGTCAGTCTCTCTGCCACAAGCGTCCAATCAATCCCTCTCCCAGCTAGCTGCCAAAGTGTCATTCCCAAAGCTCAGGTGTGACTATGTCTGTCTCCTCCTATATAAACTCCTGTGTCTCCCTATTACCTTCGTGATCCAAAATAAAATCCTAAAATCTTCTGTTTGGCTTTTAAAGCCCTTCATAACCTGGTCCATTTCTATCTTTCTAGTCTTCTTACACTTTATTCTCTTCCAAGTTCTGGTGATCTCACTGACACTGACCTTTTTACCATTCTTTAAAGGATACCACATTTCTAGTCTCTGGGCCTTCTTAGTTACTGTCTCCTGTGCCTAGAAAGCTCCACCTCCTCTCCTCCATCACTGGGTTTCCCTGGCTTCTTTCAACACTCAGCTCTAGTCCCATCCTTTTTAAGTGGCTGTTCTAAGTCCTTCCCACTGATAATGAATGTGTTCTCTCTGAGATTTACCTTACATTTACACTGCACATATCTTATGTGTATATAGGGCTTTTTAAAAAATGTTTTCTTCTGTATTAAAATATAAGTTCTTTGAGGGCACAAACTATGTTTTTTTTCCTTTCTTTGCATTCCTATCATTTAGTATAGGGCCCAGAATAGGGGTAGGGAACCTGTGGCTTCAAGGCCACATGTGGCCCTCTAGGTCCTCAAGGGCAGCCCTTTGATTGAGTCCAAGTTTTACAGAACAAATCCTTTTATCAAGCGGATTTGTTCTGTGAAGTTTCCTTATAGTCCAATGCTCACACGTAGATAGCTACTGGAAAAACCATAGCTTTGACTATACAGACCTTTGTTGGGAAGTCAATGTCTCTGCTTTTTAGTATGCTGGCCTGGAACCTAGTAAACACTTTATAAATATTTTTGGACCTACCAATGTACATATATAGAAAATCAATGTGGAAAATGTGTGGAAAAATGTATATAGAAAAGGAACCCAAAGTAATTTCAGTGAGAGGAAGCAGCAGCTGGAGGGATCAGGAAAGGCTTTGTATAGGAGATCTAAGCAGATCATTGAAGGAAACTCGTGATTTTAAGAAACAAAGAGTGCAATCCAGCTATGGAGGACAGCCTGCGTAGAGATGTGAACATGGGAGATACAGCATGTGAGGAATGAATTGGTAGTGCGTGAGAAACACCAAGAAGGCTGGATCAAGGGATGTGAAGAGCAATGTATAATAAGACTAGAAAGATAAACTATAGTCAAGCTATGGAGGGATTTAAATGGCAGTAAAGTTTTATATTTGACCTTAGAGGTAATAGGGAGTCACTAGAGTTTATAGAGTAGGGTAGTGGGACTATCACTTTGGCAACTGTGTGAAGGAAGGAAGGAAATAAGCGTTTATATACCACCTACTATATGCCAGGCACTGTGCTAAGTGAGTTACAAATATTTTATAAGGTAAACACCTAGGATACAAAGACAAAACGAAACGAACAAACCAAAAATGTACTTGCCTTATGTTACCTGATTACATGCTCCTAGAAGTGGGTGGATACAACATTTAAACAGGTAAATACAGTTTGAGTAGTAACAACTAACTTGTGGATTTCATAACTGTTTTCTATTTATTTCATTTGTGTTAGTCTTTTCTCCCAAGTAGGCATCAGTTTTATTTAGAAGTATCATTTAGAGATACCATTTTTGTATCCCCCGCGTACTTAGTAAAGTGCCAGACACATATATGGTTGTTGAGTCATTTTTCAGTTGTGGCTGACTCTTCATGACCCCACTTGGGGTTTTCTTGGCAAAGATACTGGAGAAGTTTGCCATTTCCTTCTCTGGCTCATTTTACAAATGAGGAAGTTAAGGCAAACAGGGTTAAGTGACTTGCTTGGGTGGACCCAGCGAGGAAGTGTCTGAGGTCGGATTTGAACTTGGGTCCTTCTGATTCCTGGGCTGGCACTCTATTCACTGAGCTAACTTGCTTCCCACCAGACACATCTAGGCAGTCAGTAAATACTTATTGATTAATTGACTATTAATTGACCAAGATGCTTGTTTTAAAGATGCCCAGAGGCAATAACGTGCAAATCCTTCTTCTGTGCTGCTCAGTCCTCCCTGTGGGGAATACTTATATTCTGAAACCCTCAAGCTATAATGTTGTCCTTTCCTCTCCCCAGTAGAGATAGCACACATCGAATCTGCACCCTCAGTTCAATAAACCTTTTCTATAAATCTGTCACGAAGTCACAGCTTAGCTCTCTTCTTTCAAATGACTAGGTCAACTCTCTTGGCCTTTTCCTGTAGGTTTTATCTTTCTTTGTGCTTCTTTGAATTATTCCCTGTGGTTTTCCATAAGATGGGATGTTGCAAACTGTCACCTGGAAAAATACTTCAGGTGTAACTTATTGGTAATTAGAATTCTGGCACAAGAAAAAAGAGAGAGAGAGAGAACACTTGCACGGGATCATCTCTGTAACACCTAGCATCAAATAAACATTAAGAACCCCATCTGCCTTGCTCTTCCCTAAGCAAGAAACTCCATCTTCCAACTGGGCATTTTCACTGACTGTCTCCTATGCCTAGAATCCTCTTTCCTCATCTTCAACTCCTGGCTTCCCTGGCTTCCTTCAAGCCCCAGCTAAAATTCTATCTTCTGGGGGCAGCTAGGCGGTACAGTGAGCCCTGGAGTCAGGAGGACCTGAGTTCAAATGCGACCTCAGACACTTGACACACTTACTAACTGTGTGACCTTGGGTAAGTCATTTAACCCTGATTTCCCTGCCTTCCCCCTTCTAAAAAATAAAATAAAATTCTGTCTTCTCTTGGAAGTCTTTCCTGATCATCCTTAATTCTAATGCTTTCCCTTTATTGATTATCTCCAGTTTTACCCTTGTGTATTTTGTTTGTTCGTAGTTGTTTGCATGTTATCTCCCCCATTAGACTGTGAGCTTCTTGAGAATAAGGATTGTCTTTTGCTTTACTTTGTATCCCCAGCACATAGCACAGTGCCTGGCACATAGTAGGTGCTCAATAAACTCTTCTTGACTGACAAGGAGCTTCTTTACCAGTGATTTCTTGTTTATTTGATTTCTTCCCTGTTTTCATCATTTCTCTCTGTACTTATGAGGAAATAAAAATGTCACGAAGACAATGGAAGAGATTCTCTAATGATCTCAATTGATACGACATCTTTTTTGATTTAACCCTAATGACTACATCTTTTTTGAAACACTCTATACTCTCGACACCTGTGACCCTATGTGATCCTTTTTCTCTCCCCATCTCCCTAATAATTCCACCATTTTACTGGCTCTTCTTCCTCCTTCCTTTTTCTGTGTTCATTTCCTGTGTCTTGTAATTTACTCGTCCCCTTCTATCTCCACAAGGGACAGTTTGGTATAGTGAATAGAGCTCTGTAAGGCCGTATCTACAAGGGTTCATAGGACTTTTTAACTTTGATGTCTTGCCATCATTTCAAATTCAACACACCTAAATCAAGGCACGTCATGTTCTCCACATTTTCTTTGAGCTGGCTTCCACTCTCAATTTTCCTGTCTCTTCCTATGGCATCATAATTCTCTCTGTCACCTACATTCAAACCCTCAGTAACATCTTTGACTCACTCCTCTTCTTCAACCTGGAATGTGCTCAATCACTAATTGTGTCAGTTTCACACTTGAAACGTCTCTCATGTAGGCGCCTTTTTCTTCATGTCCGTCGTTACCATCCTGGTTCAAGTTTTTATTAAAATCTCTTAGACTTCTTGACTCTGAGGTCTCCCCTACTTCAGTTAACCTTGCACATTGCCACCATACTAATATTCTTTAAATTCCGTGCTCTTTACATCACTTCTCTGCTAAAATAACGACAACAAAAAACAACAAACTGTATTTTCTCCCAACTAATACTTAATAACATCTATTCTTCTGCCTAGCTTTGGAGGATCTCTATAATGTAGGCCCACCCTACTATATAAGCTTATTATTATTCTTCCCTAAATAGGTTACCTATACTTTGTAGTCTCTCCACCATCCCTCAGATACACTTGTGTTCTAGACTTCCCAACAATCTAGTTTCATCCTGGAACTTGTGTCTGGGGCTTCCTCACCCTAGAACATACAACCAACCAATCCTGTGACATTTGCAACCTGGAACATTCCTTGCTAAGGCCCTCCCCTCTTCTCCCATTGTTAAGTTCCTCCTGGAGCCTATATTTTGTGGAAAGGTTCAAGCTGGCCTTCACTCGTTTCCTGGACCTGTTTCTGTCTTTACAACTTCACACCCATAGCCCAATACCTTTCTTTATTTCTATCTCCTCTGTTTCAGCATTTCTTCCTCCTTTAGAATGTAAGCTCCATGAGGCCAGGGACTGCCTTTCTATTTGTTTTTATTTGTATTCACAGTTCTCTGCACATAGTAAATACTTAATAAATCCTTCCTCCCTTCCTCTCTTTATCCTTCCCTTCCTCTCTCCTTTGCTCCCTTTCTCCCTCCTTTCTTTCTGGCTTCTCTCCTTCCCTCCATCTCTCCCTCCCTCCCTCCTCTCTTCCTCCCTCCCTTCCTCCATTCCTCTCAGTATCCTTCCCTTCCTCCCTCCTTTGCTCCCTTTCTCCCTCCTTTCTTTCCTTCTTCCCTCTTTTCCTCCCTCCCTCCCTTCCTTCCTCCCTCCCTCTCTTCCTCTCTCCCTTCCTTCCTTCCTTCCTTCCTTCCCTATTTCAGTATTGCTTATGTGGTTCTCATCAATAACGTACTATATTTCATCTCTGCTGTGACTCAATGAGGGAATTGGAATGCATTGGAATCAGTCACATCTCTAAGGTTTCTTCCAGTTCTAATCCCATCTATGGCTCTAGGCCACTCTTCCCTCTGCTTCTCTAAATCCTCCCCGCCCACCCCGCCGCCCAAAGTTGGACTTAAATCCCCTTTCCTCCATAAAATCTTTCCTAACTACACTATTTCTCGTTGCTTTCTTCTTTTTTCTGAACTCTTTATATTATATTCTTCTACACAATTTCACACTTAATTATATCCTGTCTTGTGTTTTTCACTGTTGACATAATAATAGTAATAAAAGCTAGCATTTATATAACACTTGAAAGTTTACAAAGAGCTTACACGTGTTCTCTCATCCCATCCTCACCACAGTGCTGGGAGGTAAGTGCTATTATTGTCCGTGTTTTAAAGATGAAGAAACTGGGCTTACAAGAGTCATTGACTTGCCCAGGGTCACACTGCTAGTTAAGTACCTGAGTCAGAATTTGAACTCAGGTCTTCCTGATTCCAAGTCTAATATTCGAACCATTGGACCATCTAGCTGTTGTAACATGTTAGTTCTATCTTTTCAACTCAAGCATAAGTTTCTTGAGGGCAGAGACCGCATCAAACTCCTTTTGTAATCTCTGTAGCAACCAGCAGAATGCTGAGCAAGAGGTACTCGGTAAATATTGTTTAATTGAGCCAGAATGGCAAAGAGATTATTGCTTTAATTATAAGACCATTTGGTAGTTCATAGAGCATCTTTCTTTCAAGGAATTCAAAGCAATTTTCCATATGGACCTACATAATACTATGAAGGAGATAGAAACTAATCTAGGGCCCTTGTTCTGTAGCTATTACGTACAGGTTTCTAGTCTCCTTTTCAAAAGACTGAGCAGTTGGATCCCACACATCCTCCTCCCCATCTTGTTCCCCGTGCTTCTCCCAATACCCCCCTCCATCTGTTCTCTCTTTTGGCATATTGCCTTATTCTTCACAGTTCTTTTGAAATGATTGGGCCTCCTGCTTTCCATGAGTAACAGTCACCTTCTTTACATCTTCCATAGACTAGGGCAGAGACTATCTCTTTTTGTGGGGTTTCTGTGTCAAAATGTACTCTTAGGATGCTCTAGAAATATTAGCAATTATCATGAACATCCTGTGATATTAAAAACATGAGTGCAAATACTTAATTAGAAAAATGTAAATGAGATTAGTGGTTTTGTCCTAGTCACCATAATTTACAATTTTATTTAAATAGAGTCCTATTTTAAGCAATGGCGGGAGGGGGGAGGGGAGCGGAATTGGATTCATTACTGTTATACCACAGTTGTGACTTTGTGAGGTCTCAGGGTAGAAGGCTTCCCTAGGAAGAGAAACTAGGTCATTCTAGATCTATTCCAGTGACTTAGCAACAGCTACAAATAGATTTTGGGTCTTCCATGCTCTTGAAAGAAACTTTTTATATTGGACAAATATTAGTTTGTCACTAAGATTGAAATCTTTATTTCATTTATTTATTTATTTTATTATTTTATATTCATTACTTCATTTTTTTTTCAAATATTCATTTCCCTTATTCATGGGCTTGGGATTATCTAAGAAGTCAGAGCGGGGGTTAGAAATACAGTTATGTCATATTCCATGTTTGTGGTGCTCCCTTCCCTCCTCTCAACCTGGGAAAGTCATTCAACCTCTGTTTACTCAGTTTTCTCATCTGTCAAATGGAAAGAAGACTAGCTCCAACTTCCCAGAGTTGTTATGAGAGTCTGATGAGATAGTAATCATAAGGAACTTAGCACAGTGCCGGGCACATAGCAAGCGCTATATAAATGTTAGCTGGTATTATAATGATGATTATTGTTCATCTCTCAGTGCTCTAAGACGGGGGTGGGGGAGTGTCAAACTCATTAGAAACAAGGGCCACTGATCTGTACATATGGATCCTTGTGGGCTGCGCATTGACCTAGTTTTAAAATGTCGTGTTATCTATATTTTGTTTATTTTGTTAAATACTTCCCAATTACATTTTAATCAGGGAGCCAGCGGGCAGGGACGTCTCTACCGTAAGCAGTTCTCTGGAATCTCTGAGTTGCAGAGAATGTACCAACCTGCGTTGGAGGAAGGAATTTCCTCATCTGAGAATTCCCTGTATGAATGAAATAACAGACCTAGTCCCCATCCCTCTATTAATCAGAACTATCTCTTTATGTCTAGAAATTGTAAATGTGGCACAGAGGCAGCTTTTTCTCAAGAGCATATGTTTATTTCCAGGAAGAAGCTTTTAGAAACAGCACAAATACAAGCTAAGCATGACTTCTCCAAAATAGCCCCTTTCCTACAGAGACCTGCTAAAAATGGAAACCTAGCATTTATGTGGTCATTGGTCCTACAACACATCGCGTAAGTAGGTTTCGCTTTTAGATATTCCCAACAAAATGGAATCAAATCTTTTTTTTTTTTTTCAGAGATTAGCTAATGTGTTAAAAAAAAAATCCCAGGCAGCACTGTACCTGTCTCTCAGGACAAAACAGAAGCAGGGCTCCAATTAATAAAGTAGTCTGCTCTCAGTGCCAATGTGGTGTCGTGGAAAGCACACTGAACTTGAGGCCAGAAAGGACCAGATTTCAAATGTGATCTCTTATATTTCCTCGATGGAAGACCAGGGACAATTCATTTAACCCCTCTGATCCTCAGTTTCCTCATCTGGAAAGTCAAGGATTACTATCAGAATTTAATCTTTAATTAGTATTACAGATTATACATGTACGTATTGATATAGGACTTAAAAGTTTGCAAAATATTATATATGTATATGTAGTTACTGTTGTTTCTTCATTTTTCAGTTGTGTCCAACTCTTTGTGACCCTATCTGAGGTTTTCTTGGCAAAGATACTGGAGTGGTTTGTCATTTCCTTCTCCAGCTGATTTTATAAATGAGAAAACTCAGGCAAACAAGGTTAAATGACTTGCCCAGGGTCACACAGCTAGTAAGTATCTGAGGCTGGATTTGAACTCAGGAAGATGAGTCTTCCTGACTCCAGGCCTGGCACACTATCCCTTGCAGTACCTAGTTGCCCCTATGTATAGATATACATATACATACATAATAATATATACTGCCTTAAAGTTTACTGAATGTTATATAGGTACACATATGCACGTATATGTATATGCACATTGTACATATACACATATCCATTTATATACATATATATGTATATACATATATATGTATATATATACATATATGTATATACATATATATGTATATATACATATATGTGTGTGTGTGTGTATATATATATATAAAATAGTTAACCTTTATATAGTGCCTACTATGTGGCAGGCCCTGTGCTAAGCATTTTACAGTTATTAGCTTATTTTGTCTTCACAACAGCTCTGGGAGGTAGGTGCTATTATTATCCCCATTTTACACACCAGGAAACTGAGGCAAGCAGAGGTTAAGTAACTTGCCCAGGTCACAGTGTCTGAGGACAGATTTGAAATCAGCTCTTTCTAACTATAGGCCCAGCACTGTAACTCTGTACCATCTAGCTGTATGTGTGTGTGTGTGTGTGTGTGTGTGTGTGTGTGTAAATACATGTGTGTGTACACATAAAACACTTTGCAAACTTTAAAGAACTACATAAAGGTTAGCTGTCGTTATTATGAGTGAATGAAAAGAAGTCATTTCTTCAGTGCTTTCTATGGGCTAGGTGCTGTACCTTGCAGATGGTAATACAAGAGGAAAGCCACTGCCTACCTTTAAGGAGTTTACATTCTAACAAGGTAAGGTAAGTTAACACACATTAGGGAGTGGTAGCCAGGCAAGAATGCTTTTTTTTGAGAAGACACTGGGATGGTAATACCAAGGCAGTTGATTGAAATATCTTTCCCAGGAATGGGAGTGTTGACTTGATTCTTGTTCTAAGAGCTAGAGGTGGGGGTCGAGGGCAGAGTGTTTCATCTCTTGGGCAGCCTGGCAGGAAGATGGCCAGAGAGTGGCAGGTGAGATGTATAAACTCAAAGAACATCTACACTTCCTGTTTGGATTGGTGAGGTACCTTGATGACTGCATTTGAATGTGGAGGGATAGAGATTCTTCCCTTCATTTCATTGTTCTAGGAAACTTCCAAAAGATGAAACTCCCTTTACCAAGGCAAGTGGACACTGACAGTCTTGGAAAGTTGCTTAGGGCACTTAGAGGGACATGCCAAGGGTCTCACCACCAGTACATGTCAAAGGTGCCAACTCTTCTTGTCTCTGAGGCCAGCTCATTTCACAGGACTTGGAAGTCCTGGATTTAAATAATGCCTCTGTCACTTACTACATATGGGACCTTGGGGAAATCGTTTGTCCTCTCTGCGCCTCAGTTTCTTCATCTGTAAAGTGAGTAGGTTGACCTAGATGCCTCTGATGTCTGTTCCATCTCTAAATTTATGGTTCTATTAACACTGATGCAATAAAACGGCTGATAGGAGACAGCAAGTAGTGTCATGTCAACAGGTATTTATTAAGGGCTTACTTTTTGCTAGGTATTGTGCTGAGGGGTAGAGATGGAAAGAAAGGCAAAACCTGTCCCTTGGATTCTAATGGGGAACAGAAGGAACTAGTTTGCATATGGAAAGATTACTTGGGCTTGTTTGAAAACAGTCACGCCAAATGTGAAGAAAATGATTTCTTAGTGCTTGTTTGTATGGGGGCAGCATTCCCATTCATAAACTGCCATTTCTTCCCAAATAGTTTGCAATATTCACACACACACACACACACACACACACACACACACACACACACACACTTACATGAAAAATGAGCATAGAGTGTTTCAACATTCACACTTGGTCCATATTTAAAATCCATAGGATCCTAGGACTGTAGGCTTTAGAGATAGAAGCAACTTTGGAGGTTATCCAGTCCACTGCCCTCATTGTATGGACAATCAAACTGAAGCCCAGATGTGGTCAGGCAACAGCTGGAATCTGAATGTAGCTCCTTTGCATTTTCTTCCCACTCTAGAACTTAAATTGCATTTAGCCCAGATCGGGGATTCTAAGTACAAAAAGCAGGAGGTCTATGTTTAGGGAAGAATGTAAAATGAAACTTTGTGTGATTCACACCTAGGATGCCTTATGCTCCCATTACATATGAAGTATTTCCATCACGGAGATTATAGATTTAGGCTAATATTTTTAAAAATTACTGGTGACTAGCTAATCTAAAGAAAGCTTAAAATAAACTGGAAACTTATGTTCAAAAAACCACAGTATTGTGTAGAAACAAAACTCAATACTATCCCTCCCCCAAATGGAACAAATATGGTTTTTTTGAAAAATACTTTTGACCTGAGTAGTTATGAACATTTCAAAATTTCACTTAATGGAATAAAAAGATTTCAATGCTCACTTGTATAAATGGCAGAAGATTAACACGGCTATCGTCTGATTGCAGAGGAATTAGGTAGAGCTTAAATCATGCAAACCTGATTCATTTTTTGGCATAACTTTGGCAGATAGTTGAAGGAAGCACAATATTCATACTCTTTAATGCTCTGGGAGGACAGACAATGACTAAGGGCCTTGATGGGGCAAAGGAAAAAAAATGCTTTATAATTGATACCATGATCCCAGAATTCTGGTTGCTGCTTATCACTTTACTTTTCTTCACTTTTCTACAAAAGTATTTGTTCTGTCTAGAGTTTGGCAATGTGGTATGAAAAATGCTTTGCCTGGGAAAGCAAAGTCTTCCCTTTTGTTGAAAGAATGATGAATTCCAGAGAGTGGAGCTTTGGCTAAGCTAGAAAAACTGTCAAAGACCTTAGTCACTGTATTAATGTATAGGAGTGAATGGGTTGTGAGGTACCATGACTCAATAGCTTTGACATCTACTAAAGATACGGAGGATGCTGATGCTTCATTTCTCGTCATAGTGATAACAATGGACATTTATACGGTGCTTCAAAATTTAGAAAACACATCCTTCACATCAGCCCTGTGGACTAGTATAATTAGTGTTCTCCCCATTTTCCAGGTGAGGAAATTGAGGTTAGATAAGGTTTTCCATAGTCATACAACTAATATGTCTAGCTGGGTCTTGGACCTATGCCTTCTGAATTGTATTATATTCTACCATGCTACTACACTTTAGGCATCTATAATGTTTGAGATTCTCTATAGGGGTGTAATATGCATAGATCTTGATCTTTACTGCTTGTTTAAGGATTTCTCATTTTATATCCAAACCCCGTAGACCACTTGGGCCAAGAGGTGAGGTGGAAGACTGGGGAGGGGGGAGGCATGGAATGAACCAAATACGGCATAACAACACGTAGAACTGGTTAGATCCAACAGCAAGGACAGGTGCCTGATATTATCGGCCCTAGGGGACGTTTATAATATCAGCCGTGTCAATGAGTAGGAAGTTACTGATGGGCCACAAGGTCAAACAGAGAGCAAATGGTTGAGACCTTGTGCTGGCAGTGGTATAGATGAAGCTAGACAGGGAGGGGATCATGGCAGCCTAGCCCCAAGAGAAATATATAATATGGTCTCTACCCTGTAGGAGTTGGTATGTAAATGGCGATAAAAGACCAAGACCTGTGAATCAGTTTAGGAAGCAATACAAACAATGCTGGGTTATCTCATATTACAATGATTCACTATCTTCTTTTGAGGGGGAAAGGCAGGACAATGGGGGTTAAGTGACTTGCCCAAGGTCACACAGCTAGTAAGTGTGTCAAGTATCAGAGCCCTGTGGTCCCAGGTCACAGGGACTGATGCCAGGATAGGACAGAGGTAAAAGACAATTTCCATCATCGAGGACAGTTGCTTCAGTCCAGCGAGGGGTATTTTCTTTAAGGAGGCAGCCGGGAATAAAGAAGTATCGAATATGTAGTTAAAAGAGACTTTTTGTTGTTCAGTTGTGTCCAACTCTTCATGACCCCATTTGGGGTTTTCTTGGCAAAGATACTGTACTGGTTTGCCATTTCCTTCTCCAGCTTACTTTATAGATGAGGAAACTGAGGCAAACAGGGTCAAGCGACTTGCCCAGGGTCACACAGTAAGTGTCTGAGGCTAGATTTGAACTCAAGAAGATGAGTCTTCCTGACTCCAGGCCTGGCACTCCATCCACTGCACCACGTAGCTTCCCGAGAGAGACTTTAGAGGACACACTATGGAGATACTCTAGAGAGTGAGAAGCAATGTCTGAAGCCCAGGAGTGGATATCTGTATCAGGAGGGCAGAGTTTATAATCTCAAAGAGGATCATAAACATGTCTGAAAGGTTCGGAACCGCCGGATATAAGAAACTCTCAAAGTAGAAGGCAGAAGAATCAAAACATTTATTTAGGCTCCACAGTAACCAACCCATGAACCAGTAGCCCCATTTTGATATGTTGATCATAATCTTCCAGGCCCAATAAGTACGCCTTGAAAGAGTAACCAGGAGGCTACAGAGAAACATGATTGCGTAAAGCAAAATCATGTTTCCCCCTTTTATGGTAATAAGATTACCCACTGGACTGAAGTCTTTGTTCAGCTTCCTCCCGTAGGTCAGCTCTGCTACTGGCAGCTCCTGCCCCAGCTGTGTCTGTGTCTGTAACTGAAGCTGCAACTGAAACTGACGATGTAACGGTCGCTGGCTCCAACCGGAAAAGGAAAAGAGAGAGCTCTTCAAGCTGTCCTCTCCCCTCTTATAGGGTTTTTGACATCATCAGGCTCCGCCCGAATGACCAGGGCCGATTGGTTCCTGAGTTGGCCCCTCCCCCTAGCATAGACATTAACACCTCCCCTCAGCCAGCCCCATGACTCATCACACAGGAAGTTGTCTGCTTCCCGGCATGCTCCCCGGGCCTCCTGCCCCGGAAGAGCAAGCCACAGTGTCCAGAGGCTCAATGAGGTAAGCTGAGTCATTCAAAGAAAACAAAGGCCATTCTGGTTACAATATCTCAGTAAACCAGATAGCAAAGAGTTTCTCTCATTGAGGGAGACTGTGGGCAGTCAGTCAATCAAGAAGCGTTTATTAAGCACCTACTGTGTGCCAGACATTGTGCTAAATACTAAGATCTGAAGAACAGCAAAAACAGCCTCTGCTCTCAAGGAGCTCCAATTCTAATAGTGGAAATAACACGTATATAGCTACATATATACAAGATGGATTTGAAGCAGATGAAAGGTAATTTACAGAGAGAAGGGACTAGCAGTTGGGAGAACTGGGGCAGGCTAAATAAACCCTTACTGACTGACAGGCTGACTCCAACAGAAGGTGAGATTTTAGATGAGTCTTAAAAGCACCCAGGGAATCTAGGAGACAAAGATGAAGAGGGTAGCAATATTGTTATACCAGATCAAAGAGGGCAGGTCTAGGATGAGGGAGGTAGAAGCCCAGGAGAAAGGACATGATTGTGAAGGACCTTGGGAGGAAGAAGCACCTTAGCAGGCAGAAAGCAGGAATTCCAGGGTCCCACATTTGTAGCTGAAAGTCGGGAAAGCAAATTGGGAAGAGAAGAATGAGGTATCCGTCTCGTCAACTTCTCCAGTGCTTTGCACAATGCCTTGTACGTAGGTAGTCCTTAATAAATGTTTTTGAGTAATTGAGTGATGTATTGAATGAAGGAATAAATTTATACCCTAAAGGGCTAGAACTCAGGTAATGTGTAGGTTATGACCTAGCAGGAGGGTCTTATAATTCAGGAAAGAAGAATGAGCTAAGAAGAAGAGAAGGCTAGTTCCTTGGATTTGACATGAAGCACTAGGATTAACCTAGAAAATCTCCTTCTCCCCTTCGATTTGTATCTTCCACGTTTGAGTATTTCCCTATTACACCTCCCTCCTCTCATGTCCTTCTCTGATGTACTGCTCATGTCCTTCTCATTGTGGCAAGGAAGTGACTTTGGGTTCTGGGGGCCTGGGCCAGCAGAACATAGATTCTAGTAGGTCCTACCAAACTGGAAAGATTTCAAGTATGACATATAGGTTCCCATGTGTCATTTGAGCATCAGCTTAGCTAAGTTTGGAGGAAGGCTTATCACTAGATTTCTAGATCTGTGCCCTATGTACCCACTGCCAGGCAAGGGGCTATATTTCTCTTAAATACTACAAGAGAATTCTAATACATGGCCTCTACACTGTAGGAATTGGTAGATCAATGGGGATAAAAGATTAACATATGTGAAACACTTTAGAGAACAATACAATGCCCAGTTGTTTCAAATGACAATGATTAAGTACGAAGCTGTATGACATAGACTATCAAAGATATTGGAGTTTGTGGAGTTAGAGAAATTTTAATGGCATGAAGAAATAGGTTTGGGTTGAAGTCACTGTGCTTGTTACTTCTGTGTTTAATGAAGATTTTTCCTGCTAGTCCTTCCATAAGCAGCGACTAGGAGCAATTAAGCATCCATCATCCTTTTATGTCCCCCAGGACATGAGAACACTGAGCCCAGGGAGGTGGTGATTTGTTCCAGGCCACTAGACAAATCCATAGCAGGACTGAACCCATGGTGGCAGAACTTGAGTAGTTCATGGATAATCATACAATAATCAACCTGGTGTTTGGGAATAGGATTAACACCTGATTGAGTGGCAGTGTGGTATAGTACCTAGAGCTTCATGCTAAGAGTAAGAACTCTAGCTTAAGTCTTGCCTCAGACTTTTATTAGCAGTGTTCCCCTAGACAAGCCACTTAAACCTTCTGTGCCCCAGTTTCTCCAGGTACAAATGAGGTGGTTGGGTGAGATATTAATCCTATGTGTCTAGTACCAGGCCAAGAGCTATATTTCTCTTGAATATTACAAGAGAAATATATAATATGGTCTCTACCCTGTAGGAGTTGGAATGTAAATGGTGATAAAAGACTAAGACCTGTGAAAGAGTTTAGGAAGCAATACAAACAATTCTGGGTTATCTTATATTACAATGATTCACTATCTTTTTCTGAGGGGGAAAGGCAGGGCAATGGGGGTTAAGTGACTTGCCCAAGGTCACACGGCTAGTAAGTGTGTCAAGTATCAGAGGCCCGATTTGAACTCAGTTCCTCCCTATTCCAGGGCCGATGCTCTACTCACTGCACCACCTAGCAGCTCTTACAGTGATTTTCTATTAAACTATATGATATAGACTCAATGATATTGGAGTTTGTGGAGGTAGAGAATTTTTGATGATATGGAGAAACTGTGTAATCGCTTGACCTCAGAGATGGCTTCTAAGGCCCTTGCCAGCTCTAAATTTATGATCCTGAATTCATTTCTGTGACATTTTGCATCTTGTAAACAACTTCACAACAAATCTGTGAGGTGAGTGAGGCTTCAAGGGTCCTTGTTCCTTTTTATGGATGAGGAAACGGAGGAGCAGAGTTTTTGGGTGATTTGCCCAGGGACACACTACTAACTAGTAACTATTGAAACCAGGACCTGAAATAAAATCTTACTCTGTGACAAGTGTTTTTTTTTTCCCCATTCCACCATCCTGCCTTTATTTCATATGACTGTAACTTTTTAAGAGATATAATCAGAGTGACAAAGAGAAACAAGCCCGTGCCATAATAGACCACATTACATGAAGGTTCTGCCATACCTGGCATTTTCAAAACTCTCCTTCTGGGGGACCTTAAAGAATTTTACCAACAGTGTCCTGTTTCCTCTTTATTAATCAATAAGCAACTTTCTATTAGGAGCATATACTGTGTGCCATCCACTGTGCCAGGTTCCAGCTCATTTTGGCCAAGATTATAAGTGTTCTGAGATTCATCAGTCTGAAGGTGAAAGAGACCTGTGGTGGCTTCTAGTCTAATTCCCTAATTTTACGTGTAAGGAAACTGACAGCTTAGGACAGTAAGGCTGAAGGCCATAGGGGTATTGAGTGGCAAAGCCAGGTTTTGAACTTAGATGTTACTAATTTCTTTTAAAGAGGAAGAAATGAAAGAATATCTTGCAAAAGGTGACTAGAAAGGATCGTGTTCGAATGAGTCCGTGTGTCTCAATTCCTGGCCCTGCTAGACAAGACCACACCATCCTCTGTTAATGCTTAAGTATGTATCTCCTTGAAGCACTCTCTTGAGGGGTGCCCACTGGCATAAACACATTCAACAGCTTTTAAACAAGGCTTTGCATTTAATAGAACACATTTGTTTTCGAAGCATCTTCGTTTTTCCTGACCCAGTTTGTGAAAAGACATTGCTCCCTATCGCTCTGATAACACTTCCTGGAATGAGATCATATGAACTGGGTGAAACGTAAACGTCCATATCTTAACATCACTTCATAAGGAAGCTTTCATCCCCACCCCCAAATCTATTAAGAAATAGGAAATGGGCCTATTCATGTGTGCTATGAATAGAGGTCATTCAGTGCATACAACATAAAATTACTCGCTTCGGGATGTTCCTTCCCCTCCCTGCTTTCCTCCTTTTATTTTATATGTCTCTTTGTTAACAGGTGTGAGGGGGCCTGACTTTGGAAACGGGTAACCCCCACATTGGCTCGGGGAACACCAGGGGGACGGACCCCGCTGCAGCTCGGGGCAGCTGCTGCCGTTTCAGCAGGGGCGACTGAGAAGAGGCTGTAAATACTGAGAGAAGGAAGAGCCCACTGTGTTGAAAGAACAAACTCTCCGGACCTGTCTGACACGGGGGTCAGGAGGTCACTGGGAGCGGGTGGGGTCTGCGTGGCAGATTGGAAGCTCCCGATGCCCCCTCCAACATCATTTAGACAAACAAGCAGATGGCAGGTGTCAGCGGTGACAAAGAGCCATCTGTGCAGCGAGGAGCTGCCTCTCCATTCTCTCACAGACTACTCCATTAAGCCCTCAACTTCAGAGTGACTGTGCCCTAGCCTTTAGCCAATGGGGCCCCCCTAATAGGACTTTTAAAAGAAGAGGCAGCCTGCATTCTGCTCTGTGATCGGGGTAGGCACCCGGGCCTTGCGCCTACATCCCTGGCTTGGGAAGATAGAAACGAAGCCAAGGAAAACTTGATCTTTAGGGTGCCGTGGCTGTGTTTGGATAAGGTGTTTTGTTTGGTTTTGTGTTTTAGAGACAATTCAGCCCAGAGACTTGCAGCCTCTGGTAGCTAATTAAAGTATGATGGAATGTGTAGCCTGGGAGGCATTTTTTCTTGTTTGCTTCGTTTTGTTTAGATTTTCAGACTTGTAGTTTTTCAAATTTGAAAGGCACAGATAGAGTCTGGGAACAATGCTGCGAACCTGGGGATGAGAAGGGGCACTTGGCTTCCCTTAGGTACATCCCCTGGTACAGAAGTGGCTGCTTCGTGTTACTGCACATGGTCTGTGGTTCAGACCGCTCACAAAGGAGCATTTGTCAGTGGCCTGGAGACATACACTGGACTGGGAGGAGATGTAGAGGGAGGCTCATAGCAGTGACCTGCCCTCCCTGAAAGGTCTGCAAGGTGGCTTGGTCTCTTGGGAAATTACTTGGAAATTTGGGTTGTACAGGGTGTGTCTCACTTTAGCCCAGAAAAAGTTTGATCAAAGTGACCAGCACCCATCGCATCTGAGACCTCTGCCATGCTGTGGCACCTGAAGGGAGTAGAGCTGCTGGCCTTAAGGATGGGCAGGATACATGTTTGTTTCCCCCTTATGAGAGTAGGGCGAGGGTGTAGTAGATGGAAGTCTCTGGAACCCAAAGGCAGCCTTTCATCTTGTCTTTGAATCTCCAGCACCTAGCTTGTGCTTCGTTTATTTATTTATTTTGGGATGGGCCTATGATTTCATCCATGTAGGGAATTCCCAGTAAGGAAATACCCTTTCTTCAGATTGGTTTTTTATCATTTTAGAGTTGCCCAGAGAACTGACGGGTTGTGACTTGCCAGGGTCACACAGTTAGTGTTGTCGGAGGTGAACCCAAGTCTTTCTGATTCTAAGGATGGCTCTCTTTGTCAGACTGCCATGTACATAATCTGTCAATTAATGAATGCGGAGAAGATGCTTAATCAATCTTTGTTGAATTGCATTGGGAATGGGGACGCTAAGTTAGTGGTAATACTATGAGGTCCTACAGAGCCTTAGATGGCTCCCCTTCCTGCCGCTCCCTGGGTGGCCAAGCTGCTGTATCTACCTCTGGATAGAGCCTTCTGTTGAGAAGGGTGGTAGAATGTTTAATCAAAGGGATACTGAGAGGGAGATAGAGACGGTGATGTAGAGATGGAGCAAGAAAAAGAGAGAGACATAAAGACAGAGACACAGAGCAAGAAAAAGAGAGAGACATAAAGACAGAAACAGAGACAAAGACAGACAGAGACAGAGATAGAGCAAGAAAGAGAGAGAAACAGTGATAGAGACAGAGAGAGACAGTGAAAGAAAGATAGAGAGTGAAAAGGAGAGAGAGAAAAAGAGAGAGGAAGGAGAGAGGGAGAGAGACAGACAATGACATAGAGATAAAGCAAGAAAGAGAGAAACAGACATATAGAGACAGAGACAGTCAGACAGAAAGAAGGGAGAGAGAGAGACAGAGAGAAACAGAGAGACACACAGAGAGACACTGAGACAGAGAGATAAAGCAAGAAACGGAGAAACAGAGAAAGAGGAGAGAGAGAGAGAGACAGAGAGAGAGAGAGAGAGAGAGAGAGAGAGAGAGACAGAGAAAGAAAGAGAGAGAGAGAGAGAGACAGAGAGAGAGAGAGGAGAGAGAGAGAGACAGAGAGAGAGACAGAGAGAGAGAGAGAGAGAGAGAGAGAGAGAGGAGAGAGAGAGAGAGAGAGAGAGAGAGAGAGAGAGAGAGAGTATAAAGAACATTAGATTTGGAGTAAGAAGATTTGATTTATGTCCCAGATCTGCCCCTTACAAGTTGTATGCCCTTGGGTAAGTTTCCTCACTTCACTGAGCCTCAGTGTTTTCATCTATACAAAAGGGTGATACAGTAATCCCTGTAAGACTAAACCCCACAATGTTATGAGGATGCCATGAACTGTGAAAATCTCCATTGATGTCAGCTATTATTACCATCTCCAAAATGAAAGGGTTCAACTACATTACTTTCCTTCTAATTCTAACATTTTGTGATTCTCTCATCATATCTCTCACCTTCTGTTACACCCACCTGACTCACAACAGTCACCACTAGGAGAGTTCCACCTTCAATAGAAGGATGGTACAAGTATTTCTGATGCCATTGAGTTTATCCCTTTGCATGAAACATCCATTTGAGCCCCCAGGGTGGGGTGAGTACTCTTAAACCAGCCTCCCCTTTCTTTTCCACTCCATATGGCTATACCATAATTCTCTTAGCCCGCTTCCACCTTTATATCCATCCCCATACTCATCCTGGGGCCTTTCTTTTCCTCTCCCAGTGCCCACTCTCTTTCCACTGTCAAAATCTGGTTTTGAGCTCTCCTATCTGTCATTTACACTTGAATGGGAATTTAAATCTATGGGTTTCCTCTCCTAGGGACGTTTACTTCTTTCTAATTGTGAATGATGGGCTAAGTTGCCTTTTCCAGGCATTTCAAGGAGACTGTGGGAGGCATTTTGAGAGTTAGGGGCACTTTACAGCCCCCTCTAGGCCCTGATTAGATGCAAGTCCCTTGGTATACAGTACTTGGCCATTCTTCTGACAAGAGAAATGAGATCATTATAAGAAAGGAAGGATCATAGATTTGGAGCTAGATAAGGAGTTTAGTCATCTAGCTCAACCTAGTGTACTAGCAATTTGGATTTGAAGATCTTTCCCAAACATTCATAGGCCATGTGACCTGCTTATGTCATGGGAAGCCTAAGTTACATGTGGTGGGAGGAGCTTCCTGACAGGAAAAGGAAGTTATGTCACAGGAAAATTCTGAGAGAGAGAGAGAGAAAAAGAGATGTTACAGCTGCTGATGGCTGCCCTCATGATTGTTAGAACTGAACAGCTGACTTAGCTGTACTGTGAGTTTGTTTTGGGGAAGATCCCAGCAGGGGGAGGCTCCAGGTTGTTATATTGTGTATTGAATGTTTTGGGTTCCTTGCTGTTATGATGAAGTGGACTGACTGGATAAATGGCTTGTGGGATATGGTTCTCTGGTGTCTGAATAAATGGTTTACTTCTTCTACCTTCTATGTGGAGAGTCTTGTATACTTTGCAATAGAGAACTACATAGGCATATTCATGATTATCATTGATGTTGTGTTTATTGCCTTACTGTTTTACTCCGTCATGTTATAGATGAAGAAATGAAGTCCCAGTTAGGTGATGTGATTTGCCCAAAGTTACACAGTAATGGTTAGCAATAGGATTTGAATAGGATTTCTGCTGTCCCAAAATGCCTCTTGATACTGCACTGATTCTTAGGAAGGTTCTACATTCTGCCAGGATATTCTAGTGTTTCTGACATTTAAGGGTAAGACTCAAATCCCTTCCTTCATGAGATTTTTCTCCTTGAGTCCTCCGAGGAAATGTTTGAAAAAGAAGTGCCAAGTTTTCAAACTGTGATTCATGTTAGAAGAGAATTTAATGCCTCTCCTGGCTCCTTTTAACATATCCCATCCACATGCCATTCACCATGAGCTCTTACTTTGCTACTTCTCATAAAACTTTGTTTCTAGCAGGAAGTTGTGTTTTTTTTTTTGAGAACAAATCCACTCAAACTCCCACATATTCTGGGTTAGCTTAGAATTCAAAACCCAGGAGGTTTGAACAGATTCTAAAATTGTCCCAGTATATTCTCCCAAAGGGAGTGATGAAAACCAAGACAAACCAATTGGGGTATGGTAAAAACAATTCAAACACTTCACCCTTGGGCTTCAGTCACAGAAAATCAAACCAGGTTGAGCTGGAAGGAATTTTAACTTTCCTCCCCTTCATTTCCCCCACTAGGGTTGGATGCCTTTGCTCTTCCTAGCCTTGGCTGATGCAAAAATAATGTGGTAGCATTCCACAGCTGGAGGGAAGAGGTTTCCTTACTCAAGTGAGGATCTTCAAAAGCATGGATCATATTGCGGTTTGAGACCCCCAAGAGAATTGAGAACACTAGAAAGGAGCGTGGTGCTGCCTCACTCAAGGACTTTTTATTCTACTTTTTCTCACTTTCTCCATCTCCACAATCTCTTTCTCAATACTATCCTATCATTGCTTCTGAAAAAGGTGTGACAATCACCTGCCCAATGGCTCTACTCACCATCTCTGCGATTTCCAACCAAAACACCCTGACTCCCCAATATTTGTTATCTTTCCCTATTAGAATGCAAACTCCTTGAAGGCAGGGATTATCTCAGTTGGGAACTTGTATCTCTAGTACCTAGCACAGGCCCTGGTGACAAGAGATCTTAATCAATGCTTTCCCCTTCATTTTTCTCCTTCTCTTCTCCTTCTCTTTCTCTTCCTCTTCCTCCTCCTCCTCTTTCTCTACTTCTTCCTCCTCCTCTTGCTTCTGCTTCTTCTTCTCCTTCCTCTTAGTCTCTCCCGTGCTTTCTACTTCTCTCTGTCTTTCTCTCCCTCTCCCCCTCCCTCCCTTCCCCTCTCTCTCCTTTTCCCCTTCCCCCTACTTTCTCTCAGCTTGAGCCTTTTTGTAACAAAATGACCAATCTCTATCATCGCTTCTTTCTTCGTTCTACCCAGCTTCAAACTTAGATAACAGACTAAGGCTCAGACCAATGATCATATCTGAAATGAGATAACAAAGGGATGTTATCATTTTTGGTCTCTCCATTTCAAAAGTATGGATTTCCTTCTAGATTTGGTGGTTTTAAATATAGTGGAATTGTGGAAGTCTTCAGAGAATTAAAATTTTGGAGAAGCAGTACTCTGAACTTATAGTATTTTAAAAAAAATTTAAGTTGGTTCAGAACTGTGGTTGACAGTCAGCCAACTAGTATTTATTAAGCACCCTGTCATTTGTAGGAGAGTTTGGATGACCTTTGCAAGGTCATCCTAACAAGGACTTTGCATTTTCACTTCAGCTATCATCTCTTGAGGATTGGCATAGAGGCAGGATGATTTTTTTTGCTAGCCCCTGTAGACTAGATCTATGGATTCATCCCCTTCACATTCCTCCTCAATAGAGAGTTGTCAGCAGCATCATTTTTAAGCCATCAAATTCAGATAGGATGTGGGGGTGGCAGGGGTTGATAGCATGACATTTAAATATACTTTACAGTTAACAAAGCACTTTATCTAATTTACTTATTTGGTCATTTTAATAATACTAATACCAATAATACTAATTTAATAATACTCTCATGTGGTAGCTTTTTGTTGTGTCATTTCAGTTATGTCTGACTCTTCCTGATTCTATTTTGGTTTTCTTGGCAGAGATACCGGACAGATGAGGAAACCAAGGCAAACAGTGTTAAGTGCCTTGCCCAGGGTCACACAGCTAGCAAGTGTCTGAGGCTGGATTCCAACTCAGAAGATGAGTCTTCCTGACTCCAGACCCAGCACTTTATCCACCGAGCCACCTAGCTGCCAGTATAGTGGCTAGTACTTTTTTTTTTTATCAGACCTGTGAGTCCAATAAACTCCTGGTAAGGAACTTCCTCAGGCAGATGAACACTTCCCTGATCTATAGTCTCAGAGAATTGCCCAGAGACACTGAGAAATTAAGTGAAATGACTTCCCTAAAGCCATAACAATAAAAGCCAGATCCAGGATTCAAACCTAAGTCTTTTGACTCCAAATCCAATGCTCTTCCTTTATACCCCTGTTGCCTCTCTACAGATGTGTGGAAATAATGGGTACGCAAGATATTTACTGCATTCATACTTACCTAACTTAGTTCAGGAGAAATCTTAGAAATGTCTTTCATTCTAGCTACTTCCATCTAGTCACCAGCCCCAGCCCTTCTGGGTGTAGGTCATTTTCTTTCTGGCTTTTAGAGAAATCAGTCATCTCTTCCTCGTTCTAGTCTGTTTAGTCTTAGGCTAAAATTCCCTCCCTGAGATGGAAGGGAAAGGGGGGAAAGCATTTATCAGACACCTACTGTATGCCAAGAGCTAACAATAATAGATAATATTTATATAGCACTTGGGGTAAAGGTGACACAATGGATAGAACATTGGGCCAGGAGTCAGGAAGACTCATCTTCCCGATTTCAAATTTGGCCTCAGACACCTACCAGCTGTCATCTGTGATGCCATTGGTCCTCTTAGAAAATGAAGAATGAACGACAACTGCTATGTAATGCTGGGCAAGTCATTGAAGCCTGTTTGCCTTAGTTTTCTCATCTGCAAAAAGGAATCTTTGCCAAGAAAATCTGAAATGGGGTCTGGAAGAGTCAGACATGACTGAAACAACTGAAAAACAGTAACAAACATAGCTTTTACTATGTGCCAGCTCCTGTGTCAAACATTTTATAATTATCTCATTTGATTCTCACAATAACCTAGAAGGGGGGATGGGTGTTAGTGCTATTTTTATCCTTATTTTACAGAGGAGGAAACTGAGGCAAACAGAGGTTAAGTGACTTGCCCAGGGTCATTCAGTTGGTAAGTGTCTGAGGCCTGATTTGAACTCAGGTCTTCCTAACTCTAGGCCCATGGCTCCATCCACTGCATCAACTGTGTTAAGTGTTGATCTTCACAACAACCTGGCGAGGTAGGTGTTGTTACGGTCCTCATTTTATAGTTGAGGAAGCTGCATGGTTTTGGTTAATCTAAAACAGACAAATCATATGATTAACAATTATTTACATTTGGTTTTTGAATACATTTTGTAACGTTTGGCAGTAACTTTATGTTCTGCTAGTTAGATGCTTCTTGAGTAACCATTAAAACTAGTTCTTCCCAAAGTTTAAACCAACTGATAGAGTACATAGTCTAGCAGTATGCTGGGTAGTAGATAGAAAGCAGCCTGAGCTTTAAACATAGTCATTAGCTTTTTGCACAAACAAAACCAATGCAACCAAAATTAAAAGAAAAGCAGAAAACTGGGGGAAAATCTTTGCAACAAGTGTCTCTGGTAAAGATCCCATTTCTCAAATATATAAAGAACAGAGTCAAATTGATAAAAATACAAGTCATTCCCCAATTGGTAAATAGTCAAAGGATATGAACAGGTAGTTTCCAGACAAAGAAATCAAAGGTATCTATAGAGATGTGGAGAAATACTTTAAATCACTATTAATTAGAGAAATGCAAATTAAAACAACTCTGAGTTACCACCTCACATCTATCAGATTAGCTAATAGGACAGAAAAGGAAAACAATAAATGTTGGGGGGAGATGTGGGAAAATTGGGACTCTAATGTACTATTGGTAAAGTTGGGAACTAATCTTACCATTCTGCAAAGCAGTTTGGAATTATGCCCAAAGGGCGACCAAACTGTGCATACTCTTTGATCCAGCAACACCATTGCTAGGTCCATATCCCAAAGACATAAAAAAAGAGGAAAAAGGACCTACTTATAAAAAATGTTTATAGCAGTTCTTTTTGTGGCTAAGTATTGGAAATCAAGAGAATGCTCATCAATTGGGAAATGACTAAACAAGCTGTGGTATATGATTATGATGGAATAGTATTGTGCTATAAGAAATGACAAGCAGGATGATTTCAGAAAAACCTGGAAAGACTTACATGAATTGATACAAAGTGAAGTGACCGAAAACAGGAGAGCACGGCACATAGTAACAGCAATATTGTACAATGACAAATTGTCAATGACTTAGATATTCTCAGGAATACAATGATCCAAGAAAATCCCAAAGGACTCATGATGAAACACGCTATCTGCTTCCAGAGAAAGAACTGATATTGTCTGAATATAGACTGAAGAATGCAATTTTTCACCTTCTTTCATTCTTTTTTTTATTGAAGGCTTCTTGTACAAAATGACTAATATGGAAATGTTTTACATGATTACACGTGTATAACCTATATCAGATTGCTTGCCATCTCAGGGAGGAGGGAGGGAAGGGAGAAAGAGAGGGATAGAATTTAGAACAAAATATTACGTTAAAATGGTCATTAGTAATGCACAGAATGATTAATCCATGTGTGGTTAATTGAGAGTTGGCTATAGTTTTGCCCTCCTTCCTCATGTATATTTTATTGACAAAAACTGTTTTAAAAAAATGATCGTGTAGGTTGACCTCTTTTTTAATCTCTTACCCCTCTATTACCTAGCGTGTCAAGAAAACACAGTGACATAAGCTTCCTGAGGTCAGGAATAAATTGTAAAAATCCAGAGGAAGGTAAAAAGGAGACAAGAATGGAACTCCAAGCCATGCCACAGGAGGAATAAATGAAGGAACTGAGGATTTCCAGTCTGAGGAGGAGAAGGCTTAGAGGGAGACATTGAAGATATCCTTCAAATATTTTAAGGACCATTATATAGAATAAGAATAGGACATTTCCTATAGCACCAAAGAGGACAATTAAGACTGGTAGATGGAAGTTAAAGAATGTATTTTGTGAGGAGTTGGGGCTGTAGGTTTTGGTTCCATTAGAAAATTCTCAAGATAGAAATGCCTAATGAGGCAGTGAATCCCTGTTATTGAAGGTTTCCAAATAGAGGCTGGTTAACCATATGTTGGGGATTCTGTAAATGAGATTCATGCATAAAATAATAGCATTTTTAACAGCACTTAAAGATTGACAAAGTAAACTTTTATATTATTAGTTGTTTCATTTGATCCCCTCAACCCTGCAAAGTAGGTCCTATTTTAATTCTCATTTTACAAATGAGGAAATTGAGCCTGGTGGAGGGTAAATAACTTTTCCCAGGGTCAGAGAGACACCTAAGTGTCTGAACTCAGGCTTTCTGCTCCGGATCCAACACTCTCTCAACTAAGCTACCTAAATGACTCTCATTATGTAAGAATTTAGACCAGATGACTTCTGAGGCAGCTAGGTGGTGGAGCAGTAGAGCACTAGGCCTGGAGTCTGGAAGATTTGTCTTTATGAGTTCAAATCTGCCCTTGTACAGCTAGCTGGGTGACCCTGGGCAAGTCACTTAACCCTGTTTGCTTCAGTTTCCTCCTCTGTAAAATGAGGTGGAGAAGGAAATGGCAAACCACTCCAGTATCTTTGCCAAGAAAACCCCAAGATGGGGTCATGAAGAGTCAGACATGGCTAAAAACTGACTGAACAACAACAGAATCCCAGGATTCTTTGAGTGGATTGAGAGTTCCATCATATTTTTTGGTTTTGAAGGAGAGGAATGACAGTGATTAATAAAAAAGATGCGGGAAGGCTTTACATATGGAGGGAACTGGAATGATTAGCTTGGCTACTGTATTACTTCCATGAAAGAATGTAATGGAATTTATAATTGGAAGGATGGGGTGGGGATAGGGATGGGGACTGTAATTGGTGGAGGGCTCTTAAAGGACATTCTCTCCGGGCCCTTCCAATATTCTCTTTACTTTCCTTAGGTATTTAAGACATGCATACTCCATGACCAAGTCTGATGGGCTAAACAATTTAATTTAGAGAAAGGATGGCTTGGCCTGTGTCTGGAGGCAAGCAGGAAGTTGAGAGCTGAAAATGGAACCCAGGGTTCTTGATTCTTGGCCCTCCTAACAACTCTGTGACCACACCTCCATTTTACAAAGAAAACCAAACTGCCACAATGTGTGTTGCATTTGGATTCCATAAGATAGTTATTGTATTGCTAAATGAACACTAATTGGGTATTAGAAACACATTTTCTTGAGGTTTTGCTATGTAAAAGATATGCCTCTAATTACACAGTTGGTAATCCTTAATAAATATGTTTTTAATAATCAATTGGTGTTCATTGAACAAAGTCATAACAGGCCTTTTAAAACCAAATGAAAAGCATGTTTAGGAACCCCAGTTGAATGTTGTTATATTGCCAGCGCAAACTGCTACTTCCTTCTATTGTGATGTGGCTTCCATGAGGATGCTACATGTATGATTATATAGTTTGTTGATCTTAATCCAATGTTTTTGCCTTTCTTTGCATCCAAAGTACTTAACATAGGTCTTGGCACATAGCAAGCACTTAATAAATGCTTGCTGTCTGATTGACTGTAGAAGAGAGATAATTACAGAAAGTGCCAAAAAAAGGAGCCCTGATCTTTGATTGAAGATTAGAGTGAGGTTAGGAGTATTTATCTTCATTGATTCAAGAAAAGTTACATTCTCGACAAACATTTTATCTTTTATCACTACCTTCTATTGTCTCCAAGACTGGGTTACTTCTCAAAGCTTTCTGCTAAGTCAGGAGCAGAAGTAGTTCAATGTTCTTGGAGGTGACAAATGCTCTGGGGTTGATCTCTAAACACTGCTCACAAAACTAACAGGCTTTTCTTTCTTTTTTTTTAAATTGAAACTCAAAAATGACTCCACTGTTCTGTAATTACAAAATTGTGACTGGGAAGGCTGAAACATTCTAAAATGTTCCATGTTTAAGGCAAGAAGAGCACCAATGTAGTTATGTGTTAAAAGTCCACACCCTTGCCTTTATTTATGAAATGTCACAAACTTGGGGGAAGAAGTCACGCAATTAGGTCTGCCATTTGGGGCAATTTCCATTGGTAAAAAGTTTTTACTGAGACAATCTGGTCAAAAGACAGCATATGAACTTAGCCCGGTGTTACAGAATCAGGGGTGGAAAGTTCACCTTCAAAGAGGACCCATGGAAAGGAAACTTTGGGACTGAAGTTTTAAACAGGAAGAAAATATTAGGGAAAAATTAAGGGAACAACCAATTCTACCCAAAGGGAAGCAATTGTCTTAGTCCCTTTAAGTCATGACTCAGTGCTTTCAACCACTTTGCTTGGTTGTGTGAATTGGAGGGTATTCTTTGTCCTTTTCACATGAGTTTGGTTAAACCAGGAAGCAAAGGATGTCAGCAGCCCTGGGGACTAGCAATGAGCAGAAGAACATTTTTCTGTTAATTAACTCGTCAGCATTCTCTGCAGATGAAAGACCTTCCAGGGTGGTGGATGTTTCAGAGTTGGGAGGCCAAAGAACTGCAGTGTTCAGACAAGTTCCTTGCAAAGGAAGGCCCTGGCTTCTGTAATAGCAGCAGACCCAATTGTAGTTAGCTTCTATATGTCTGTTCCTCTCAGAAAAGTCCCAGATTGCATATGCCATAGAGAATATTCAATAATTCACATTTCCTCCTAGGTCCTTTATCATTTCAAAGGTTTGTTAATCATGTCATATTCCACAGCCACTCTCCTAACCCAGTATGTGCTTACTCAGCAAAGAAATTTTCAAGAGAACCAAAACTTTAGTTTGGTAATGTAGAACTGAAAGCTGTCACTAAATTCTGACCCCTAGCCAGCTTGCCCTTTCCTTCCTTCCTTCCTTTCTTTTTCTTTCATTAAGTTTTATTGTTTTAATGAACAGGAAACCATTTTCTTTCCTTATCATGAACTCACCCCATTGGGGGAAAAATTATTTGTAATAGACATGTCTGGTCAGGCAAGCCAAATTCCCTCACTGTCAATGTCTGCATCTCATTCTGTACCCTGAATGCATCACCTCTTTGTTGGGGGGTAGATGGCATATTTCATCATCCATTCTCTGGAAAAAAAATGAATGGTTGTTGTGTCTTCAAAACTGATCCTTTTTATACTATCGATACCATAGTCTAAAATGTTTCTGTTCTGCTCATTTCCTTCAGTATCAATTCACATATCTTTCTATGTCTCTTCGAAATCATCAATCTATTTTTCAATGATAGACAAGCTGACAAAGATTTGCCCAACACCGCCAGTGCTTCTCTTGGAAGACTCAGAGGCAGGGATCTTGATCTCTGTAGGGTGGGCACACGATTCAACTTTTTCTTCCTGGACCTATGTCATGACTGACTTCATGACAATCTCTTCCCAATCACATCTAAGTCATGCTTAGCTTTGAGTGTCCAGACACGATCATGTAAATTGATATGTTGCAGTCCAGTCAGTGCCGTAGCCTGGAAGTACTATTTGTAGCAACCCAGACTTTCTGGTGGCAGTAGGATATTAATTTAGCTTCTTCATGGGCGGCTAAAGCTAGTGAGGAGCTGGCAATCAGGGAGGACCCTAAGAATGAACTGTAGCGTAGCTGCACACAGGCGAGGCATTGTTTTGGAACTGGGGGGTACTCAGGAGTCAAGGACAGGATGATCTGGTGTGTAGCCTAGAGATGGGATAACACCTTTTGAGAAGAGGCATCAAATGATTCTTCAATAAGGTAAAACAAACAAAACCCAGCAGGGCCACAAATAGTGAGCTACAGGCTAGTGTATAATCCAATATGATATCTTTATGTAAATCTGGGTAGACTGGATTGTTGACCTAGAATCTGATTGCATGTATGCTGATACCATCAGCAACATCTTCAGGTACACACGCTGCTGTGCAAACAAGCTTTAGCATGCATCGCAAGTCAGCTTTTCTTTTCTTTTTTAATGCTGTCAAAAATGAAAATGAAGACAAGCTTCTCAGGACCGTAGCTGTTGATGGTGCATCCTGTTATTTGCAGAAGGGTGGAGTTATGATGCATGAGGTATGTCCTTGGGGGGACATAAATGCCCTCATGCCCGAAAAGGGGTTAGAAGCCATAAAAGAAAATGGATTAACCAAGCAATAGCTTCATGCTAATGAGCTTCTGGAATGCCATTTATGGAAATGACATCTGAAATGAGGCCTTCCTATTTCCAAATGTTCCTTAGCACGGACACAAATCATGTTGGCAGAAGTGACGCCTTCATCTGAGATAAACTGCTGGCTGCTGGATATTAGTGGAGTTCGTAGGCCACTCAGGGCCAGCTGCATGGAAATGCACTTTTCCAGGTGCAGATTTCAATGCACACATTAATAAAAATACATGTATGTATTGTCCTTCCCGCCGCTAATGGTGGTGCTATTCAGTGACTGAAAAAGACTGATGCATAACTATGGGTTGTATAGACACACATACATGCACACACACACGCACATGCACATACACATGCACACACATACATGCACATGCACATACACACGCACACACACACAATGGTCCCTGGTTTCGAAGCACTGAGGCTGCAACTGGAAAGTTATTTTTAGGTTCTGCCTCTGTCTCCTCACTGACTTCCGAGGTCTTGCATCAACTCGAATCCTTGCACCTCTGAGTCTAATCTGCCTGGCTGGTTGACGGCTGTTATTTCCCAGCATTCCAGGGCTGCTGCTAGAATTTCTACCCCTCTTTGTCCTTAAAATGCTCTTCTGGTTGGTCACGTAGCCCTGCTTCAAGGGCTGTATTGGGAAATAGATTCATGGAGCTGGAAGGGACCATGGGGGCTTCATTTTATGGATGAGGGCATTTAAATGACTTGCCTGAAGTCACAGAGGCAGTAAGTATCAGAGGTAAGATCTGAACTCAGGTCTTCTGATGCCAGAGTCAGAGGTATGGCAAAGTTAAAAATTGATTTCGTAACTGATGTTAGATCTTAGCAAACTTTCCGGGGTAGTAATATTTTTTTTAAATGTTTGTATGAGGGTAATGAAGGCTTAAAAATACTCTTGAAGATAACTCAGATATATAACTGGATGACAGAAAAGTATGGTAATGGGTTGCAAGAAAGCATAAGGGAATGAGTACAGATGAAAGGGGAATTCAGCATCATAAGAACATTAGGCAGGAAGGACCCAAGAGGGTAATTCATTCTCTAGGCTTTAGGCATCACAGGCCTATGGGTGTCTATTTTATCCACTTTGGTAAGGTCATAGAACACAGTGGGGAGGTCACGATGTTATTTCCTGAAAGGCTAATTTGCCATAAAGGGAATATCACGTCCCCTTTATCATGCTGTGGCCTACAGCCCAAGGGGGAAAGAAGGAACAACTCATGAGCTCTCAGAGTGCAGTGTTATGAAGGATCCTGGTCAAAAAACACAAGCTGGGTTCTTGCAGCAATGGAGAAAAGCAAGATGTCATAATAATCACCTCCAGGCATTTGGAAGGCCTTCTTCTTGAAGATGGTATAATTATAACTCACAGTTATATAGTGCTTTAAAGGTTGACTTATTACAGTGGAAAGAATGCCAGACTTTCAAATACAGCCTCTGACACTAGCTGTGTGATCACGGGCAACGATCATTTAATTTCTCAGAGTCTCAGTTTCCTCACCATAACTAAAGGACTTAACTCATAGGCTTGATGGCAGAATAAAAATCAGAATTCGTTCCTTTTCCTCTCAAGCCCATCCCTTTTTCAAACTTCTCCATTTCTCTCAAAGAACTGCCATCCTCCTGGTCACCCAGGTTCTCAATCTCAGGAAGTCATCTGGCTCAACCTCACTCACCCCATGTAGTCAATCAACAACCACACATGGTCACTTTTTAATCTCAAATTTTTCTCACGTATATCCCCTTCTTTTTACTCGCACAGTCAGTGACCTGATTCGGGACCTCATCTCCTCTCACTTGGACTATTATGATAGCCTCCTAACCAGCCTTCCTGCCCCATGTCTCCCCACTCTGATCCGTCCTTCACACAGATGCCAAAGGAATTTTCCTAAAGCATAGGCCTGACCATGTTACCCCCTTGCTCAATAAATTCCAGGAGCTCTCTATTACCTGTAAGATTAAATGTAAACTCTCTTTGAAGAAGGGCTTTGAAAGCTCTTTACAAATTGGCCCTATCCTCTCTTTCCAGCCTTATTACATATTACTCATCTCCATGGATTGTATACCACAGTCAAATTGTTTCTCCTGTTTTAACTCACACACAAGACTCCTTCTCTCAGCAATGGCTATTTCTCACATCTATAATGCACTCCCTTAATACCTTATCCTCTTAGAATCCCTAAATTCTTTCAAGGGTTAATTCAGGAACACTTGAGGGAAAGGCCCATTCTCAATATTTTGTATGTACTTATGGATGCAGGTGTTGTCTCCTTTCTGTAAAATATAAACTCCTTCAGGTCAGAAATTATTTCATTTTTGTTTTTGGATTCTCAGCTGTGCCTGGCACATAATAGGTGATTTATAAGTGCTTGTTCATTGAATAGAAATAGATATTAAACTGTGGAAACCTTAAAGTACTTTATGAATATCAGAATTATTACTTTCAAATCATTTATTTCAAAACCCTGTGAGGTAGATAGGTCAGGTGTTAATAACCCTATTTTAAGATAAGGAGACAGATCTAGAGAATAATAATAGAGCCTCCTTTTAAATCTCCTGGCATTTACTTAGTACTATATTTTGCCGAAACACTCATGGAAATATCTACATAGTCCCTCCAGTTAAGGCTAGTTATTATCAATAATTTGATTATTAATTAACTCAAATTTATTAAGTAATTATTCTGTGTCAGATACTGAGCTTGTGCCTTGTGTCAGATACAATGCCTTGGCTTTAGGCATCTGGAAACAATAAAGAGATGGGCCCTCCTTCAAGAGGCTTACTTTCTATGGCCTAGAAGAGGGGGATATGATATGTTAATAGAGGAAGGCAGATGGGTCAAGAAAGGCTTCAAGTAGGAGAAAGAATATGAGATGAGACTTGACGGAAGTAGATTTTAAGTCATATGTGCCAAGCATGAGGACAATGGTTCATACAAAGATAACGGAGAAGGGAGATGAAATGTTCTGTTTGGGGAATAGCTTTTGGCTTGAATGAGGAGTACAGAAAGGGAAACCTCATAAAATATGTCCCCAGACAGCCTCATCACCCAAAATTCTAGCGTAATCTAGGAATAAGTTTGGGTGTTCCTCACCAGCAAGTAAAATTACAATGTAGATCTTGATAAGTAGGCTAGGGTTAAGGCTTCACTCCAGTTCATTAAATATTATTTATTTAATAAACAAATGAAACTTCCTTTCCCAATAGTAGGTATGCATACGCACATGTTATATATAACACTTGTGTCATCCATGTTATTTATAACACACATTTTAAACATGTTATATACAACATAGGTTGATGTTTGTCCTTCAGTTTTGAAGAGGACCAATAACATTATGGATGATGTCTCGATTTGCACATGAATTGGATTTAAGTGAGGCAGAGTTGCACAAAGTAATCAGCCTCACCCTCTCTTCCAGAGTCATCGAAGTCCAGTGGCGAAACAGAAGTCAAAATGACTGGCAATGGCCCAGGATACTGTGGATGACCTTGGCATTTTTGATATCTGACCGAGCTCTAAGGGCTCCGCAGCACCTGCTTCAGCTGCCTTCATGGCCATTGGAACAAATTGTTCTCATCCGCCCATTTCACTGGGTGAAGTCTTCACATGCATGAGATAGACAACCCCCAACTCGCTGACAGGTTTGAGGCCTGTTGGTTACCCTCAATCTTGTTTAGCCTTTCTGCTGACTCAGTTTTACTGGGGTGTGGCTGCTGTGCATGTTACAGCTTCTTGGAGCCACAGATGAGAGTTGGTGACAGGTGACACCAAAGGTGGATAAGCAGCCCTGAAAAGTGTTCAGTAAGTCTTCACACCTGAGTGTAAACACAATCGAGTGTATGGGAGTATTCAGGGAGGACTGTACAACATATAAATGCCTACTGTATGTTATATAGAAAACATATACTAACATATTCATATTGCTGTTATTGTTCAGTTGTGTCTGACTCTTCCTGACCCCATTTGGGGTTTCTTAGCAAAGATACTGGTGTGGTTTGTGATTTCCTTCTCCAGCTCATTTTATAGATGAGGCAACTGAGGCAAACAGGAGTAAGTGATTTGCCCAAGATCACGCTGCTGGTAAGTGTCTGAGGCCAGATTTGAACTCAGAAAATGAGTCTTCCTGACTCTAGACTCAGCACTCTATCCATTGTGCCACCTAGCTGCCCTCACACCAGAGGGCATACATTAGTACGGCATATGGGAGTGTTCAGGGAGGACTACATAGCATATACATGCCTACTGTATGTTATATACAATATATACTAACATATTCATATACACACCTGCTTTTGGGAAAGGAAGTTTTATTAGTTTACTAAATAAATAATATTTAATGAATTGGGGAGGAGGCCCTAAGCTGCTGAGTGTATATATGTATACAACATATATATATATATACAAAGTTATACATTCAAACACATTCCTTAATCTCCAAGAATTAATTAAATATTGAAGTTACTGAAGACAAAATTTGTTAACAATAGAATCAGCAATAAAACAATAATATAAATAATTATTTACAACATTTTAGCTGTAAGAAGGATCATAGCCAATGTCACTTCAAACTCTCATTGTAATTGCAAATAACTGCTCTTCACTGATCAACATACTCCCACACCATTCAGTTCATTCAAGATAACAAAGTCTCTTCACAAGAATCCTTCTGATCATCTTTGCAAGATAAGATTGCAATAGTTTTATTAAAAATATATCTCTCTCTTTTCTTTTTTAGTCTCTCCAGAAATGACAGGAATCAACATTATCAACTTCTTTCAAGCCCTCATTCTTAAAAATTTTCTTCCAAATTCATTCCCCGTAAAATCCTCTTTATAATACTTCTTCGTAATAGACTTGTCTAACAAGAAAAGTTTCTCTTCACCTCTCTCTTTGTCCTCTCCATAAACTTCTCCTAGATCCAAGTTAACCAAATGCGTTCTCTCTGATTCCATTCTCATAGAACAACAGTTGCAACTATAAGGCTAACTTCTCTTTAGGGGATTTGCAGCCTCCATTTTGAATGCCAGTCTGGATTTGTTTGGATCGCTCTTATAGAAAGACTCATTTCCATAGCAAGAATAAATAATTCAAAACAAACAAATAAAAAGAAGTGGTAGAACAAATACTCTCAGTCACAAACATGAAATTGTAAGGCAATCTAATTGTGTCGTTTGTCCTTCATTCTTGAAGAAGACTGTGACATTAGGAAGAAGATGACATGATTTGCAAATGAATTGGATTTGACTGAAGGAGGACTGTGCAAAGTCACCAGTCGTACCTTCTCTTCCAGAGCCCTCTGCATCTAGTGGCAAGACATAGATCAGAACAACTGGAGATGGCTCAGGATGCAGTGGGAGACCTTAGCCCTTTTAAGCTAAGGTCTTTCCAGTTTCTCACTTTGAGTGAGGCAACACCCATTCAGTGAATAGGCCTGTTTAAGAAGTGAGCCAAGGTATGGCTCCTTTAATAAAAAAAAAAAAATCAAACTGTCAGGGGAAGACCCTCAGGGTTGCTGGCCAAAAGGAAAACAATTACTATTTGCATTAGCTCTGAGCCAGGAGGGCCCAAAAAGTAAGAGTAAGAAGTACTTAGGCAAGGACCTTTGAGAGCCAGAGTGTATTGGTTTAAGGCATGGTCTTTAAGAAAGAAATCTAGCCAGCACACACCAAAATAACCAGGTGGGTTTGAGCCATCAAAATTTACCTGCCTTTGGGCAGAACACTCTCAGGTAAGGGCAAGGAGAGGGAGATGAGAGGAGAAAAATGGAGAGGAGAGGAGGAGCTGAGTTGGCCAACTGGAACTGGCCAGCTGGCTCCCCACTGGGGCAGCTCAGACTACTCACAGGTTGTGGTTTGTCCTTTGTCATTTAACCCTGTTTGCCTCAGTTTCTTCATCTGTAAAATGAGCTGGAGAAGGAAATGGCAAACCACTCCAGTGTCTTTGACAAGAAAACCCTAAACAGGGTCATAAAGAGTCAGACATGACTGAAATGACCAAACAACAACAAATTCTCTCCATTTTATGGATGAGGAAACCGAGGCAGACAGGGATTAAGTGATTTGAACAGGATCATATAGCTAGTAAGTATCTAGGGCAGGATTTGAACTGAACTCTTCCCAATTCCCCCAGTCCAGCACTAACCACTGTGGCACCAATACTGAAGCCTATGGCTAGCTCTTAAAATAAAATGAGAAAAGCAAAACCCCACCTGTCATCAACACCCCATGTGAATGTGTGGTTAAGCTGACCAGGTCAGATTCACATCCTCTAGGAACTGAAGGCCTTACCATATACTGGAGCCCAGAGGCTTTAGCAGAGGCCAGATGACAAAGAGGACTTAGTGGGGGTGGAGGGAAGGAGAGATTCAAGTTTCTCTTCTTGTGAAAGGCCCATTAGCTATTCTACGAGCTGTGGTGGTTCAGGTCTGTGAGTCTGTTGCCATCTTAGAATGTCAAGCTTCATGTCTCTTATCAAACTGCTAAGACAAGATTACTGTACCAACTCAAATGGAAGGATACCACCCACTAACCTGGATGGAGGCTCTGATCTCCTGTTCGACTCTCACCCGCTTAACATGAGAGACCGGCTGGGCTTTCACTCAGTGGGGTGCAGCTACAGGCCTAAAGGGGTTAATGATCCTTGGCTTGGAAAAACAGACTATACAGAGGGAAGGATGAGGGATAGGGCTGAGGCCAACAAGCACATTAGCAGCTGCCAGAGAAGGGATTGTTTTTCCATTAGTTAGAAGTGATGACACTCCAGATAATTGCTTCAGATGGAAGCCCAGCTAAGTGGGGGACCATTGTCTCAGAATCCCAGCTGAAGCCATCATCATTGTCTTCATCTTCATCATTATCATCACCATCATCACCATCCTTATCACCTTTATCCTCATTGTAGTCAGAAAGCATTTTTAAAAGTGCTAGATGCTTCATCCCTTCCAGGACTTATATTGGGGAATCAGTGCCCCTGGGCTCCAGCCTTAGGGGAATAATAAAAGGGCTAAAAGGATAAAACAAAATTGCCTTATACATCTAAGATATAAGGTCAAAAATTATGAAAGGCTAAAAGTCTTTTAATATTTGACATGGTACTATTAGATAGTACTATGTAAATCAGGGGTGGGGAACCTGTGGCCTTGAGGCCACATGTGGCCCTCTAGGTCCTTGGGTGCAGCCTTTTGATTGAGTCTAAGTTTTATAGAACAAATCCTTTTATTAAGGGGTTTTGTTCTGTGAAGTTTAGATTTAGTCAAATGGCCACACTTGAGGACCTAGTAGGCCACATGTAGCCTTGAGGCTGCAGGTTCCTCACCCCTGATCTAAATCATACATGCATACATGTATATACGTACATGTATGCATATACATATGCACGTGCATATACATGTATGTGCATATGTGTATATATACACGTACACGTACCTATACACATGCATACATACACACATACATATACACATGCATACACACAAAATACATAACAAGGTTAAGTAACTTGCCCAGGGTCACACAGCTAGTAAGTGTCTGAGGCCACATACATATATGTGTGTATATATATATATATATACATACATATGTATATACACACATATATACACACATATACATACACATACATACATATACATACATATATACATACATACCGAATTAGAGAGACCTGAATTCAGATACTGCCTCAGATATTTATCAGTCACCTCATCCTGGCTAAGTTGATTAACTGCTGTCTGCCTCAGTTTCTCTAACAGCAAAACAAGGATAATAAAAGCATGTACCTTATAAGGATGTTATGAGGATTTAAGTGAGAGAACACATAAATTGCTTTGCTAAACCTTAAGGCATTATATAAATGCTAGCTATTGCTACTGATAGAAAATAGATTTTTCTATGCACCCCACTCCCCTTGCTGAGGAAGGGTAGTATGGACATGGAACATTGCATGTACTATTAGACCCAATTGGTATGTTAGGTTTGTTGAACTGCTTTTCTTTCTGTTTCTTTTTTACTCATTTATTTATTTTACAAAGATGGCTCTCTGTGTGGGGGAAAGGGAAGGAATATATTGGGAAATAAATGTGAGGGAAAAGAAAATATATCAATCCAACTTGAAAATAAAAATAGATTTTCTGACTTGGGCCATTGGGCCAGAGATGAGGAAATTGAGAACTAAGATCAAGAGACTTTCTCAGGGTCTCAAGGTAGGTGGGACAATGAGGACTAGAATCTGGTCAGGTCTCCTAATTCCTAATTCCTAGTCCTGGAATTTTTCCCACTACATCATGCTGCTTATCCCGGATACTAACAAGGGCATATTCCAGTGCGTAGTCTGTTTCCAGACTGCCCTGCTCTGACTGTTAGTCTCAGCATAGTAACAATGTTTCTATAGCACCTTGAAAGTCACAAAAGCATTTTACTCCTTTATAGCTTTGTGAGCTAAGGGGTTTGTTGTTGTTCATCCTTCATTCTCTGGGAGGACCAATGACATCAGTGTGCAATTATTATTGTCCCCATTTTGCAGATGGAGAAACTGAGGCTCAGATTTGAAATGACTCCTACTAAATGGTAGAAGTGGACCCTAAATCTAGGGACTCTTTCTACTCAACCACACTCCTCCCCTAAAACCTTCCCAGACTGCAGACCCCAATTTAGCCAAATAATTTAGAGTTTATTTTTCTACTTCTGATGCATGTGAAGCAACTTCTCTCTGGTCCTACTGTGTGATCATAATTCCAATTGCTCTCTATATAACAGGCTCCTGCCAAATACATGGTAATATACAGAAGCACCTTCTCTCTTTCTACTCTTGAGAGAAGGATTTCTAACCTTTTGTAGAATTGCAACCTCGATTACAAATGCCAGTCTAAATTTATATTTATTACAAGAAAAAAATATATATGTATATATATATAAATATATATATAAAAGAAAAATTTAAATATATATATATACATATATATTTAAATTTTTCTTTTTGGGGGGAGGGACAGGAGAATGCTTGATAATTGAAAAAAAAATTTAAATTCCCCTCTAAAAGTAGAAAACTCATAGTATCCACACTAGATTGCAATGCAGAAAGCAGGGTCTTGGCAGAAAAAACCTCTTATTACTGTGTCGCCAGTGGGATGACCACTTTCCTCTCTGGGTTCTGGTCCTGCCTCTTAGGACTTCTCTTATTTCTCCAACATGCCCCCAGGAGGGAAGCTTCACTGTGCCCCACCTCCCTTCAACTTCTTTTCTATGCATTCTCTTTCCCCATTAATAGGAAAGCTCCTTGAGGACAGGCTATATCCATTCTTTTTGCTTGCATTTTTATCCCTGTGCTTAGCACAGTGCCTAGCACATAGCAGACTTTTAATAAATTCTTCTTGACTCGACTTGTATAGAAACCAAACTGCTTAATGTGGTGGGAGTCTGAGGCACACAATCTCAACCAACTCAATGTGAAGAATCCATGAAAATGATCTCCATGGTGACTTTTATCGGGGATCCTCCAAGAAAATCAATAATTCCTGAAATCCACTCAGAGATCATCTGTCACCCCTTGCTCTTGAGGCACAGGTAGGAACCCCAAAGGACAAAGTCCATGACCATGCAAACTGTGCTTCTTCTACAGGTAGCGATTCTCCTCAACACTACAGGAGAAAAAAGTTGTTTTCATGATATATTCTGTCATATTGATCTAGAAGTTCTGGGAATAGCCAAATATAGTTTGTTCTTATGAAAAGCCACACCTTCTTTCAAGGGCTGATGAAGTACAAAAATTTAAAGCAATGAGCTGAAAGGAACAACTGAATCTTTTAATTTTTATATTTATATTATATTATTCATTCTGGGATGCTTGTTGACTGGGTGGGCCCAGAGTGAAATGAGAAAGTTTGTCTTTGACCTATTCCCATCTCCTTTTTCAAAGCCCCTTTCACTTCCACTGGTGCTCTACTTCCTCCTTTTCCCTTCCTTCTCCTCCAAATGAATGTCCAAATTGTAGAGGGTCTTGCTTTCAGCTGGCCATCTCCCACCACTTTCCTTCCCATACATGATATGCTGTTAAAACTGGATTATTTGTTGTTCCCCTGAATATGCCACATATTTTCCTGCCTCAAAAACTTTGTTTTACTCTATACCACCCACATGCTACACACATATCCCAGTAACCTCAACTGTTAAAACCCTACCCATCCTTGAATGCCCAATTCAAATGACACTTTATGCCTGAAGCCTTCATTGATCCTATCTCCTCCATTTAAATTGATCTTTCCTTCCTCTGAAGTAACATAACACCTTGGCTCTCCTTAAACTTTCCCATGACCACTTAGACCATAGTTTTAGAATCTGTCATCTTCCCTAATAAGACTACAAACTCAATAAGATAGGGAACTAGGGATTACTTTTTCTCTCCTTCACAACATCTAATACAGTACCCCAAACGTAGTAGATGCTCAATAAATGTATTTGAGGGAGTGAAGGAGTGGAAGGCAGCCTAATGTGCTGGCTTCTGTGTCCTCCAGAGACCGTGAGCTCAGATGTGAGCAGCCATTAACAAAACATTGTGGTGGCTTACTTGACTTGCCTAATAGGACCCTACTGGAAGCAAAGGGCAAGTAAGATCAGGTGGCTTTTTCCCTGCTTAAGGTATTATTCTTAGAAAATGGCCTGATGGGGGGGAAATAGCTTCTGATAGATGCCAGGATTATTAAGGTTAATGATGTTTCACTGGAAAGATTATGGAAAGGAGAGGATGGCAGCTGAGGAGAGGATAGCAAGAAACAGAGTGATAGTAATGACCAACTCCAACGAAACCCCATGATCCTAATTCAATAGAAAGTAGGTTTAGATGGGAAGATATATTTTTAAGCATTTGTTGTTTTGAAGTCGCTTTAGGATGACAATGAAGGCAGAAAGAAGCCAGTCCAGTAGTCAAGCTTCCTGCCTTCATGGGTGGTTGCTGAGGGTCTATAACTAAGAAGATATAAAGGCAAAAAGATCAGAAAACCACGGCCACCTTTCTCAGCTGTCTGAGGAGCATCAGTTCAGAGGATCTATTTTCCACCCTCCACCCCAACCAGGGCCAGCTCCAATTTCATCCTGAGGAAAGCTGGGAGCATCATTAGTCTGCCTCTTCTCTCCACCTTTTCTTCTTCCCTCACTCCATCCCTCCTAGTTCTGTGTCTGTGTTATTGCCTCACAGAAAATAGTCACAGTCTTGGCTCCTAAATCAGAGACTGTCTGGGGTGGGGTGAGGGTGGGGGCTCCAACAGAAGGAAGATCACTCAGAATCCCCCGAGCTCCTGTAAGTCCTCAGTCTGGCTGTCATCGGGTCTGGCAGATTTATGAGGATGGCCGTGACCAGCTCTAAAGGGCAGTGAGAGGAGAAGGAGGAATTCCAGCCCATTAGTAATTCCCTACAGAAAAGTGATAGAGCTGATGACATGCCCAAGAACACATATTATGGGAGAGGGGCTGAGAGAGAAGAATACATTTCAGATTCATTGTCTTCGTCAATTATGTTTTAGCAGAATGCCCATTTTAAAGACTTTGTTCTGGGAAAATGGGGAATTGGTATAGAAGTGGGAAGGTAGATGGGAAGGGGATCTTATCACCCTCTTCTCCTGCTACTTTCTAAGGTTCTAGAGGAGAAATAAGCAGCCCCTCAGGGGAAGGGTGGACAGTGTCAGCCTGGTGAGACCAGCAAGCTCAAGTAGTGCTGAATCTCTTTCAGATCTCATCAGGGATTCCAAGAGAGTTTCCCAGAAGTCTAAGTCTGGACTACCTTGCCAAAGTCAATCACAAGAGGTCCATTGGTTAGGTGACTATGTCTTCCAATTTGACTCTCCAGCTTGACTCCCAATTGATCTAGCTTGTGGTCTGCTCTTGGCTGGACCCTCATTGTTCTGAATTCATTTGGTCTAGGGACTCAATGGGAATGTGGCCTAAGGAGGAGAGACATCCCCATCTCCCAGAGAGCCAATCAATTTTGTTGGCCCTCCCCTTTTTCCTCTTGCCTATGATTAGCCCACCCGTAATTATTCATGGAACAAAGCTATACTTTGCAAAAGAAAAAAATAGTAGTAGCAAAATATATGTGTACGTAGGCACTTTCCTGTTTTCCAGCATACTCAAGGAAAACATCTCTCTTCTACCCAGCTTTTTCCTTGCAATCTTTGAAGGAGTTTTTGAGTTTATAAGTGAGCGTATCTTAGAAAGAAAAAGGGGTTGGTTTGGTTTTTACACAGAGCAAATGCGATGATAAATTTAAAATACTTTGCAAACATAAAACACTATATAAATGATAGCTATTATTATTATCAATATTGTTATTATTTGACACTGACATGGGGACCAATGGGCAATTAAGTATTATTTGAAGGTGAAGATCATTGCTGGCAGGCTTTATTTATTTCAATTAAAATTTGTTAAGTATGCTGTCTGAGGGGTGTTGTAGTGGGTGTTGGAGATTCAAAGATGAAAAATGACAGTTTCTGTCTTTAAGGAGTTTACAATCCAGTAGGAAGGTAAGGAACATACACAAGGAAGTAAATATGCATTAGAAGAGGTTAAGTAAATAGGTGAGAGTCAGCAGAAAAGCATGAGAAAATTAAGGAGGGAAGGATGGGAAGTCTTCATGGAGGAGGTGGCATCTAAACTGGGTCTTAAAAGAAGAGAAGGATTATAAAGTGTAAAGGTGTAGATGGTAGACAACCCCACTGGAATGGCATTGCTTGGACCCAAATCAACTAACTTTGATGGAGCTATTTTCAGGCTTTTTTTTTTTTTAATGCAGCAGACTAATATTCTACTTATAGAATAAATAGGTGGCAGATTGGATAAAGCACCAGGCCTGGAGTCAGGAAGAACTGAGTCCAAATCCAACCTCAGACACTTACTAGCTGTGTGACCCTGGGCAAGTCACTTAAATCTGTTTGCCTCAGTTTCCTCATTTGTAAAATGAGCTTGGAGATAGAAATGGCAAACCACTCCAACATCTTTGCTAAGAAAAACCACTAAAAGGAGTCACAAAGAGTCAGACATGACTGAAATGACTAAATAAAATTATTCTGTTTGTGTGCACACACACACACACGTGTGTGTGTGTGTGTGTGTGTGTGTTGGCAGGGGGTGGAATTTACACCAAGTGAAAGAAAAAAGCATTTATTATTTAACTACCATGTGATGAGCTCTACCTTAAAGACAATCCTCACCCCTAAGGAATTTACATTCTAATAAGGTGAGATGCACATCTAGCTAGAAGGGGGCCAGTGAAGGGTGTTTTTGCTTAGGGAGTCACAGAGGCAGTGAGTGTAGCCATAACGGAATTGATTGCTCCTCCCTTTTCAGTACCACTAGCGGCATTGATTTGATTATAATTCTCAAAGGAAGAGATAGGAAGGGACGAGAAAGGGAATTTCATAGGACAAATGGTACAAGGACGGTCAGGGAGGATTGTGAAGCTGGCTAGAGCCAGATCGCTATCATGGACTCAGTGAATTTGTCCTCTCACACTCACGCATGAACTCCAGGGCGGGAATTCCAAAGCTGAGTGGGTTATTAATGTGGTAAAGTGAATAGACTACTGGAGCTGGAATCAGAAATATCTGGTATTTACTTGTGTGTTACTGTGGATTACTCATTATGCTTCTCAGCCTTGGTTTTCTCATTCATAAAAGGGGGTGGGGGGAGAGGAGGAAGGGAGCCAAGTATTTTCTTAAGTGACTACTACGTGTGAGGCACTGTCCTAAGTTCTTTACAAATATTATCTCATTTGATCTTTACAATAATCCTGGGAGGTACTATTATTATCCCCACTTTATGGTTGAGGAAACTGAGGCAAACAGAGATTAAGTGACTTGCCCAGGGTCACACAGCTAGTAAGTGTCTGAGACTGGATTTCAACTCAGGTCTTCCTGCCTCCAGTTCTAGAACTCGAATTAACGTGCCACCTACTGCGCCTAATGGAAATAATTATATTTATAGCACCTATTTCAGGGAGTTTTAAGCACCAAATGAAGTTAATGCATATAAAGCACTTTTATAAATCTTAAAGTACTAAATGTTTCTTTTGTTATTATTATTAGGGAAATGAGATGTAATCGTTGTATTGTGGGAGCTAACAATTTTATGAGAAAAATCAGTAAAAAGACAAGTAAAAATACAAGAAGGTGCAAGAAAGAGAAACCTCAAACCAATATTCCCAGCTGGAACCATGTGGAGCCATCAAAATACCGTCATTTTAAGATGATCCTATCTCCTTCCAAGTGGGCAGATAGACTGAAGCTCCAATCTGGAAAGCCACCATTTAAAACCATTAGATTTCTTAGTTTTAACTTGAGATAACCTCTGTTCGAGTAAGCACTGGTTCTGCCTTCCTCTACACTTGCAGGAGCATCAAAAGGAAAAGTTGTAAGTGTCTGAAGGTCCCAAAAGCCACTTCCGAGTTAATTGTTTTGTTTATTAAATTATCTCACAAGTCATAGCTAATCTGGTATTTGCCTTAGTCGTAGCCCTCTTTTGAGGTACATTGATACTTTAGTTGGTAATAGACCACCTCTATATGGTCACCATTCCCAGAATAGTGAATGGATAGAGTAGTTAGTGGGTGCTGTAGACAGAGAATTGGGCCTACAGTTAGGAAGACCTGAGTTCAACAGACACTTGCTAGTTCTGCAACCCTGAACAGGTCACTCAGACTCTTTGCCTCAGTTTCCTCAACTGTAAAATGGAGGCAGTAACGGCACCTACCTCTCAAGGTTATTGTGAGGATCAAATGACATATTTGTTAATGCCTAACACATAGTAGGGGCTTAAGACATGTTTATTCCTTTCCCCTTTCCCAAGGTGGTTGTGAAGATAAGATAATATTTGTAAAGCCTTTTGCAAACCTTAATGTGCAATTTAAATGGTAGTTGCTATTTTTGGCTATTCCTAGTGACCTAGCCTCAGAGACAGGAAGACCTGGGTCCAATCCAACACATTGACCATATGGTTTTGGACAAATCACTTCATCTTTCCTTGCTATAAGTCATTCCGTAGGACTGTCAATGGCAGAGAAGCTGCCAGTGATTGAAGGAGTTGCCTCATCTTGGGGTTCCCTCTACCAATAAAGTCACAGGTCAAGACCCTATTCTGTTTAACATATAGACCAGTTCCTCAAGGATTGGTTAAGTGAATAAAGTATAGGAACTCAGTGATGTTAATTGGGAAAGGTTTTATGGAGGTAATTTTCATAGAATTTTAATACTGGAAGGTACCTTAGAGAAACTCTAGGCTAAAACTGCTTCATTTTATAGGGAAATGAGGCTCAGGGAAATTAAGTAGCTTGTCCAAGATCACTCAGCTAGGGTCAGAGCCAGACCCAGGATCCATTTCTCCTGATTCCTGGTGCAGCACGGCTCCCACTTCAGATCGTGATGAATCTTACATACGGGGCAGGTTGGACTTTGTCTCACACTGTGTCTCTGGTTCTTTGTACCACAGTGGGCATAATATTGTGGGTAATAGTTACCTGAAAGCTGTTTGTGATGCTATGCTGCTACAGCTGCTAAGAATGATGATAATAGGTAGCTGGTGTCACAGTTGGTGGAGAATTGTGTCCACAGTCAGAAAGACCTGAGTTCAGATTCAGCTTCAGACACATTTACTTAGCTGTGTGAGCCTAGGTGAATCGCTTGATCACTTTCTGCCTCAGTTTCTCCACCCACAAAATGGGAATAAAAATAGCACCTAATCCCAGAGTTTTTGTGATAATATATTTTGAGATAACATATTTGAAGTAAGCTAGCTATTATTAATGATAACTCTTGAAGGAAGGGAGGGATCAGATTTGGTCGCGAGTAGGGCAAAGACTTTCCAGAAAGAAAAGATAGTATTCCCAAACCCCATTTATGCACAAAAGTGCGGGGCTGGATTAGATCATTTCTAATCTAAGGTTTCCTCTAGTTCTAAAGGCTCTGATCTAAGGGCAGCTGAGAAGGCCATTCTGCCAAAAAAGATTTCTTCCAGGCTCCTGAAATTCTTCATTTCAGTTACTCACAGTTCCTGATATCCCACTAACTACAAATTCATCATGAGTTAGCAGACCATCATCTTTTAAGGTGTACATGCCACTGGGAGAGTTAGGGGACCATCAGTCAGTGAAAAACTAGTATAAATTTATTTAATCTTGATTTTCACCAAAAACTAGCTGAAGTCAGCTGAACTGAGGAGTTTTGATGATAGAATAGGTAAAGGGAGGATTGATTTTGGAAAATGGGGAATTTGGCCAGGAGGGCAGGCCTGAGTGAATAGCCATTACGTATGGCTATTCGCACATATATGGATGTGCTGGATATCCAGAGGGTGGCACGGAGTTAACTGTTGCATCTCAGCTTCACAGGCTGCATTGAGTACACAATCACCTGCGAACAAAAAGCTGCCACCAACTCTCCTTCCACTTTAGTCTTGGCTTGTAGCCTTTTCAAGTTAAGTAATTTACCATTAGTATGGTAGCTGACCCTGATGCTGTTTTTGCTCTTCTTGAAGGCATGAGTTAATTGGGCAATTGAAGGTAGGAGAGGTGGGAGAAGGTAGGAGAGAAAGAAAGAAAATTGGGAGGTAGGATAAGGGAGCAAGGAAGGCAGATAAGACTGACTTCATGTATGCTGTCCCAAAAGTCTTAGTGCACTTTTAATGTTTTAACAGTTTAAATAGCTTAAAACTATAAAAATAAAGCTAAAAATAGCTATTATAGTTTAAACCTTCACTAAGCTTAAATGACTTGAAACTACACCAAGATTTCTGGTGTAGAGCAGTTCTGCCCAGTCTTTTACAGGGAAACATCGGATAGTGAATAGAATTGCCTAGCTGGTGTAGACAGCCTGTGCCGTGAGAAGTTGTCTGATATAGGGCAATGGGAAATGTGAAGAGTTAGGTAAAGCTGATGGTAGGGAAGGTAGCTAACCACTAATGATTCTGCAAAAATGTCTCAGATACCTACTGTAGGCTGTCATCAGCTTTATGCGGTCTGTGGAGCAGAAATAAAAATCAGTAGGTAGGGAGATATTGAAACGGGCAAAACAGGGCAAGGAACTTGCCATGATGCCAGGACACTCGGTAGAGATTTCCAGGGGCTGCTTCCTTCTGTCCCACTAAACAACTTTAAAATATACAGTTTATCCTATCAATCAATGGGCAAAGGCCCAGTTGGCCTTTGGTGTAATTTGACCCTGGCAAGAGGTACTGTTGAGAACAACATAAGGCAGTATTTTGGTATCTGGAGAAAAACGTAATAAGTTCTACACTGCAAAAGATTTCCCCTAAGGGAGATGTGTTTTCACATATCCTGAGTACCTGTGGGCTCTCATGTACTGCCCTTTGACCCCTGGATTAATACATTTGAGAGACTTCAGCATTTGGCTTATATATCCTCAGGCATTACTATCTTGTCACAAGGTTAATGCATTTCAAGAATCATCTTTGGGATTCCAGCTGGGAGGAGAGCTCAGTTCTGTGACCTTGTAATAACTGGTTATTGGAAATAGGAATTTACAGAAGATGGAAATTTTCAGACACACATCATAGGGAGTGCAGTAAGAGCAGGTCTCCAGCTCTCCATGGGGTTTTGTGTAGAAAATAAAGCTCATATAGACAGAACTTGAGAAGAGGGAAAATGGTCTGTAAAATTAGATCCTGGGGTCATGAATGGGGTGAGAATGAATAGGAAAACAACTATTTTTCACGGATGGGAAGATACTAGATAGCATTTCATTTTCTTAGAAAGAAAGAAAGCAATGCCTGATTTTTTCACAAATGCTTTTATTAATAAAATGGAAATTTTAACTCAAAAGGTGTTTACATTTATTACAATGTGGAGAGAAAGAATTATAAAATGTTTAAATCATATGGCAGATGTGATTTCTGAGCCACTGGCAGTGGGTTACCTGTATTTTTTTTTTACATAGTTGTTTTGCACGGTGTCTTCCAAATGAGACTATGAACTCCCTTAGAGTGGGAACTGTTGTTTTTGTTGTTTGCTTTCCTTTGTACACCCAGCCTTAACACAGCGCCTGGCATATAGTTGGTGCTTAATAAATGTTGGTTGACTTGAGTGGCAAGAATGGAAAAGGGGCTGACAAAATGGAGAAATATCCAAACCTCAAACAAACAAATGAATGCAAAAGGAATAGAGTAGAATCTGCAAAGTACAGGCCAATCAACTTGACTTTGATTCTTGTCCTGATGGTTGTCCTTTATACTCGAAGAGGTCCAAGATGGCAGAAGGCTCAACCACAGGTCAGGCTCCAAGAGTCTGTATGAATATTTGGAATGATGATGTCTCTAAATGGGCACACATCCCATTTCTTTTGAGCCAGTGCAACTCTGCTTTGCTCGTGGAACATAATGGCAGCATGCTGTGCTGGGCGGCCCTGTGCCAGCGTCTCCCATGTTTCACAATCAATTCCAAAGTTCTTCAGAGACACCTTAAGAGTTGCCCTTTTATTGCTTCTGACCTCCATGTGACTTCTTGCCTGGTGTGAATTCTCCTTAAAAGTCTTTTAGGGAAACTTATGTTTGGCATTCAAATAATGTGACCAGCCTACCATAGTTGCACTCTCTGCAGTAGAGTTTGAATGCTTGGCAGTTTAGTTTGAGAAAGGACCTCAATGTCTGGTACCTTATCTTGCCAGACAATCTTTAGAATCTTCCTATCACAATTCAAATGGAAGCAATTCAGTTTCTTGGCATGGTGCTGCTGTACTGTCCAGGTTTCACAGTCATACACTAAGAGGTCAGCATGGTGACTCTATACTTTTAATTTGGTAGGCAACCTAATACCTCTTCCCTCCCACACATTCCTTTGGAACCTCCCAAACACTGAGCTAGCTCTGGAAATACATGCCTCAACCTCTTCATCTCTGTGGACATTGCTGGAAAGAACACTGCCAAGGTAAGGTAACTTATTGACAGCATTCAAAATTTCTTCACTTGCTGTAAATGATGTTTCCGTGTATGGACAGTGTGGTGCTGACTGGTGGAGAACCTCCGTTTCCTTGGAGTTAATTATCAGGCAAAAATTAGTTCAGGCAGCAGAGAACTGATCCATGCTCTGTTGCATCTCAGCTTCAGAGGCTGCATTGAGTACACAATGTTGAATAAAAAGTTGCCACCAACTCTCCTTGCACTTTAGTCTTGTAGCTGGCTTGTAGCCTTTTCGAGTTAAGTAATTTACCATTAGTGTAGTAGCTGGCCCTGATACTGTTTTCGTTCTTGTTGAAGGCCTCTGACAACATTGCTGAAAACATCATGCTAAAATGTATGGGAGCAAGCACAGTCATGCCTCATTCCATTGATGACTAGAAAAACACAAGAGCACTGTCCATAATCCAGAACAGCATGCAGACATGCCATAGTGGAACTAATGACTAACAACACTGGCCTTTCTTGATATTAATAAGCCAATGATCGTCAAAGTTATCTCTCTTGTAGCATCTTTTAATTGGTCTTACATGATTTTAATAGATGAATGGAAACACTATGTTGGAGAAGAATCTTCAGGGCAGCAACATATATATAGACCAATAGGAAGAGATGGGAGAGGGAACAAGCATTTATTAAAAGCCTACTAGATACTAGGCACTGTGCTAAGTGCTTTATAAATATTATTTCATCTTATCCTCATAACAAGCTAGGGGCTGTGGTTATGCCCATTTTACAGATGAGGAAACTGAGACTAAGGGGTTGAGTGACTTGCCCAGGGTCACTCAACTAAGTGAGGTGGATTCAGAGTCAGAACTTCCTAACTTAAGTCTGAGCCACCTACCTGCCTCTAAGAAAGTCTAATATTTCAGAAATTGGCAAAAAATCAAGGCTTGATTTATTGTTTTGTTGATTGTCTAGACTTAAGAAGGTGTTAATGGTACAGATCCATGTGTGTGCATACTTTTTTTTTCTTCTGGAGAACTTGGTTGTTATGCATTTACCAGCACACCCCTGTATAGCTTTATAAACGTTTCTTGAACTCACCAGGAATCAGTGAAAGGCTCAGAGAATGATGCCATCACCAGACTGGAGATCTGATCTGGTGACTATAGGCTAATATTAATAATAATTACAATAATAACTAGCATTTATATAGTGCTTTAAGGTTTGCGAAATGCTTGACATCCATTATCTCATTTGGGCCTTGCAACACTACTAGATTAAGTCAATGAGGTAAAATCAAGAGTTCGTGGTGACACTGAATTCTTGAAGAGCAGTTTGTAAATGGCAGACCAAATTGTTCATATAGATTCATTATTAAAGGTCCCATAGAGCAACACCTCCCCACAACAGCAGTAACTAAGGGAAGATCCCTATTATAGGATCAAAGCTGGAGAGCTGAAAGGGACCTTAAAGGCCATCTGGTCCAACCCCTTCATTTTCCAGCTAGTGAAAAGCCAATGATTGGCCCAAAGCCATGTAGGTAACAAAGGGCAGAGTCAGAGTAAAACACAAGTCTTCTGATACCAAATTCAGCTCTGTTTCCATTTACTTTTTGGAACAGGTCAGTCATTTCCAATCTAAAAGCAATAAGGGCAAAATTTAGCCTAAAGTCAAGGCGATGCCTTTTGGAACAAACAATAGGAAGTGAAGGCTTCTTTTTGTCTGGCTTGCTTAGCTAGATTCTAGGGTTGGAGCAATGACACCCTTCAGCAGGGAAGAGATTTGGTTCTGTCCCTTGTTAAATGTTCCCACTGCCACCCCAAACTCCCATCCCTAATTTTAAGCTGGGCTTTTGTTTCTAAACATCTATTCAAGGAGGCAGAGATAGTTTAGGGAAAATCATACCCTACATGCTCAAATCTTGACCCTTTCTGTGAAGAGCTCTAAGTAACACCCTCACCGACTTTTTTTTTTCTTTTTTTTCTTTTCTCTGACTGAGGCAAAATGCAGCCCAGGAAGGAAAATAGTTCCAGAGCTCTGTGAAAGTCACTCATCCCCAGAACTAAAACGGATACTCTCAAGGTTGGTGATAATCCCCACATACTTCCTCCATATGTCTCCCTAGCAAAAAAGATTTAAGGAGTAACTGATCTGATAGGATGTATGGACCTTTGGTTTTTTAATCTGAAGGGTATTCCCCTCCTACCCTAAATCCCATTAACAATGGAGTTTGCAAAGGAGATGCAGATTAACCGGGTCTAATTGTATTTCATTTGCATGAAGAATGAATGAAAAAGCTGCTTTGGAACACATTGGCTCAGGCTGTTTATTGAGCCATTGAGATGGTCTGACTCTTGAGGTCAGGAGCCTTAATTAGAGGAGGACGCAGTTGGAGAGAAGATGCTATAAGGAGGATGAACTTAGCAAATCAAGCTCCAGTTTCAAGAAGCACTTTCCCCTTTTCCTTTCAAGAAAAGGAATTGCTAAGTAATTAACAGGGAAAATTCATCCATCTTTCCCTACAATAAACACCCATATTCTTGACATGACCCATATGATCAAACATTCTTATTTATGGATTTGAATGCGTCACTCTTCAAACCTTTAATCCAGACCAAATGAAACCCGGATCTTGTTAGCAAGAGAGAGAATGAAAGATCCCTTTAAGCATCTCATACTGAGGCAGTGATTTCTTTCCTGTCACATGACCAGTTTCTATCTTAATTCTGAGACATGAGATAGTGAAATACAATGACAGACTCTTGTAGGAGCCAGGTTCTGGGATCCAGCTTCCTGTCCTTTGCTGGGTTTAAATGTCACAGAAGACAGGGATTAGAAAATCAGCATCTTCCCTTTTTCCCTGTATACTTCTTTCTCAGACCCATCTGTCTTAGAATTGTACTTGGGATCCACAGCTGCACTGAGGGCCAAGATCACCTCTCCAGCCCAGGGAGGACAAAGCAATTTTGATGAATGCCCCTGACAGGAATGTGGCAGGGGAAAAAGAAAACTGAGAGAAATAAGGGGAGAAAGATAAAATAAAGGAAACTGGAGAAGAAGATGGAAGAAGGATGGAGGGAGGGAAAGAAAGCAGCGGAAGTAGAAGAGTTCATCAATATCAAATTCATCAATATTTATCCAGATTGTGAGTTACCTACACCTGACCAAAAGACCCCATCTTTCAAAGATAAAGAGGAAAATAATGACAAAATTTGTTCATTATCTATGTTTCCAAGTATCTAAATGTGTAGCCCAGTTTAGATGTATATACAGCACAAAATGAAATAGGAATGGCAATTCACTTGGTTGAGGAAGATATCAAGATTTGTGCCACAAAATCTGGTTTGGCCCTTGACTTATGTTTAATAAGCTGCATTATCCAATTAGTCAAATCCCCATTTCACTTTATGTTGTCATGCCCAATCAAAGTAAAGTCCTTTAGGATGGGGAAAAGGTCTTCTTTCTAAGAGCCAAAGGAAAAAATGGGACTTGCGTAATCTGAATAGGTGCTGAGACATTTTCCTCCCCAAATAAGAGAGAAGGACTTTATTTAAGATGGGAACATAAATGCATGCTGGAGCTTGGTAGCACCATAAATTATTAATAGTTGTGTTCAACAGTGCCCCTTAAAAACAAAAAAAAAGCTATGATTTGGAATGATAAATCCCTCAGTTTCAATTTGAGTGCTCACGGCTTAAAATGCAGGTGCCTATATGAACATTTCTGTGATTTATAATACAATAATATCTAATAATCTTAAGTTATACATTACCTTTCTATGAACAACTCCAAGTGCCTTCCAGCTATTATCTCATTAATCTTTGCCAAATCCTTATGAACTTGCTAAGGGGAATGCTATTATTAACATTATGTAGCTGAGGAAATTGAGGGACAAAAAGGTTAAGTGATTTGTCCCCAGAAAAAGACAATGGAAGAGTGAGAATGACTTTCCAAGCATCCTGCTTCCCTCCATAATGCTTACTCTGATGGCTTTACCACTAACTTGCTTTGTGACCTTGAACAAGTCATTTAGATACCTCAGTTTCTCAACCATGATATGGATTTAGTAATAACTTCTCTGCTGACCTAATTGGGATTTTGTGATTAGAAAATTAGTACAGACAGTACAGCCAAGAGGAGCCTGACAAAGGTTCACAAAGTTAAAGGATGAGGTCTTTGTTCTGATGTGCCAAGTGTTCCCTCATACAAGGTATAAGCCTCATCATTGATCACACATTTAAGATTTTGTTCTGAAATTGCTGACATCTCCTTGATGGGGTATGGATTCTCTTTGTCCTAGATATTCGCTGGACCTTTGAAAATGGTCGATAGATTCAGATACAGATTCTTTTTATTTAAAAAGGTGAACATTGAGTGGTTTTTACATTGAGATTGTTTCCCAATAAATTCTTTCCTTAAAGAGACTTCCTTGTAATGAAAAATTTTTAAAAAGAATAAGAAAAACACAATTCACCAAAGTAACCAACACAGAAACCATATACCATTTAAAAGCAAAACCCAAGTCTGATAGTATATGCAATGCTCCACATTCATACGCCCCTACTCTGCAAAGAAGCGGAAAGAGGTAAAGTTCATCATATGTGTGGAGTTAGATTCCATAGCATTCAATTTCAGGTTTTAAAAATATGGTTATTGTTCTTCCACTAGCACTGTTGCTATCATTCCATACATTGTTTTCCTGATTCTGTATACTTCTTGATGCATCAGTTCATCAGAATCTTCTCATGCTTGTCTGAATTCTTTAGTCATCATTTATTAAGGCACAGTGATATTCTATTACATCCACATACACAATTTGTTTATTCATTCCTCAATTGATGGGTATTTGCTGTTTGCAGATGTTTGCTACTAGCACTTTTGAGTACTACTATGAGTATTTCATTGTATTTGATAACTTTTTTCTCTTTTTTATTTCTTTGGGGTATTTGCCTAGCAATATCATTTCTGGATTAAAGCACATGGTCATTTTTGTCATTTTTAAAAATGTAATCTAAATTACTCTTTAAAATGGTTGGTTTAATTCACAGCTCCACCAATAGTATATCAAGAGTATCCTTCTTTCCACAGGTCCTCCAATATTCCTTTTAAAAAAATTTTTTTTCCAGTTATCTGGGTGTAAGGTAAAACTTGTTAGAGTGGTTTTCATATGCCTTACTCTTATCATTAATGACTTGGAGCAATCTTTGATATGATCGTTAATAGTATGAAATTCTTCTTTCATATCTTTTTACTACTCATCCATTGATGAATGCTCTTGGTCTTAAACATTTGTACTAATTCTTTATATAGCTTGGATATCAGTCAGCATCAAAGATATTTGATAAAATGTTTTTTTCCTCAAATTGAGAGCTTTCCCCTTTATCCTAGTTGCATTTTATTTATATGTGAAAAAGATTTCAATTTAATATAAACAAAATTTTTTTATCTTTATGATCACTTTTATCCTATATGTGGTTAGAAATTCTTTCCATAGCCATAGCTGTGAAAGATGCTTAATTTCATTTTCTTCCATTTTTTATAATGGTATAACCTTTATTATTCAAATCATATATAACTTGAGATTTTAGACCTTTTGTTCTTCCTAATGAATTTTGTTATTATTTAGCCTAACTCTAGAAAGGATCCAAATCCCTCTGGTAGTTTTATTAGTATGGCACTAAATAGAGATAAGGACAGGATCTGTGATTTCATTCACATTGAAAACTCTTATTTGAGGAGGTTCCCTCAACCAGTGTAGGTCAGGACTGTCTTTATAAATTAAAGCCCTAGAGAGTTGGAGGTTAAGTGACTTGCTCAGGGTTATACACCCAATATGTTTCAGAGGCAGGTCTTGGACTAAGGTCTTTCTGGTTCAAAGCCTGGCCCCCTGTCCATTACATCATACTGCTTCTCTTATAGCTATCTATCTATCTATCTATCTATCTAAAATTAACCTGGGTACTATTTTCATTTTTTTAATATCATCCCAGATCAACCAAAGCAATAAACAGCCATCCAAATATTTGTCATTATTTCTATAAAGAGTATTTTGTAATTGAATTTATATGTTTCTTTGTTGATTCTTTGGAGTTTTCTAAGTAAATTGTAATGCTTTCAGTATGTAGAGATACTTCTGTCTCCTCTTTGCCTGTATTTAAGTAAGCCTTTAATTTCTTTATTTTATTGCTCTTGCTGGCATTTCTACCTTAGAGTAAGTTTTATGACCCTGGAAAGACTATAGAGATCCCATGAAAGAAAGGAAAGCCCACCCACAGGCAAGGATAAAAGAATTATTTTGACTATTCATAGGTTCAGGTATGAGTCTTTTTTTGTTACTTATTTTTATCACATTAAATAATTCCTGATATCTGTAAAATGTATTGTTAGCTTAAGTGCTTGAATGGGTGCTGAGGGTCCTTTTGCCTTTTCTGTAGAGATCTGGACATATATTTTGGGGGGAACTGTGCCCCACAAAGAATGATTTGTGAGACTACCACAAGATTGAATCTACCCCCTATGTAAAGCCAGAGATTCAGTGCTTGGTCAAAGGTTAAATAAGATACTGGGCAAAGAAAAGCATTCAAAATATGTGTTATAAATAAATAATAAAGGTATTGTTACCAGCATGTCACTACTATTACTATTGTCATTTTCAGATATATACTGAACTTTTGAAATGTACAAACTAGATACCTTTAAAAAGACTTTTTGAGGCGTTCTATATTGAGAAGTGTCATGAAATTATAAATCCTCATAGCATAGAATAATAATGATGATGATAATAGTTAGCATTTATACAGTCCTTCATAGTATGCAAAGTATCTCATTTTATCTTCACAACAGCTTGGAGGTAGGTGTTGTTATCATTCTCATTTTACGGATCAGGAAATGGAGGCAAATGGAGCTTAAGTGACTTGCCCAAGGTCATACAGGTAGTAAATGTCTGAGGCTGAATTTGAGCTCAGGTCTTCCTGACCTCAGGTCCAGCGCTCTATCCACTGCTCTCTTAATTCTACCCCCAGAGAAATGTACAGTACTGCTAAAGTAACATTAAATGAATTATTTTAAACCTCCCAGAAGCTGAAGGTTGGGTACCCACTGGGGGACGTTTATTTTACCCTAGGTAGAATGCATCGGTAGTTATATACCACTTTTCATAGAGTAGGAGCAAACTTAGTTCTTGATTCTTTAAGAACTGATTATCCAAGTTGTGGATTACTCATACCTCTTGCTTCTGCTGCCTTTGTTGTTGTTGTTATTCAGCTGCTTCAGATTCTTTGTGACCCCATTTGGGGTTTTCTTGGTAAAGATAATGGAGTGTTTTGCCATTTCCTTCCCCAGCTCATTTTACAGATGTGGAAACTGAGGCAAACAAGGTTAAGTGACTTGCCCAGGGTCACTCCACTAGTAAGTGCCTGAGGCCAGATTTAAACTCATGAACATAAGTCTTCCTGATTCCAAGCCCAGGGCTCTATCCACTGTACCCCCTAGCTGCCCTTCTGCTGCCTGCCTATTAATTATTTCATTATTTATTGTACCTTCTATAGAAAGGTGATGAGGGAAAAGTGGAGGAGATAAAATTTCAATTAGTCACTTCTTCTACCGATTAACAGTACTTGGAACTAGTTTGATATGGAGTAGTTTGCTAATATGACAAGGGCTAAAGAAAATGCAGCTTGGGCTTAATCCTGAAATTTCATTTATTTGTCTTGGACCTGTCTATCATACCATTCAATGTAAGCTAAACAGAAACCGATGGCAGAGCAAGAATAAAATTACTAAGAGAATTAGGATTAGAATCTGATTGTCTTGTCTCTCAGCACTATTCTCCAGTTACCTAAAGCACCTTCTCTCCTACAGAAAGATTGAATAAGCAACAATGCTGGGATACAGTAACCTTGGAGAAAAAAAAAAAAAAAAACAGCTACAAAAACCACCACAACCGCAAGACTGAGTGAAACAGTTCTCATTTTGTTGCTTCAAATACTGGCATTTCTTGGTGTTCTGATTATGAGTAACTCACTTGGTGGATTATCCAGTACACTTTTAGAAATTCTGCTACCTTGGACTTTTCTGAGTCCTTCAGTCACCATCAGTTGGGGGCGTGCTCAGGGAATGAAAATTCATTTTAGTAAAAGCCTGGGCCAAATGTAATTAGAAAGATAAAGTTGTTGCCAAAACAGATCACTTAGACTGTTTGTTGGATTATCTGCTCTTTTAGCCTGTCTTTTTTGTTCCCTTCTGGTTTTGCAGACAATCAACTACACTTAAAGTTTATTAAAACCTAAACTCATTTGGGGGAAAGACTTTTCTCCCTCTTTGATTTTAAAAATGCATGGACTTAAACTTCCCTTTTCCTTTTATACTATAGGCAGTAGAAGATGTACATGTAATCATATCATGAAATTTCGGTTGGGAGCAAGAGGGGAGATTTAGGATGATGCTGTTCCTGAGAACTTTAATCTATACATCCCAACTGCATTTACAACTTATGTCCTCTCGCTTTGGTTTGGGGAGAACTGTTTGAAGCTCAAGATTCTTTGGAGAGATCCATTGAAAACGAGAAATTGACTGATTCATGAGCAAATAAACATGAACCTCAGAAGGTTTGGATGCTGTCTACAACTCCACTCTCCTTAGGCATCAATGGGACCAAAAGTCATTTGCAGTAATGGCATATGAAATTGAAATTCTGCAAAAGCTCAGAACCTTGTGACATCCAGGTCTCAGAAGATGAAGGCAAGAGGATCCAAAGTCTATTTTTTTCTTGTTGAAGATATCTACTTTGTGTGCACTTCCAGCCCTCCGAGATTCTCTTGTCTATCAGAACTTTAAGGCTCTATTGGTTGTGGGCTACATCTGGTTCTGTAGAAGCTTGATCTTTGCAGGTGTTTGAGAAATTTTAAGCTGTCATTCTTAATCATAATCACACTTTCAAACACAAAACTGGGGGAGTGAGGGATCAAAATAGCCCTTGCAGAGTTTACTCCTCTGCAACCTGGTCTAATTAGATTCAAATCTCCACTTTGCCACTTACTACCTGTGTGACCTTGCTGAAATCAACCAATAAGCACTTATTAACCTTCCAGTCTGTGCCAATGTACTTCACCCATCTTCTTACCCAACTCTTTCTCCCCTTTCTCCATTTTGCCACATTTGCTATATATCCAGACCAAGATCTATATCTAACATATGAAGTATTCATTTACTGTGTACAGGGATAGCTCTGCACCACCAGAGTCCCCAGGACTGAGAAATCTACCTGCTTTGCATCCTAACTAAAGCCACATTTTGCGTCCGTCACTCCTCACTTTGGCGATGAATAGACAAAGAATGATCTATAAACACTTGGCAGGTTAGGGTAAGGACCCCCTCCTTATTTCACTGTGATGTTGCAAAGGTAAATGAGGTAGCTGAAATGAAAGTGTTTTCAGATCCTGGGAGAAGGAATGTTTTCCTTGTTATTTACTGTATGGCTTTACAAATGCAATCAATACCCAGTACAGTAAGAGTTCTTTGGGATGCACCTTCTTAAATCACTGTAAATAATTAATACAAAGCTTAAGCACCACCATCAATAATGGAATCTTCTGTTTCCTATTAAGGAGAATAGCCAAGAGAGCACACAATCTAGGATTCAAGCAATTCATTTAAACAAACATTTATTAATGTTCATATTATACGCAAATAACTAAATGCAAGCAGGGCACTGTGCTGGGCTGTCAGGAATAATCAAAACAAAACGAACAAACAAACAAAAAGGAAATAGTCCCGGCTTTCTAAGAGCTTACATTCTACTGGGATCTTTTCCCAATTACTGCTTTCACACCATCCTGACAGGTCAAGGTAATCAGAAGCAAAGTGGAAGTAAGTCCATAGTGAGCATCTAGGATTTAAAAGAATCAGCACAATAGAGACTTATCCCTGTTATTGGTGGAGGTCACAATTAGGAAAAAAACCGAATCCATGAAATAAGACCTCAATTATGGCTTCAGACACTAGCTGTGTGACCCGGAGCAAGTCACTTAATTGCTGTTTGCCTCAGTTTCCTCTTCTGTAAAATAGGGATAATAGCACCACACCCCAGGATTGCTGTGAAGATCAAATCAGATAATAATTATAAAGCACTTAACACAGCACCTGGCACAGAGTGTATAAAAGTATAAATGTCAGCCATGATGATGAGGGTGATAACGATGGGGGTGACTCATTCAGCGTCACCCAAGTACAATTTGTCAGATGTAGAATTTGAACTCGGATCTTTCTGACACCAAGTCCAGTTTCTTTTCCACCGTGCCACACTGTTTAGGTATGTGTTATTACAAAATGCAACCAGAAAAAAGAAAATGTTGGAATGTCACTGTTGGGAATACTTATATACTTAGCTTTCCAGCTTCAGAGTGGAGAATGGTGGGGTTAATGTCTCCCCCCCTCCTTAAGGGAGGTGTTGATTGTGCTTCAGAGACTCAGACTGAGTGATAATCATTTTATTCAATTTATTAACTAGGTAATTATACCTCAGAGATCACCTTTCTCTCCACATATGGAGTGATGCAGCTGGGATCAGCTGACAGTCTCCAGGTCCTCATGGGGCACAAGGGCCAGGGTATTCTCCATGCAGTGCCAATGTCTCTGGAATTTGCTTCCGTTCATGGTCTGACAAAGCCTGAGCCCATCTGCCTTCAAGGCATGAGCCAAAGCCCATCTGTTCCCAGCCGCCTGATTCATGCAGGGGGGACCAACTTGGTAGGGGAGTCTGGGCGTCCTATTAATTAATCGCTTCTGTTGTTGTACATGCACCCAGGGGCCCAAGAGATAAGCATGCTCTATAAATCAGAAGCTAACAAGAGTCCTTTGCAAGGCATCCTACTCCCCATGGAGTGCAATGCCCACCCTAAATGAAATCTCCCAACCTTCCATGTCTCCAAGAGGTAGAGATGGGGTGGCAGGTCTGGTTACTTTCATTTATCAAAGAAGCCATACATGATTAAGTGACTTGCTCAGTGGCAGAGAAGCAAAGTCAGAAACAAGACAAAGACAAAAATCGTTATGGTTTTAAACTCAGTTAACCATCTACCAAGTGATACTGCATCTGGTTAGGAAAGCCTAGAGCAGTGGTTCCTATTTGGTGCCCTCATCAGAGGTACTGGTGTTATCATCATTTGTCCACCCTGGACATCTTGCTGTCTGTCCTCTCACTATCGTCCTGGAACAGAATTCTTCAAACTAGACCTGCAGAAGCCGTGCTCCTCTTCTTGGAGAGTTAATTCAGTGGGTTTTGGAATTCTGTCCTGGAGCCCAGCTGTCCTGATGGGTGAATGAGACAGTGCAAAGTCACCTAACCCACTTTATTTAATTGGCCCCAGACTCTGCTCCATACCCATCTACCTCATACATCTTGCCATCTGCCCTATTGGTCTACATTTATCCCTCTCCTCACTAGCATCCTCTCCTTCCCTCAGTTTCCCCACTTTATACCCCTTGCCCTGGGAACAGTTATATCCATATTATTATTGCTTCCAGAAAAGGTGCTGACAATCACCTGCCAGTGGCTCCATTCATTATCTCTGGGATTTCCAACCAAAGCACCCAGACTACCCTTTATGTGCTATCTTTCTGAGTGGAATTTATATCTCTAGTACCTAGCATAGGGCCTGGTGACAAGAGATCTTAATCAATGCTGTCTTCTTCATTCTCCTCTTCCTCCTCCTCCTCCTCGTTCTTAGCAGCTTCAGCAGCACAGCAACACAAAAAATTTAAAAGGCAACTATCACCCCATGGGATTACACCTTCTGTGATACAAAGAATAGAACAGATAAAGTTAGATAAAGTCTAGTGTCTTGTCTGGATTTTGAAAACCAAGAACAGAAGAACTGAGATTAGTTAGTTCCAGATTTGAGTGTTTTATTCTTCAGGTATAAGAAGCAGCCTAAGGGAAGGCAGGAAAGTATAAAAAAATTTTCATAGACAACTCTGGGAAGAACAAATTGTCTACTTTGGTAAGAATGTGGGATATATGGAGGGAGGAGTGTAAGAGTCTGGAAATTTAGGTTGGAGAAAGGTTGTGGAGGGCCTTGAATGCCAGATTAAAAATCCTAGACTTTACTTAGTAGTCAACAGGGAGTAACTAACATTGCCAGGGCTACAGTGACTTGATCTGACCTGTGCGTTAGGAAAATAAATCATGTAGCAGTTCAGGATGGTCCAGGTGAGAATTAATAAGAACCTGCACTAGAGCCTTGATGATGGGATGAAGAGGAGGGAAGAGTTCCTTCAGAGACCAAATGGTCAGGCAACTGATGGAAGGTCAGTCTTTAGGATGACACTGAGCTTTTGTGCTTGGGGACCTGGAAGATGTGGTGGCGCCATCAACAGCAGGAGGCAAACGAAGAGTAAGAATATATTTTAGGGGAAAATAATAAGTTTTGAGAAGCTGGTGGGAATACATAAATAGTTTTGATTTCTCAAGATTGTAATGATTTAAACAAAAAAAATATCTCAATCCCCTTTTCATTTGGTTCAGAATACCAACTCTGTTGTCTTAGAGAGCTCAAGCAATAAATATTCACTAAGACTACATCTATGGAATGCATAAAACCACATTAGGCCTTTGGGGTATTAGCTAATATTTATATAGTCCCTGAAGTTTCATCTTATTTGATCCTCTCAGGGACTTGTGGAGTACGTGCTATTACTATCACCATTTTACAGATGAGGAAACTGAGGCCAGCAGAGGTTAAGTGACTTACCCAGGATCATCATATCACTCCTGAGTGCCTGAGGCAGAATTTGAATTCAGGTCTTCATGACTTCAAGTCCAGCATTCTGTCCATTATTCTACCTAACTGCCTCTTCAAATAAGAGAGAATCCATTCCAGCCCTCGAAGTAGTTAGGTACAGTGATAACAATGCCAGCAACTAACTTTATGGATTATACCTCAATTTGCACACTTTATCTCATTTGACCTGTACAATATCATGAAAGCAAACAAAAAAAAAGCAAGTCAATGACAGAACTATTTGCTTTAAAATGTGATCACTATAACTATTTGTCACTTGGGGAATGACTCTTATTCTTATAGATTTTACAAAGTTCTTTATATATTTGAGATATGAGATCTTTATCTGAGAAACTGTATATAAATCTCCCCCCCCCCCATTTTCTGCTTTCCTTCTGATCTTGGCTACATTTGTTTTATTTGTACAAAACATTTTTAATTTAACGTAATCAAAACTATCCATTTTACATCGCACTCTGCTCTCTATGTCTTGTTTATTCATATATTGGGTTTTTTTTTTTTCAGGGTATGAGGTGGAAAGAGTTAATTAAAGGAAAGAGCAGGACATTGAGCTGAAATCAAAGGAAGAAAGGGATAGGGAATGAAAATCATTCCATGCACCTGGGACACTTTTGGTAAAGTCTGAAGAGAGGTTACAATGAAAATGAAGAGTGACGGTATGATGCACGATGAGAGCAGGTGGATAAGGAGAAGCCTCTACCTATCAGGACTTATGTGGTACAGGTATCTTGCCACCTTCATTCCACTAGGGATGAGGGCTTTCCAACCTCAGCCTCCAGAGACTGTGCCCTCCCGAGCCCCTGGAGTTTATCCTCTTGGCTTTGTGGCTTTGCTCTGGGGTTGAACTATCCAGTCTTGATGGCCCCAGACCAGACTTTGCATCCCATCCTGATGTTCACCAGGATACCAGGACCTACCCAACATGGGCACCTCACCATCTGCCTTGCCTTGTTTTTATCCACAGGGTATGTCAGTGGTAATGAAGAGGTGGGAAGAGATGCTAGAATTACTGTAGAGGCCAAATGGATGAGACTTGGTAACTGATGGGATGTTGTAGGTAGCATTTTACCAATCCCTTTACTTTAAAAAAACATTTATTTTATTCTTAACTTATGAAATAAAATAAGCATTTCCATAACATAGTATAATAAAAAAGATTGCACATGAAACTGCATATCTATTATATACAACTTGCTATTCCTTTTAAATATATAATAAAGTTATCACGTAAATTTCTTTTTTCTTTTTTGCCTCCCCCCAAGATGGCCACCATTAGACACAAATATATGTGTAATATATGTGTGTGTGTGTACAATCATTCTCTGCCGCTATTTATCAGTTCTTTCTCTGGATACGGTTAGTATCTTCCTTCTTATGTCCTTTGTAGTTAATTCGGGTTTTTGTAATTGTCAAAATGACTTATTTGCTCAAAGTTGTTCTTAAACAATATTGTTGTTACTATCCAATGTTCTCTGGTTCTGCTCATTTCATTCTTCGTTACTTCGTGCAAGTCTATCCATGTTTTCCTAAGATCTTCGAGCTCATCATTTCTTAGAGCAAAGTAGTAAACCCATCCATTCCTGTACTATTGCTCCGGCTCTGGGAACAATGATCATATACTACTATTGGCTATGAGGAAAGACACGAACATCCACTACCTTATGGCTGTATTGCCAATACCTGTGACTGCCCAGACTAAAAACCTCTTCCCTGGCCACCAATCTTCCATCTGTGTATCCCCCTATTAGAATAGAAGGTCCTTGAGAGACAGGACTGTAAGGGCTTAATAGATGCTTCTTCAGTCATGTGTTCATTCATTCATTCATTCATTCAATACCATAAAGTCATGAGAAGCAGGTAATAAAGGAAGTATTGGGTCAGTTTCACCAGGGAGACATTGAAGACTTTTATGCTTTGATAAAGCCCCCTTTTATGCTTTTATGCTATGGTAAAGCCTCCTTCCTGTTCAAAGTCAAGTTGAACCCTTTGGCCTCAGTGGCTTCTTCATTCATACTCCCCAAGACACCCATGAAACAGTAGCAGCCCACGTTTGCATAGCTCCATGAGAGTTATGGAGTACCTTTATCACAACAACCCTATGAGGTAGGTAGTCAATTATTCTTAACCTGACTTCATAGATGAGGAGGAAAAAACCATGGAACAAAGTCTAGCACTCTCCTCATTGTACCACATTGTCTCCTACCTGTCTCATGTAACCACAGCTATCCCTTCTACATCATGGCGGGGTGGGGCTTAGGGGTGTGGTTTCCCCACAATCTGGAAAAGTCAAGTAAAATTTTTTGGCCCTCCCTTTGTACCAGAGAAGAAGTCTGGATTTTTTCTTTTCCTTTTATGAGGTGTTTACAATATTAAAGTTAAAATATTTTGGTATTACACAATACTATACATATATTTTATGAATTTCTGAGTTCCTAAACTTTTTCTGTGTTATCTGCCAGTCTTCACATGTTATCTGCAGCTTCTGCAAAACTCCCCCATTTAATGTCTTATGCCAATCTGCCATATATGGAAACCATGATGGGCAAAGCTGTGATGTGGAAGGGATGACTGTAGACAGTGCCAAGTATCTCTGATGTTTCTGCGTACGTTTGCATTTGAGAGGCATCATGGCATAGTGGAAAGAATCTGGACCGGAAGTCAGGAATACCTGGCCTTCAAATCCTACTTCAAACACTTACCAGGGACACTCAGTCCCTTTGAGACTCAGTTCCTTCTCGGTGTGTCACTCACAAGGTAACTGTGAGGCTCATAGGAGACTATATGGAAGGTACTTTGTAAACTTTTAAGTGCTAATGTTAATGTCAGCCATTTCCATTGTTTATTGTGAAGAAGCCTATTACATCCTGCTTTAAAGTTTTTTTGAAACCTCTTTGTTGTTTTCTGTTGTGTCTTGCTTTTAATACAAAATACATGAACAAACAAACAGCCCACCAGTCCACATGTGCCCTTTTCTAAATTTAGTGTTCCCTTGTAACATTTGGTGCGTACTTTGCTGGAGAGCAGGGACTCGGATTTGGTCTTCCTGGCTGAAGCTACAATGCTTACCAAACTAGAATCATCTCAGTGGAGCCTGGAAGAGATCAGAGGAATGGAAAATAAGTTAAAAGAACAAAGTTGAACAACAAACATAGGAAAGATAATCTAGAAAGTCCAGGATGGATGAATGTGCTCCCTAAGGGATGTCTGGGGCCTAAAATAACAAGGTGGTTTTTGTTCCTGTAGCAGATCACATCAGTTTGCTTTACATTAATTATCCTTGCAAATTACCAGCCTTCTGGATGAGGAAAGTGATGCACTATGGTAAAGCAACCAGTCCACTGTCATGCTGTAGTCCCAATCGCAGAACCCATTGGCTAAGTACTATGTAACAATCGATTAAAATGATATTTTCCTGTTCTAATTATGATTGACAGCTCAACCAACCAGTGACACTGGTGTGACCTATAACTCACTAGAGTCTGGCTAGCTTAAATAATTTACTGGAACTATAACTAAGGTAGGAGGACCAGAATTTTTTTTCAGTGTGACAAAATTTAAAGGGTGCTCAAACTTCTTTGGCAAGCAGAAACAAGCAGCCTTAGCACTTAGTCAATAAGAATGATTAATGAAAATAGGAAATTACTTTATGGTTTGTTTTCTACTTCAGTGGATGCATCCCTGGCTGGTCCCATCTTATTTCCTCACTTGGCCACAGGCTCCCCAGCAGTGGCCTAGTTTAGGGAAGTAGTTCAGGGTCTCTCTCTCCTACTACCATGTGGCTGAGTCCTCAGATATCTCTTGTCATAGGGTCTTGTATCCTGAGGGACAAGACCTTTCCCCAAAGTCTCCCTACCCCAAATTGAACATGTGCCGGGCATCATGCTTGCTTGACACTTGTTACTCTGAGTTTCCTGACCAGACTGTGAATTCCTCGAGGACAGTGGCCCTAACACTGTACCTAGAACACTATGGGGTGTACCATAGGAGCTCATTCTTCTAGTTTCATTATTAGTTGTAGAGGCACTACCACACAGCAGAAAGAGAGATGTCTTAGAAACAGAAAGTCTGTAGGTCAAGGCCCACTTCTTGTCACCCTGGGTAAGTCTTTTGATCTCCCTGGTCTAAGGGAGCTCTCTGAGCCTGTGAATTGCAGAGAAAGTACTGATCTTCATTGGGTACCAGTAGCATGCTAATCTGCATTTGCACTGTTTAGGTTATCAGACTGATTGTCACCTGACATAGAAAAAGGCCTCAAAGATACTGGGTGAATGGAAGGGAAATGTTTGTACTAAAGGCAGATATATTTGTTAGAACTTAGGGTAGGAGTCGCCAACGTATGGCCATTGGGTTAAATCTGCCCTACCCCCTGTTTTTGTATGACCTACAAGCTAAGAATACTTTTCACATCTTAAAATACTTAATTTAATATTCCATATTAACATATCTAATTATTTTAATTATGCATAAGCTATTTTAAAATGTGAAAGTCATTCTTAGCTTGCAGGATATAAAAAAATGGTGGTAGACTGGATTTGATCTCAGGCTGTATTTGCCAACCCTTGACTTTGAACTTTGCTTACATGTGCATGCCTAGGTAGAGTACAGCTATAGGGAGTCTTGGGTAGCCAGGGATCAATCTATCAATTAATCAAAAAGCACTTATTAAGAACCTACTGTATACAACAATATTGTTTTAAGAACAATTTTGAGTGACTGAGTAATTTTGACTATTATAAATACCCAAATTAACTACAAAGAACATACGAAGGGATTTGCTATCTGCATCCAGAGAAAGAACTGATAAATGGAAGTATGTATAGAATGGTTTTACACACACACACACACACACACACACACACACATACGTTTGTGTCTAATGGTAGCCGTTTCTAGGGTAGAGGGAGAGGGAAGAAAAAGAAGGAAAAAAAGGAAGTTACATGATAACTTTATTATATATTTAAAAGGAGTAGCAAGTTATATATGCAATAGATTTGCAGTTTCATGTACAATTATCTTTTTTTCCTATTCTACTATGTCATGGAAATGTTTGTTTTATTTCCCAATTTCAGAATAAAATAAAAAAAGAACCTACCACGTACTGAGCACTGCGCTAGACCAACAACAATACTCATAATAATAATAACAGCACTTTAAAGTTTGCAAAATGCTTTTCAAATATTACTTCACTTTATTGTTACAACCTCTTTGGGAGGTAGGTGCTCTAAGGATAAAGGCACCAGAACTGAAACCATTTCTACTCTCAAGGAGTTCAGCTTCTATCAAGGGAGACAGCACATACGTCCATAAATATATATGGAATAAACATAAATAGAATAAACACAAAATAAATAAAAACTGGCTAAAAACTTTTAGTTAAGGAGGATGAATGCTAGCCATTGGCATCAGGAAAGGCTCCTGTAGGTGACAGCTGTGAAGGCTGTGTCTTGAAGGAAGAGAGGAGCTATATGAGGTAGATGGAACAGGAAGTATATTCTAAGCATGAAGGTAAGTGGTGTAAAAATGTGGACATGAGAGATGGAGGAAGGAACAGAGGAAGCATTTTGGTTGGGCCATAGAGTGTAGGAAGGGGAGTAATGTTTGATGAGGCTGGGGGGAAAAAGGTTATTAAAGGCTATTAAAATCCAAATAAACTTGTTTACATTTTTATCCTAGAGCCAATCAGGAGTCAGTGGGGTTGAGTAGGAGAGTGAAACGGTTGGCTCCCTGGCTCTCTTAATGCCAAGCTGCTGGGCAGTAATATCCCTGCCCATACTCACTTCTGGCTCTGGCAACAATAATCAAATCAAACCTACCACTTGACAATGGGGCAAAGTCGATCCATAGTCCTATGACCAGAGGTGGGCTGTAGCTACCTTTTACAGGCCTAACCCAATTGCTAAATTTTCAATGTAAGAACTTACACATGAGAAATTAGCAAACGTTACAAATCAGGGCTTGATTTATTGTTTCCTTGATTGTCTAGTCTTAATAAAATGGTAGAGAAAATGTTAAGAAAATAGATTAAACTTAAAAGTGCATCCTGGGCTATTTTTGGAAAGCTGGTTGTCAAACATTTACCAGCACACCCATGCCTTATGACTCTACTCACAGGGATACTGTGATTTCCCAGACAAAATTATCCCTTGCTGGCTCCACTTCCCCCTATATTTTGTCTTTTCCTATGACTTTCTGAAGGGATAGGGTTATTTTACTTTAATTTAGCATAGAGGAGCTGATGGTACAGTGAAGAGTATTAGGCTTGGAGTTAGGAAGACCTGAGTTCCAATCCAACCTCAGGCACTTCCTAGCTGTGTGGGTAAGTCACTGAATTTCTGTTTGTTTCTTCAACTCTAAAGTGAGCATAATAATAGCACCTACCTCTAAGTGAGGAACAAATGAGATGATATTTGTAAAAAGTTCTTAGCAAAATGCTTTGCACATAGTAGGCACTATATAAATGCTTATTCCTTTCCCTTAGCACAGGGCCAGGAATATAGTAAGCACTTAATGCTTGCCATTTTCATTCACTCATTCCAGACGAGTTGAGTGGAAGGAGTTTTCCCACTAGTAGTTCTCTAATTGATGAAATCAAAGGTCTAGACACACATTCCATCCCTCTCCAAGTACTTGTAGCATGGAAGCCATCTCTAGTCATCATGACCTACATCTTGCCATTGGACCCAGACAACTCCGGAGGAGAGAGTGAGGCTGGTGACTTTGCACAGCCCTGCCTCATTTAAATCCAATTCACTTGCAAGTCATGGCATCATCTTCCTGATGTCATGGTCCTCTTTGAGAACAAACAACTTTTAGCCTATACTACCTCTTGGCACAACAGATTTCCTGTCGATTACTGCCATGCAATGCAGCATTTTCCTCTGGTCGTTCTTAGCTTGTCTCTCTGAAGCTTCAAGGAATGATCAGTATTCCAACTAGATATGCATACGTTTTTAGATTGTGAGGATAAGCCTTACCACCTTCATCTTTGCAAAGTGACTAGTACTTATCTTTTATCTTTATCTTTCAATGGCCTCACCCCCAGCTGTGATGGGTTTATTTGTCCCTCCTTGTATTTTCTCTATCTCTGTTAAATACCTTAAGAGGTATGGTAATGAAAGCCTGTACACGGCTGCATTCCAGGTATATGTGTACATAGCAGCACCCATGTTGGAACTACTGAGAGTAAGTGTGGTGTTCTATATAAAGCACAGGACTGAGGGCCTGTGATGGTTTTGAGTCTTAGCTCTGCCATTTACAAATTGTTTCGCCTAAGTTAGTAACAGGATATAATGCTCTATACTTCGAATTTTTAAAAAAATTAATTTCTCAAGTAAGGGTGGGGGAGATGAAGCCAGACTATAATTCCTAGGAAAAATGATCTGTGGGTTTTGTAAACTGAGTAGGAATCAGCAGCGTGATGTGGAAGCCAAAAAACCTGGAGCAATATTAGGTTGCAAAAAGGATAAGTCCAGAGTGAGGGAGGCAAGAGTTCAATTATACTTGGCCCTGTCAGACCACATTTGAAATGCTGGAGACCAAATTTAAGGAAGGAAATTGTCGAAATGGAGACCAGAGGAGGGTGACAGCTGGTGAGAGGAGATTAAACCATGCCACACGTAGATGGTTGAAGAAACTGGGACTTTTTCACCTGGAGTAGAAAAGACAGAGTTCTGTTCATTTAAAACATTTGAATGATGGTCATGTAGGACAGGATCGTACTTGTTCTGCTTAGCTCCGGGAGGTGGAATGAAGACCAATGGATGAAAGTTGCAGGGACAGATTTCAGCTTACTATAAGGAAAAAACTTTTTTGAAAAGAACTGCTTCCAAATGGAATGAGCTGCCTTGGAAGGCAGCATGGTTCCCTAACATTGGAGGTCTTCAAGGAGAAACTGAATGCCTATTTATGGGGAATCCTCACAAAGGCAATTCCAGTGAAGTGTTGGATTGGCTGACCTCTGAAGTGCCTGTAAACTCTGGGATTTCATGATTTTATAATATACAAAATTTAGAGAAGCTGGGCAAAGAAAGACTGAGAGCTGAGGAGGAAATAAAGGCTGAGCAAATTGATGCCTTCCCCATGCTTTTGTCCAATTTGAGTCATTCAGAATTATTTTCTCATCCATCGGCAGCAACAAAGTGCCAGGCACTTTGATCTAAGTACAAAGAATGAAACAATCCCTACTTGAAACGAGTTTACAACCCAATAGGCAACAGAAGCACGTAAAATATATAGCAGAAATAGCAAATTAACAAATAGAAATATGTATGGTGTATACAAGATAGTTTGAAAAGGAAGGCACTAACACCTGGGAACATCAGGAAAGATTTCATTCCGAAGATAGAATTTGAGCAGTATCTTCATGGAAGAGAAGGATTCTATGAAGCAGAGGTTGGGCAGGAGTGTACTCTAGGCATTGCAAAGGTGTGGAGGCAGGAGATGTAATGTCCTGTGTGTAAGGAACAGGAAATAGGGCAGTTTGCCTGTCTAATGTGGTGAGTTACCATTCAGCCTTGACTTGAAGTAGAGCCCAGTACTTCCCAAGGTGACTGTTTCCACTTTGGGATTCCTTTGATTTTAAGGACGTTTCCCCTGTCATTAATACTAAATTTGCCTCTCAGACACACCCAAACTTTCTGCTCCTAATTCTATCTCCTGTGGAAAAGCAGAACAAGTTTAATCCCCCTTCCATATGACAGCCCTATAAATACTTGAAAACAGCTGTCACATCCTTCCTAAACCTTTTCTTCCTTAGTTCCTTCAGCTGATACTCATAAGACATGAACTTAAGGCCCTTCACCCTCCTGATTACTCTTGTCTGGGTGCCCTTTAGTCCCTCAATGTCTTTCCCAAAATGTAGGGCCCAGAATTTAACTGAGCCCGGGCTCTTATGCCTCATGAAGCAACAAGAAGCCCACCACATGAACTTCATACAGAAAACTCCGGTTTGATTGCTATTAAACAGACCACCTTATAGCTAGACTGCCCAGCAGGTACAGAGAGGTTCAGGGGAAGGAAAGGCTTTTGGTGATGTGCAAGTGAAACTCCACTGGCCAGGGGGCATCCAGCTCAGATTACAGGAATAGAAAAGTAGGCAGTTTCCTCAGGACCTGAGGTCTGGCAATTTGCCATAACCATCATTGGACTTTGACTTATGTTGGATATGATGATAAAGGTGGCATCAAAAGCTATTCTTCAGAAAGGCTTTTCTTAATACCTTCTACTCCTTGGGCCTAGCAACCTAACTTGGTGCTCCAGCCAGGTGATTACATTCAGTGCGACAATATGGCAGTATGGACACATGGAAGCTTTGCTATGATGAGTTGGGACGGTAGAGCGGAGGGAGTATCAGCCAGTGTCTTGCACATGGTAGGTGATGAAGAACTATTTGTCAGACACAAATGAAAGAATGAATGTTGTATTATGAGATAGACCTCTGACATCATATACTTCTTTACATTGTTGGTGAACTTTTTATACTTCTCTGACATATCCCCTTAAAAGTTTTATTGAAGTGCTTAAAAAAATTGTTGACAAAGGATCATTGGTTTAAAGTTGGAAAGGACCTTGCAGGCCATTTAATTCAATGTCCTCATGTTATAGATGAGGAAAGTGAGAAAGTGTCAGAGGTGGGAACTTGCACCATCTAGCCTGATTCCCTCAATTTTTAGACAAAGAAATTGAAGGCTGGGGACTTGCTCAATGTCACATAGATAGTCAGTGGCAGAGTAAGTTTATAAATCCATGTCTTCTGACTCCAAATGCAATGTTTTGTTTTTTTCCACCATATTGTATGACTGCTCATATTCCAATAAATCCCCCCAACACACACAAATATACATCAACTAAAACCCTTCCCTGTTTAAAAAAGTACAGCAAAACAAACCAACCCATTGACCATGTTCGATATATACCTCATACTACACCTGTGTTCTACCCTCTTTCTACTCAGAAGGGCCCACACACATAAATCACAATTTGTCTCTACGTTGACTTGCAGTTTATGCTTTTCAATGCTGCTGTTCTTTTTACACTCTTGTAGTCTTCCTGTGAATTACCTTCTAGGCTCTTCTTACTTGCCTCTGCCCTCAGTTCAGACAAGTCTTCCCAAGTTTCTCTGAATTTTTCACTTTACTTGTTTCTTACAAATACCTCATTTCCACATCTAGAAGGTGAGTTCCTTAGGGATAGAACTCTTCCTGAAACTAGCACAGTGTCTCAGTGATAGAAGATGTTCAACATATATTTGTTGATTGGTCATGGCAACAAATGGGAGAAAGAGGAGTAGGAGTGGACCAATCAGGACAAGGTTCAATGCCTGGAACCCTTGTTGCCAAAGAAGGAAAGAGGAAGATGCATCCCTGGGAGTCACCTTTGGAACCCCAAAGCTGTGTAGCGATGTGCTGACCTTTAAAAAATGGGAAAAGGGGAAAGTTCTGCCCCCTCTCAGGCTCTTTGCTTACTCCCTTCCCCCTCTCAACTATGGGGAGCTACTGTGTTCAGGGAAGGATCCATTACAATGCTACCAGTGGGCGAGCTCAGAACAAGACTGCCTTTAATAGCTCTGGTCATTTGTCTTTCACAACAAACTGCACATCCGCAAGAGGGTGATTGGAAAAAGGCTTGGTGTAACTGAGGGTGCAGGAATGGGGCCGCCCAGTTTCAGAGGATGCCCACATGAAAGGGAGCTTTCACAATGGGTGTACAGTAACATTTGCACGCCTGGGCCTAACCTGACAGTTATTTATGGTCCCGGGTTAGATAAAACCACCATGCAGAAAGGAATCAAGGCTTGAACTCAAGATGTGCCAAAATTCACAGATGGCCCTTTTTCTCATTCTAACTGATTTCAGGAGAACAAGCAAAGCCTCCAGAGAGGGGTTGCATAGGAATTCAATTATCAATACTTTCCATTCTGCAGCACCTGCTAGGGTGACCACCCACCCACAGGCACCTTCCTATCTGAGCCCAAGCTACCTAAGGTAACATGTGCAGACTTAGTGACCTAAGTAAGTTGGTCATGTTTAAGAAAGAAGACAAGGAGTGAAGGAAGGAGTTTGGAAGAGCTGATGGAAAAGTGGGTGGTAGTGTGCATGACTGTGGTGAGCCAGATTACTTTCGGCTTCCCTTACTTAGATGGATCTTGGACTTGGAGAAGGTCAGTCCGGGTGCAGGCCCTGAGGTTGGGGAGGCAGTGGCTGACAGTGTAAAAAGTGTTGGGCTTGGAATCAAAAGTCCTAGCTCTGCCACTAACTTCCTGACCTTGGACTTAATTTCCTTAAAATTCCTTTTCCTGAAAAATGAAGGAATGCAACCAGGTGATCATCCAACTCTAACGAGATTCTATGACTAAGGTATGGCTTAATCTCCCATCTGGGTCCCTGGCAAAAGAAAAGTAAAAACCTATTGCTAAGGAGCAACCCATGCTTGCAAAGGCATACTCCCTGACACCATGATCCTTGTACAACCTTGTAGTCTGGGTTCCTAAGAAGGAATGCACTTGTATATGTCCCTATGCTTATGCTAACTCCCTGGAACAAAAAGTGAGATTAATGTATATTGTTATTACCCTCATGCAATGTTAAAACCAGAATGTTGGGATCTCTGTAAAAGTTAGAACTTTGGTGCGACAAGGCAAATAATGTGGAATTAGTTTGGGGGCAAAACATAGGCTGTATCAAGAGCCTCTGAGCTCTCACATAGAGCCTCAGGGTAACACTGAAGCCAAAGGCACAAGTTCAAAGGAAAAAAAAAGTCTGTGTGTGTGTGTGTGTGTGTGTGTGCGCGCGCGCGTGCGCACACACACACATGCACGAGCATGCATGTGTGTACATAAATAAGAAAGCCAGCCCATTGGGTCATAATTTTAAATCACTCCAGATGTGCAGATGAAATCACCACCAGCTAATCGTAGAAGCCTGTCCCTGCCCAGCAGTTGGAGACTATTAGTACAGGAAAATAATTATTCATTATCATCTTATGCAAATCTCTTCCTCATCAAGTTACCGCCTGATGAGGGGGTAGAAAAGCCAGGATAACAATTCAGGGAATTCGCCAGAAGATCTTTTATTTTCTGAGTTCCGAGAAGTTTTCAGAAGAAATCTCTTATCTAGGGGCCTGTGAACATCTGTGGGCAGGGTTCTCTCTTTTCCTTTGTAAAGACTATTTAGTTGTCTAACAATATCACATGACCCTATTGTTTTATAACAAGCAAAGGCAAAACGCCATTGATACAAAAAGCATAAAAATTGGGATGCTTTGAAAGCTGAATGCAGTTTTTTTGCAGGCATTGATTAGCATTTGAGAGCTTTTCAACGATGCTGAGGCAGAGGATGATAGAGACATCTTGTTTCTTCTCAAAGCTGAGAGCTAGAAAGAAGATGCTTCTTGGAGCATGCTATACCATCTCATCTAAGGAAAATGGGTGATGTTCCAGAAGAGATTCCTGTGGGGTTGGGGATTGGACCAGATGAATTTTAGAGTTGCTTCTAGCTCAAAGATTTTGTAATTTGTTTCAGAAATCAGAGGTGGGGAGGGGAGGTAGGGAAGCCACTTAGAGTAATTACTGCTTTATCCTTGGGAATTATTCCAGGGAAACCAAGAAAAGCCTTTAACATGGGCAAAATCTAGAGGAAATGGGCCGTGTTTGCTGAAAAAGAAGCTGCCTTGATTTGCATAATGCACAAACAGATGTGGTCTATCTGAAAATGTAAACAGCTCTTTTTGCAGTATTTATACAATCCAGTCAGGATTTTGGATGAATCACATCAGCCGAGAACTTGGGAAGCAGCGCTTCTCTGTGTGTTCTCGGGAGATGATTGGTTGGCGGTCCCATCAGTCAATCAATGCATGTTCTATCCCTCAAGCTTTAGCTTTTATCATTAGTATGTGGGTATTAAAGAGGAGATTCCCCAATACTGGCAGGAAGTCAAGGCCAATTTGTATTCTGCAGTGCAATGCTATCTCTCAGTTGAACTACCCATGTGCTTATTGTAAAGCAACTGTTGAGATTTTAATCAGCAAGCTTTCTCAGTTTCTTCCACATTAAGTCATTTTACCTTAAAACTATGGATGTAAGGTGATTGTGTCATACCAGTTAGTGAAGGGGTAAGGGTGTCTTCTATTTATGAGATCCTGAACTAAGTTCCTTCCTTCCTTCCTTCCTTCCTTCCTTCCTTCCTTCCTTCCTTCCTTCCTTCCTTCCTTCCTTCCTTCTTTCCTTCCTTGACAACCTTTCTTTGCACTTAGTATACATGCTAGAGGAGATATATTTGCAAGACCAGCTCTGCCATTTATCACCTGTGTGACCTTGGACAAAAATCAGGTTACCTCTCTGGGCCTCAGTTTCTTCACCTGAAAAATGAAGCAGCTAGAGTATATGACCTCTACCTTTAAGTCAATGCACCTATGAAGCCAGCCCCCATGGGGCTTCCATTCTACACATACATCTATTCTGACAAACTCTTTACTAATCAAAGCAGACTTAAGATCCTCTTATTTTTTGCTTTCTTCATAAATAATAATTTCCTTTGAAGTCGGGTGCCACATTTTTTTCATTTGTGTAAGCCCTTTAAGTAAGTGCCCATTACATTGACCAGCACACACAATGTATTGGTAAGTGCATCTTGACTAAAGTGATAAAAGCTTAGGATTTTCCTTAAATCTTTGCTTATCATCTAATCCAACCAAATCCTGGTGGTTTTTTTTAGTAATGTAGAACATTAGGATTAGTAAAGACTTAAAAAGTATATACCCCCACCTCTATCCTATCTTATAGAATCTCTGCCAGATGAGCTTTCCTTGTATGTTGAAGGATGCATCACAGACTTCATTCCAATATTAATTACTGTCAAGAAATTCCTTCTTACATCCAATCTAAATCTCCTTTGCTGTAATATAAGCCATTTCCTCTTATTCTTACCTCATTGGATATATGAAAACAGCTTGCAACCATCCTCTAGGTAAACAAGTTGAGTCACTTCTTAATAACTAAGCAACATGAAACAGGAATAGCCAAAAGGACAGATGATCCATTTCTCATCTTGAAAACCCATATGTGTGGCATGGGGGGAAATGATGGCTGTGTCTATTTTACACAACAAAGACACTCTGACTCATTACTCCCAGTGTGAAGCCTTTATTTCCAGAATTCCTTACTATTCATTCTGAAGTCCACTGTGAGATTTTTGTTTTGTTTTCTTTCATTCGGGTATAATCCTGGCATTTTACCAGCAAAGGGAACTGCTAAGGTACAAACTTCTTCTACTGATGAAGATTAGTGACTACTGTGTAATTTATACTCAGTCAACCAATCATTCGAAAAGCATTTCTTAAGCACCTACTATGTGCCACACACTGGGAATATGAACAGAAATGGAAGGGCAGTCCCTGCTCTCAAGGAGCTTCCATTCTAATGGGGGAAGACAACATATGGAAAGCTGAAAAGATGTGGGAGATGGTACACAGTATGGGCAGCTAGGTTGTGCCATGGTGCATAGAGCACTGGGTCTGGAGTCAGGAAGACTCATCTTTCTGAGTTCCAATCTAGCCTTAGACACTTACTAGTTGAGTGACCCTGGGCAAGTCACTTATCCCTGCTTGCCTCAGTTTCCTCATCTGTAAAATGAGCTGGAGAAGGAAATAGCAAACCACTTCAGTATATTTGTCAAGAAAACCCCAATTAGGGTCATGAAGTGTTGGACATGACTGAAAAATGACTCAACAATAACAACAACAAAGGACGAGAAGGTATCTAATTGAGAGACAGCATAGTAGAGAAAGTCTTGTGGAAATGAGTCATCAGTACAGTCCAGATAGAGATGAAGATATCTTTGACCTGGGCCTTCTCCTGAAGTTGGAGGTACTAGGATGAACATGCCAATTAGAAGGTGAGGCCATGGAGGGAAGGATCCTTCCAATGTGAGAAGTAGTATCTGCCCTCATTTATTTCCTATTTATCCCATACATAGTTTACTTTGTACATATTTGTTTGCAGGTTTACATGTATCCTCCATTAGACTGAAGTTCCTTGAGGGCAGGCAATGTCTTTCGCCTCTTTTGGTATCCCCAGCACTTAGCAGAGTGCCTGGCACATGGTAGGTGCTTAATAAATGTTTATTGAATGATTGAAAGGAACTCACATTATAATGGGGGAGAAACATACCTATAACTAGGCATGTACAAGATGTGTACAGATCAGAAGAGAGAAGTTCAAAGGGGAAGGCATTAACATTTGAGGGCACCAGGAAAAGACTCCTTAAAGAAAGTTGGATTGGAGCTTAGAACTTCCCACTCCAGATTCAGGGCTTTTACCACTTTCCATCAATACCTGGAGTACTCAGTATAATTTCCACCCTGAGGAAATATACCAAGGATTTAGAAATGCTTCAGCAGCCCATGAGCAACAGCTCATGCTTATACAATTTGGATTCTGCTCTTCAGGGGTAACTAGCCCATTACAAACAAGCCCTGAGGGTTTCTTGTTTTTCGTTTGTTTTTGTTTTTTGAGGTGATTGGGGTGAAGTGACTTTCCCAGGGTCACAGGGCTAGTAAGTATCCATAATGGTAATTTAATTTTGAAGATCTTTCCCACTCATTAATAGGCTGCGTGACCTGCTTATGTCACAGGAAGCCTAAGTCACATGTGGTGGGAGGAGCTTGCTGAGAAGAAAAGGGAAGGGTGTCACAGGAAATGCTGAGAGAGCAGTTAGAGCGAAGGAGAGAGCAGATGTGTGCTGTGCTGTGAGTGTGTTTGTGGGAAGGCCCCAGCAGGGGGCCAGAAGGTTATGGGATGGAGCGGTTCTTTGCTATGATACTGTGTATTGAATTCTTTGCTGCTGTGATGGATTGGGCTTATCGGTTTTGGAATCTGGTTCTCTGGTGTCTGAATAAATGGTTTACTTCTTCTACCTTCTATATAGAGAGTTTCCTTTATTTTGCGATAGAGAACTACTATTGTCAATGTTGTGTTTATTGCCTTGCTACTACAGAATCTGAGGTTGGATTTGAACTCAAGTCCTCCTGACTCCACAGTTTCTAAGGGTGTAATCCAAGAAAGTCTTGATTATCTATAGTTCCTTGAATCTATTTGAAACAGTCTTGAGGGCTCTCACTATCCTGGTCATCCTTCTTGGATGCTCTCCAAATTGTCAATATCTTTCTTAAAATGTGGTTCCCCAAATGGAACACAGTAGAACATAGTATCTCCAAATGTGACGTCTGATCAGGGCAGAACACATCAAGGCTATCAGCTCCAATTTGCTGTTCACTTGGTTCCTTTTCATGTAGCCTAATAGCATATCAGGGTTTTTATTGCTTTTTTTTTAACGTATTTATATATTATATTTATTTTAGTATATAGTATATATTTTATTATATTGGTTTTCATGTCATATGGCTGATTCATGTTGAATTTGCTGTTCACCAAAGCCTACATATTTTTACATGAACTACATTGGCTAGCCATCTTTTCCTCATCTTATACTTGTCAAATTTTTAAATCAAAGTATAGCACCTTTTATTAATCTATTAAATTATATGTTATTAATTTCCATGCATTCTTTTGGAAAGTAGAGACATCTTGGATCATTTCCTTTCCAATGAACTTGTTAACTATCTCTCCATCTTTGTTCCTATAGCTACACATTTGGGAAAATGTCCTACCCATGTCATCTAAATTATTGATATAAAATATTAAACAGAATGAAAGCTGACATTGGCCCATCAATGACAACTTTTTGGGTCTGGTCATTCATGTTTTGGTGTTGCATTTTCAAAATTGCAATACCTACAAGGGTACAGGGATCTCTGCCTTCTAAAGGTAGATAAAAAGATGACCAGATCAAAACGTTGCTACATTTTGTTCTGGGAAAACTGAGATTAGATAGTCATATCTATTTTGGTAATTTTTATCTTCAGTTATAAGGAAATTGTAAAATATCAGATCTGACTTTATTTACTTATTAACTGCATGACCCTGTGCAAGTCACTTAACCTCTTTTTGCCTTAGTTTCTTCAATTGTAAAATGGAGATATTAACAACAGCTCCCTCACAGGGTTTTGTGAGGGAAAAATGAAATAATATTTGTAAAGCACCTAGCACAGTGCTTGGCACATAATAAGTACTATGTAAATGCTTATTCCCTTCTCTTTCCCTTTCTGCCACTGCTAGGACAGGATAAGAGGCAAGGAAGGGGGTGGTTTGGGGAAGGTCTTTATCATTCATGACTATGGAAGGAAAGCTGAAAACTTAGGAAATCTTGCATTCGCGTCCTTTCCAATCCAACCTTCAGGTTTGTAGCATTTTACTACTAGGTATTAGTTTATTTTTTTTTTAAAAAGGGACTCCACAGTTTCTCTGCATAACAGGAAAATCCAGTTCTGCCCCAACATACTGTCCTGTTGTTCTGTATGTTATTATAAGAACTCAAGATCTTGATCTCCTTGTTAACTGAGCTATTGTATCCAACACTTACTGATTTGGGGATTGTTTGCTCATTCTTTGCTGATTGTTAGGAAAACATCGAGGAAAAGCAAGAACTTACTGGCAAAAAGTGTCATCGTCTTAGTCATGAGTAAAGAAGGCCAGTGTTAGATTAGCAAAGTCATCAGTATGTTGCCTCAGTTTTAAAATATTATCTATGTTTTACTGTTTTTATTTATTTTGTTAGCCACATTGGGGTGTGTTGTGGGCTGCATGCAGTCCATGGGCTGCTGCTTCTTCATTACATGTTCCTCCAATAATTTCCAAATCCAGAGGTCTTGAACACAAAGTGTAGAATTGAATGAACAGCATACGGCAATCAGACTCACTATTCTTCAGCCAGGAAAAGCTGGCAAGCAAGGTGAAGAAAGGGCAACATATTGGTGTCGTGGCCACAGCATGGCAGGGCCTGAGGTTTGTTTCCCTGAGTATAGAGCAGCTCAGGCCAGTTTCCCTATTCTGAAATGAGTTTTGTAGGGGGTCAGAGTAGGAAGGAGGGGCATGGTAGTACCTTCCTTTGAACCTGCTGATTCTGTCCAGCTTATGTCAGCAGTGCTAGGAATATAATACTGAACATTGTGTTTGTGCTACCAAAGAGAACACATTGTCTGCATCAGGCTAGAAAAGAGGATATTGGGACATGAGCTGTGAGTTGTTTTTTTTTTAGATGAGATGATAGATTTGTGTTGATTGCCTTAATCACGTTCCCTTGCTTTTTCCTCACCAACTGAGGGTCAGCCACATAAGGGCTGCAGCTATGGAACAAAAAGAAGCCAACTGGCTTCTGAAGGGATCAACTTTTGACCTTGGCCTCATTAGAGCAGCATTCTGACCCACTGAACTTAACCTACTGAAACTTTAACCAATGAGAACTTATAGAATTGAAGCCATTTACATTCATATTATTATTGCAATTTTTTTATCCCTTTTGTCCTTGCCAAGGAGCCAGTGGGTGGTTTTGCCAAGGACTGGTCCCTGTATTCACTCCTGCCCTTTATGCTCCCATGCCACAACCTTTGCTTCTCATCGTAAAGAACTCCCTGATAAAAGGGATCACCAGGCTAAGTCTGCACTGTATTATTAGGGATGTGCTAGTATTTTCCACAGTGATCCATTCAATTTGAACAAATACATTCCCCCAATGGCAATTTTCCAAAGGTAAGGAAACATTTTAGTTGAAGGGACACAGCTGTTAAGGTAAGATTTGAAAAGTGAAAATCAGGGCATGGAATGAAAGAAGAAAACTTAAAGTTTTCAGAAAAATAGATCTTTCTTAATGTTTCTTGAATGGATCAAACACTGGAGCACATTCAAAAAGTTTTACCTACTCTTTCACTTGCAACCCCTAAGGGTCTTTTCTTTGGTTACTCAATGTTCTTATCTAGTTAAAAAAAAAAACAACAAAAAACTTGAGTCTCTGTTTCAGCCTGATTTCCTACCCAGCACCAGCTTACTTGTTTCATTAGAAATGCAGGAAGAAGTTGAGTGAATTTGATAAAATTAGCTGCAGTGGGGAAGTAGATTAAAATTCTTCTCAAGTTCAATTTGTGATACAATGGTTATCTTGAAGCAAAATGGTGGCTGAAGATTTCATATGGACATATCTTCTGTAATTTGTAAGGGATTTCAAAAGTTCAGGTGTGTAATGGTCCAAAGGTTAAAGTCAGGGATCTATATGAGTGTGCTGATTAAGGTCTATGGTCTTGAAAATCAGGACAATCACAAAAAGTTTTGATGTGACAAGACAATCAATGAAAAAACTGAATTAAATAACCTCTAAAGCTGTTATGTCTGATGTCCTTTGGGGAACATTAAACACTGGAGGTTCCAACTGGAGTATGGCTAGGGAGAATATCTAATAAAAACATGTTATCTCATTGCATTGCTACCACTGTTGTATACATTGTGATTCAATTTACTTGGGATTTGCTTAAACTTGAACTAAAATTTTTAAGTGCAACACCTTGCTCTATAATTGGAAATTTTATCTTCCACATCAAACTTTGTAGATGAGGTAGAGCTGAGATTAGAAAATGAGCTGTGGAATAACAGATTTCCTGCTGAGCTTGTGACACCCTCTATTGAAGCTGTGCCTGGTCCAATTGACATCTCCCAAAATGATAAAATTCCTACCAAGAAAACAACTCTCCTTCCCAGAAGACTTGTTCTTACTAATCCTATTCAATGATTTTTTTTTATTTTATAGCTTATTATATTTTTTACATTTATATTATTTTATATTAAATTTTATTTTATATTTATTTTATATTAAATTTCACACTAGTGCCATTAGTATAAATTCCATATTTTGAAGCAAAAACAAAATTTTAAAAAGCAGAAAATAGTCCCTTTGCTCCTTGTTGATTGTAATATAAATATCTTTGCTTTGATTCAGAAATCCATCCTTTCCCTCTCAACACACCCTTTCCTGGACCTCATAGCCCCAGTACAAATATGTGAATTTGACATTTTGGTGGAATGGCTGACTCAGTTTTTACCAAAAACCATAAATTTGTTTCTTTCTTTCCCTGCAGCAATAGCCTAACAACTCTAAATCTTTTTCTCCTTTTCCCTCCCACCTAATTATAGGATGAGATTTTGACTCCATCCAAACTCAAATAAGTAAGGCTCAATCAATCAATCAAAAGAATAAACTATGTGTGAACAATTCTCTCATAAATTTGGGAGATGTGAAGGGCTTTGATCATTGGATAAGACCAGAAGGATGTGCAGGAAATAGTTGTGATTGGCTGTAGAAAATTAGTTAGGCCCAGTGGGGCTATGGATAACATAGCAAATCAGTTTAAAGTCCAGCAGCAAAGAAGTCAAAGGTTGGGAGGTTTCAGGCTTGAGAACACCTTGAGCAGACAGACCCCTTTTGCCTATAGCAAAATACAACAAGGCGGAGAGAGAATTTTACTCCTTCCTTTTTTTCCACTTTCCTTTTTTTTTTTTTTTTTTTACTACTTTACTTTTTTCCTATGATCATGTTATAAAAGACTGAATGAGTAAGAGACAACACACCTGGGAGCTGAGACATGTTAAGGATAGTCAGTTTTAGGACTCTATAAGGGTCCTAAAACCTCACAGTTCAATAGCAAGTTACACCTAAGAGGAACTTTATCAGGATTTCAAGAATGGAGAAAAAAGTCTTCCAGCATCCAGAAGCTGCTAGTTTACCTTTTAGCCACATATGCTTGTTTCAACAATCCAGCTAGCAGCTTCTGTGGGGGTGTAAGATCCACCCATAGCCAGCACCCAGAAAGCTGCCAACAGCACAGGTTCTTTTGATCTGCTTAACTAAGGAAAGCAAGGTGAAGGGGTTGACAAGCTTACTTTAATTCAGCATACAAATATCATTCACTTAGTTCAGGGGAAGAAACCAGCACACTGAACTTCAGAGCAAGTTACAAATTACAAACATCAACAGACAGACCAAATACAGATTCATAGTTACCAACATCTAGGTTCAGCCCGGGAGCTCAGAACAAGGGCTGGCCCAGAGTCATACGCGCCACCATGGCTGTGGGTAAGAGTTCCAAAGAAGAGACAGCCAACCCCTGGTTTTATATCTTTTTCAGGGTCAGGGGTGAGTCACACATGCATCTCACCCATGTGACCTAGAATCGTCACAAAGAGGTGGACTTAAACCCACGTGGTCTAAAAGCCTCTGCTGTCCCAGACACATAAACTAGGCCCTCCCTGGAGTTAGCCCCACCTTGGGCCCCACCTTAGTTGCCAATCCACACCCACATAGGTTTTACACCTAATAGGGGTTTGGGCCTGGGGCTTAGCACTTAGTAAGACTCAATGAAATACACTGAATTACTCAAAGCAAACAAAAGCCAAACTCTTCAAGGGCACTTGTTGAACTAAGCACTAACGAGCCCATTTTGCTTACCAACACAATGCTAAGTTCAAGCCTATACTCCCCAAGGCACAAGTGTGCCTCTGGTTTTGGTGGGGGGGATGTTTTATACCAATTGTTCTTTAGATACATTATAAAATACCTTAATGCAGTGCCAGTAACATAATGTTTAATGAATGCTTTATTTCTTTATATACTAGGATGATAATTAGTGGGGAGCACTCTAGATGGGGGCTCTTGACTAGCACTAGAAACCTCAACTCTTAGAATCCTAAAAGGAGAAGTACTTATTATCTTTTAAGGATACAACTTGCCAGTGCTTATTGGAGTTGAGGAAGAGACCTCGAACAAGGTGCCCCTCACTAAATGTGTATATCATTGCAACATGGGAAAAATGGTTGGAGTGCTAGCTTCAAATCTAGAAACAACTGGATTTAGGTCTTGCTTCTGAAACAGGCTGTGTGACCTGGGGCAAGTCATTTCAATTCCATTTTCCTGAAGTTTTTTCAATGGATAATAAAATCATCTACCTTCCAGGGTTGTTGGGAACATTAAATGAGACAATATTTGTAGAGCACTTAATGCAACGCCTGGCACATAGTAGGAGCTATACTAATGCTAATTATTGTTATCACCCTTTCTTCATACCACATAACCAGATGCTTATATCCATAAGCATATCTATATAACTACATATTATATATCTATAATATATGCATGTATATAATATGTATGTATATGGCAGTGTAACAGTAGATATAGTGCTAAATTCAATGTCAGGAAGACCTGAGTTCAAATCTCACCTCTGACACTTAAGCATCTATGCAACAATGGACAAGTCACATAACTTCTCTCAGTCTCTGTTAATTCTCTAAGACTGGTTTACTAAGTTATAGATGGATTGTGAGCTGCGTTGTTGGAAGGAATTCCTGCACCCAGTAAAATAATAGATCTTTCATATCCGTGTATGTGTGTGTGTGTGTGTGTGTGTGAAATATGGATCTGTGTTTTCATCAAAGATTATCCTCTCTAGTGATGGGGTTCACAGCTCATTTACACATGCCAAGCCTGTGTTCCTCTTGTCCAAGCCACATGATCATAGGATCATAGATTTTGAGCTGGAAGAGATCTAGAGCACATCCAGTCATCTGTCTCATTATTAAGATGAAGAAACTCAGGTCAAGAACTTGCCTGTGGTATCACAGGTAATAATCAAGAGAGGCAAGATTTGAATCCTCTACTCCAAATACAATGCATTTTCCCACTGTTCTATGTCCTCCCTTATGTTCAACATTGATGTCATGTTCCTCTTCAAGAACGACGGACAAGCCACAACCTGTGAGCAGTCCGAGCTGCCCAAATGAGGACCCAACTGGCCAGTTTCAGTTGGGCAACTTAGCTCATCCTCTCCTCTCCTCACATGGGGTATCATGCCTTACCTGAGGGTGTTCTGCCCAAAGGAAGGTTAGTTTTGGTGGCTGAAACCTACCTAGATAACTTGGGGTTTACTGGCTAGACTTACTTCTCAAAGACTAAGCCTTAAATCCAATTCACCCTGGATCTCATCAATTGGACAACAATAGGTTGCTGCCCAAGCACCACTTAATACTTATTTTTTGGGCCCTCCTGGCTCAGAGTGAATGTAAATAGCAACTGTTTCTCTTTTGGCCAACAACCCTTGAAGGTCTTCCTTTCCCAGTTTGATTTTTTTCTATTAAAGGGGCCATCCCATGACTCAGTTTGTAAAGAGTCCTATTTACTGAATGGGTGTGGCATTACTCTAAGTGAAAACTTGAAAAGAACTTAGCTTAAAAAGGCCAGGGTCTTCCATTGCATCCTGGGCCATCTCTAGTCATCCTGATCTATATCTGGCCATGGGACCCAGATGGCTCTGGAGGAGAAAATGAGGCTGGTGACTTTGCACAGTCCTCCCTCCCTCAAATCCAATTTCATTGCAAGTCATGTCATCAACTCCCTGATGTCATGGTCCTCTTCAAGAATGAAGGACGAATCACAACCTGTTTTGGAGATGGACAATGGAGTTATCCTTGAACTCCTCTTGCAATATAACATGGAAGATTTCAGTTAGCTTTTTTATGAGCAGGGGTCTCCTTCTATCCCCCTTGCCTTGTAAATCTCAGTTGGAAAAGATACCTACTGAGTTTTCTTGCAACAAAAGCTATTCATCTTTCAGGTCTACTAGATTTTGTGTTGTCCATAGGGTGCACACATTCCATGTACCAGAGGTGAGTGGAATCATTTTTGCAATTTTTTTGTACTTTTTTTGGTGTTTTGACCACATGGTAGGATGCCTGCTGGCCGTGGTAAGCACCTCAGGGTTAGCTTGGATGATATAATTTTTAGGGTACATTTTCTAGCCCCCTCTTCACACCAGGAGGTGAGCAGTGTGGTCCTTAAAAATGCTTCTCAGAGGAGGGAATACCATACACACTCAATTGGGTATTTTACCCCACAGGAAAGAAGGAGGAAGAAGATAAAAAGGGGGAATGATAGAAGGGAGGGCAGACGGGGGGAGGAGGTAATCAAAAACAAACATTTTCGAAAAGGGACAGGGTCAAGGGAGAAAATTCAATAAAGGGGGATAGGTTAGGAAGGAGCAAAACATAGTTAATCTTTCACAACATAAGTATTGTGGAAGGGTTTTACATAATGATACGCATGTGGCCTATGTTGACTTGCTTGCCTTCTTAGGGATGGCGGATGGGGAGGGAAGAGGGGAGAGAATCTGGAACTCAAAGTTTTAAAGACAGACGTTCAAAAACAACAATAACAAAAAAAAAGTTTTTTCATGCAACTAGGAAATAAGATACACATGCAATGGGGCATAGAAATTTATCTTGCCCTACAAGAGAAAAAGGGAAAGGGGGATGGGAGGGGAGTGGGGTGACGGATGGGAGAGCTGACTGGGGAATGGGGCAACCAGAATATATGCCATCTTGGAGTGGGGGGAGGATAGAAATAGGGGAAAAAATTTGTAATTCAAACTTTCGTGAAAATCAATGCTGAAAACTAAATATATTAAATAAATTTAAAAAAAAGAAAAAAAAGAAGTGAGCAGCAACACAAAAAAAATGCTTCTCAGACACTTAGGAGGCTGCTAAATCCCTTTACGGCTTCAATCTAGTGGGAAGACAGCCTTATAGTCTATGGGCTAGGCTGTTTGTGTGCCAGGTTGTGACTACAGCTCCTAGTGTATATGTATCTGCTACTTAGCTTTGGATTTTAAGGCAGGTTAAAAAAAGTGAAATGGCATGGGTGACATCTTTTGACTCACCCATAAATTGGATTTAAATGAGGAAGAGTTGTGCAAAGTCATCTGCCTTACTCTCTCTTTCACAGTCATTGAACTCCAGTGGCAAGACAAAAGTAAAGATGACTGGTGATGGCTCAGGGATGCAGTGGATGACCTTGTCATCTTCAATGTCTACTCAAGCTCTAAGTATTCCACAGCACCTGCTTCAGCCACCTTTCTGGCCATTGGAACAAATTGTTCTCATCCACCCATTCCACTGGGCATAGACACCCTGCTAACTCACTGATGGGTTTAAGGCCTGTTGGTTACCCTCAATGTAGTTGAGTCCATATGCTGAAATGGTTTACTGAGATGTAGATAGCACATGATATAACTTCTTGCAGTCACAGGCGAGAGTTAGGTGACCAATTGAGCACCAAAAAGCAGCCTTTAAAAGGACTCAGCAGCCCTCACGCCAGAGGTAATAATCTTCCTTGAACACCTGTACACCCCAAGTTCATTTTTAGGGATCCATCCAATGAATAGGGGCCTTCCTTATTTTCTCTTCACATTCAAAGGATACCAGTGGATCACACTGTCAGTCCACTGGGTTGTCCCACATTCTTGCCACATAATCATTTCATTTTCTTTTTCTATGAAATTGCATGCCTTTAAATATAAATGCCGTGGAATTGGACTGGATTACAACATTTGATATGTCCAAGTCGCATTAACATGGCTGTACTGTACAGAAAGATCCAGGAAATTAACATCGGATATCAGATCTGATCCTTATATGGTGTTCTGGCGTGGGCCTGACTGAGCAAGTTCCCTGGTAGTTTAGGTTCTGTACTGGAACAAAATAAGACACTCACAAGTCATTCAACAGTTAGATATTCAACGAGGTCAGACATTGAGGACAACTTGAGGTGATTCAGTTGAGCAAACTTCCCTTGCTTGAGTTAGCCATTGTGACCCACCCGCCAAGCCTCAGAAACTCCTCTACCCCCAAGGTCATAATGGCTGCTTTGGACTCAGATGGTAAAAGACATCAAAAATCTTAGCTCTTAGTCCCCTAGGCCAGTGAAATCTCAAATAATGTGTCATTATCTTCTAAGAAAAAAACTTTCCAATTTGTATGGAAGTGTGGTGCTACTATATTACTCTTACCACATATGGGATTAAGAAACTCGTCCAAGAATCATATTGAGTGAATGTTTTTGTCCAACACTAAATAGGCAGCACTATGGCCAAGAGGATTAAGTGTTATACTTAGGAAGCTGTGAATTCAAATCTTGCCTCAGATACTTCCTAGATGTGGGACTCTAAGCAAGTCAATTAACCTGTCTCAGGCTGTTTCCTTCTCCATAAAATGGGGATAATAATAAAACCTATCTCATAGGGTTGTTGTAAGGGTCAAAGGAGATAACTTTTACAAAATGCTTTACAAATTTAAAGATGCTATATAAATTCTATTATTACTATTGCATATATTTAATGCTCTTCTCGCTAATTTTCCTTCTTTTTCCCAGTTTCATTAACTTAGGTTTTTATTGAACAAACAAAACCTAAGGGCTTGAAGAAGTTTTCTTTTCTGTAAACATGGATTTTCCATCCTTCATTTCTAGAAACTTTGCATTATTTATAGGAACTGATTGAGTCATGCCTTCTTTAACTTCTCTGGGGAATGGCATGAGTCCAACATTAAAATCTTCCTTGCTCATTATCTGTGAGGAAATCTCAACTACCCTATTTCTAGTTATACCAAATTAGAGATGAATTAATTTATTTGGTATGGGGTAGGGGGACTGTTTTTCAAACTAAGGACACCACGTTATTTCTCATGGTTCAGAACACAATTAATTTTGAGGAATCATAGAGCTGGAGGCAACCTTGGAGGTTACTATGTTCACCTCCTTATTTTACAGAGGTGGAAACTGAGTCTTAAAAAGCAGTAAATGATCACCCCAAGTTTGAACAGAAATAAGCACACAGAAAAGATATATTAGAGTATATATTTATCTTAAAAAGGTACAGTATATGTTTGATACTTTAAAAAAAAGCTTACATAAAATAGGCTCTAGAATTGGAAGGGGTTTTCATGTTCATCCCCCTCATTTTACAAATGAAGAAATTGAGGTCGAGAGAGGTGGAGTAAAGTAACACAATCAGAATCTGAATTCAGGTTCTTTGCTTTGAAATCGGTGCTCTTTTCACTCATTATAATAGTCAGTTGATGGAGAACTAAAAGAAGCATTTTTCTATTTCAGTGGTAAAAGAAACAAAGAAAGTAAAACAAAATAATCACAATGGTGAGGATATTTGATATTAATCTAGAACTTTATAGTTTACAAAGCTGCTTATATTTATTACAAGTGTGGCCTTCTTTAAATAACCATTATATAAACATCCAAACTCACTGAGAGAGACACACTAAAATCTTCGGTCGCTATTGTGTTGTGGTCTATTTTATGGCTCATGTGGGGTGTAGGGTGTGTTTAAGGAAGACTAGTACTTCTGCTGTGAGTGCTGCTGAGCCCTTTTCAGGGCTGCTTTCTACCCTTAGTGTCCACCTCATCCACCCAACTCTCACCTGTGACTCCAAGAATCTGTAGCACGCACAGTGGCCACACCCCAGTAAACTATTTTGGCAGACTGGCTAAACCAGGTTGAGGGTAACTGATGGTTCTCAAACCCGTCAGTGAGTTGGGGGGGGGTGTCTATCTCAAGCATGTGAAGACTTTCCCTCGTGGAATGGGCGGATGAGAACAATTTGTTCCAACAGCCATGAAGGCAGCTGAAGCAGGTGCTGTCGAGCCCTTAGAGCTTGGTTAGACATCAAAGATGCCGAGGTCACCTATTTCATCTTGAGCCATCACCAGTCACCTTGACTCTGTCTTGCCACTGGACTGTAATGACTCTGGAAGAGAGAGTGAGGCAGATGACTTTGCACAACTCTGCTTCACTTAAATCCGATTTACCCACAGATCAAAAGACATCACCCATATCATTTTATCATTTTTACCTATCTTGAAGTCCTGTGGCAACAGGCAAATGATGAAACAGCAGGTGCAGATTCGCTGGGAGCTGTGGTCACACCCTGCACACAGGCGGCCCAGTCCATAGGGTCATTTTCTCACTGCCCTCATCGGACACACTGTAACTTGACCCTAACATAGTGATATCATTTTGGTCTTCTTCAAGAATGAAGGACAACAACCATTGTCTACGTAATTCTTATAGCCCAGTTAATATTTCTTTATGAATTTAGATGCTAAGGCATTTGAAACATATAAGTTCAATATTGAAATAGGTTTGTTGTCTGTGGTTCTTTTCAGCATAACATAGTTTCCTTGTTTATCCTTTTTTATGTTTTGAATGTTTGTTTTACTTTGTCTGGTAGCATGACTTCAATTCCTGCTTTTTTTGGTTTTTCTTGGTGTACAGTAAATTTTTTCTAGCCCCTAATTTTTACTCTGCATATGTCTTGGTTTATTAAATATGTAAGCAACAGCTTGCGAGATTTTTTTTTCTTATCTAATCTGTCACTTTTTCATTTTATTGGTTTGTTTAATCCATTCACATTTAAAGTTATGGTAATTAGGTTTATATTTTCCTTTATATTTAAAGGTCTTTCTTCTGATTGTTTGTAGAATTTATTGTTTTTAAATGGAATTGTTAAATTTAACTACTATATCAGAATTTGCAACCTATTTTTTTTACCCTGGAAATGATCTATGAATTCTTTAGTTTGGCACTTTTTTCTGTGTCCAGAAGTTCTGGACAGTTTTCTTATATTATTTTTTGCATTACAGAATTCAAGCCATTTTTTTGCTCCCTGTGCTCTGCTGGGAGACCTAGAACCCTTAAATTGTCTCCTGACTTCAAGATCTTTATTCACACACACACACACACACACACACACACATGTATACACACACATACACATGCACACACACACACCCTATCTACTGTGAACAGTTCAAATTTTCCAGAACATATCTATTGTGCCTACCTCTAAAAACAAAGTCTCAACCTTGCACACTGTTGTAGGGGAAGCCATCTTGGAACTGGAGTCCTAAGACCTAGGTTTGAATCATGCCTTTGCTACTTAGTACCTATGTGACCTCCATCACTTTACCTCTTTCCTCACCTGCAATATAAAGGTGTAGGGCTAGATCTGTCAATCAATGAGTATTTGTTAAGTACTTACTATGTACCAGGCACTATACTTAATACTGTGGGTATAGATAAAAAGCAAAACAAATACTCCTTCCCTTCTAATGGGAGAGGCAACTAATGTAAATTATAACATGTAGAATAACACAGAGTAGATGGAAGGTAACTTTAAATGATGTAGCAGTAGTAGCTGAGGGATGGGGCATGAAAGATTTCCTGGAGTAGGTGGTACTTAAACTGAGTATTAAGGAAAGCAAAGGATTCCACAAGTCCGAAGTTAGGAGTTAGAGCCTTCCAGGCACGAGGAACAACCAGTGCAGAAAGACATGAGATGGAGAAACAGGAAGAAGTCTAGCGTGGCTGGATTATAAAATGTGTGAAAGGGAATGGAGTGTATGTGCTACAGTGGGTAGAGCACCAGTCCTGGAGTCAGGAAGACCTGAGCTCAAATCCATCCTTGGTTACTAGATGTGTGACCCTGGGCAAGTCACTTAAACCTCTGTTTGTTTTCTCATGTGTAAAATGGGGGTGATAACAATAGCACCTACTTCCTAAGGTTGCTGTAAGGATCAAATAAAATAATCATTGTCAAGTGCTTAGCACAGTGTGGGGTCCATAGTAAACACTATGTAAATGTTAGCTATTACTAAAATAGGAAGGGGTCAGGTTGTAAAGACCTTTAAATGCAAACCAAAAGACTGGATGTTTGATTCTGGTGATAATAGGGAGCTATTATGGAATTATGGAAATAGTCTATCTGCGGGCCATTAATGAGAACAGGGACTGTCTTACCAGCTGTTTCATGCAACCATGATATGGAATGTATTAAGAAAGGGGGGGGCATGATCAGGACTGTGCAATAGAAAAATAACTTTGGAAGCTGAAAGGAGAATAGAGAGATCTTTTTTTTTTTGGTGGCATGGACTCCTCTGACAAAGCCCATGAATATCTTCTCAATTCATCATTGAAGGAAATGCTAAATTTCAGTTAGAGGTTAATGAGAATAAAGATATATTTTTCCCATCCGTGTTAATTGATCCCTTAGGTGTCCTTGGATCTGATCTGATTCTACCTATAAATCCTGTGGAATTGACCTGAAAAATGTCATTTTTGTTTCTTTGTTTTGCATGTTTGTTCCTCTTCCTTCTCTCTACCCGGCCCCAATACTACATGTTCCCTTTAATACACTGTTGCTTCTTCTGTTTGCCATACAAGTCCCCAAAGCAACAAGTCTACAAAATATTTTGAGAATTTTGCTCATGCAGTTGAACTATCATATCGTTCGTTGAATTGAATCCTCCAACTCATTGAGAGGCCAATCCATCACTCGAAGTACACAGTGTGTATGGTTTTCCTCCCTCGGAATATTTCCCAGCAGTTAATGACTGGGGGGCACTGACCTGGGCATCTGTCAGAGACAACTGATGTATTTGGGATGAAGAACTTTATGAACATTCTATCCAAAGGCCACCATCAGTCTTGGTTGGGGGGCCCTGAGTTCTAGTTCATTCAGAGGACAACTTGAGCAGAGTTGATACTAAACTCATCTGGAACTTCTCCAGGCACTAAAATGTCAGGAAATAGCCTCTCTATGGGCCATTAAGGAGAACAGGGACTGTCTTACCAGCTGTTTCATGCAACCATGAGTATGGCAGAGAGAAGGTGCCAAAGTCTGGGTCATACTTTTGGAACATAATGTTTGAATTGGGGAAAAACCACATTGGAATGAGTGAGGATTTTCATGAAGATTTAGCTGTTGGAAAGTTATGAGGATGAAAGGCGTGGTAGACGGAAAGCCTAAAAGAAATGCAGACATGGAGCTGAAAATTAAATGAGCTTAATCAAGGAGGAGCTGACAAGAAAGAGAAAAATTTCCAACAATTGCCTAGTTTCAAATTCCTTTTTTGTATGTAGAATATTTATGTTAATGTGTATGTACTGTATATATGTGTATGTATGTATGTATATATGTATATATATTTGATGTCAGAAAATTGGAATGCTCTCTGTGGTAATTTCTCATCCTTTGCTAAAATTCTTTGCCCCATAAATATGGTCAGAGAATGATTAGTCCTTCAAAGATGAAAAGATAACTATGTTCAACATTAATCATAAAGTCAGGATAACAAGAGAACAGGGCAGAGAATCCCACAAGCACATAAAGTATTTTTGCTTATTGGAAATAGCTACAACCCTTAAGATGTATAACTGGTGTCCTATTAGGCAAGGGCTAATTTTGTGTTTTGGCAAAGTAGAACAAAGTCTATGTGGTATTATTTTTAGAGATACCAGGAAGGAATTTCACTCCCCTCTTCTCAAATTCCTCCTCCTCCCTATGTGTGATGGGGTCTGAAATTCCCCTCCTGACACCCAGGGGTAGCTAGTTGGCTCAATGGACAGAGCACAGGACCTGGAGTCAGAAAGACCTGACTTTCAATCTGCCTTCAGATACTTATTACCCTGGGCAAGTCACTTAACTGCTGTCTGCCTCAGTTTCCCCAACAATAAATTGGGGATAATAATAGCATCTACCTTTCAGAGTTGTTGTGAAGATCAAATGAGATAATATTGGCAAAGCGCTTCACATAGTGTTTTGCCCACAGTAGGTGCTTAATAATTGCTTATTTCCTTCCTTCCATAGCTAGATTGGGAGGAAGTGGGATCAGGGTTAGAAAGCCATCTATCTGCTTGTAATCAGGATACACAAAAGCTCACCTTTGGACGGGGAGAAGGGAAAACTCATTCTGTGAAGTTCATGAAGAAAAACCTAGAGTTAATAGATGGAAATTATGGGGTAAGAGATTTGGGCTCAGTATAAGGAAAATCTTCTTGAATATTAGGGCTATCTCAAAATGGAATGATCTGCTTAATGAATGAGGTGGTAATTTTCCTCAAACTGGATTTTTTCAGTAGTTCAACTAAATGTGACTTTATTATTTTAGTACATAAATCTGGATTTATGCAAGCAGTGCACAAAGCTTTGAATGACTTATATTTCCAATTGGCTGGACGTCTGCTCTTGGCCTTTAGTGCCCAGCCACTGCCTGTGAATGCTGATCTTATTTAGAATGAGGTGGCATGTACAATCTATATCCTTCGTATTTTTCTCGAGATGCTTCTGAACAGCAACAAGTGATAAAAATCCTCAGGAAGATTAGGGGCAAGTCCCTCAAACATCGAGATTCTCAGAACTTTGTTGCCAGTTACAAAATGTGCTTGTGCCACACCATGGAAATCCTTCAGCATCATGTGAACCTATGAGGGAGTCAGAGCCTTCTTGGACAGCTTGTGATTCTGCTCCATCATATGGACCATAGGGAGCCTCCTCCATGTGGACTGCTATGGTATGGCAGAGGGGCCTGAGACGGGCATGCATGCAACCTATGATGGTGATGGTTGGACAGTGAGAGAGAGAGGAAGGGAAGAAGCAGTTCAGGAAGTCACTCAAAGTCATAACTAAGTCACTCAAAGCATTATCAAAAACGCAAAATTTCTTGGGAAAGAAAGCATGTTAATCTGAAAAGAACCATGAAACATGGAATTAAGGGACTAGAATTCTAGTCACAGCTCTGCCAGGGAAGACTTGTGGTGACCCCTGGATAAGTAACTTAACCTCTCTGGGCCTCAGTTTCTCATCTAAAAAAAGGGTGGATTAGATGACTTCTGAGGTCCCTTCTATCTCTAAATCTATTTTATTGTTTTTTAGTCATTTTCAGTTGTGTCTGACTCTTCATGGCCCCATGTAGGGTTTTCTTGGCAAAGATACCGGAACAGATTGCCATTTCCTTCTCTAGCTCATTTTACAGATGAGGAAACTAAGGCAGAACTGAAACAGATGTCTTAGTCTCCTGATTCCCCACCGGTGGCTCTTTCCACAACTCCTTACACTCCTTTTGCTTCTCTTTGTCCTTGATCCCCATCTGTAATGCTCACTATCTACTCAAAGACACATTTTCAAGATTAGCAAGACCCTGATGTGATGAGAGGCTGGTTATCCTTCACACAGACTTCTAAAAAGCTTTTAGCATAACTTTCACTGATTTGCCATTAGTAAGTAGCATATGATTACATCATTTGAGTGAAGTTATAGCAGGCCTGGATGAATTGTGAGAATGCCACATGTAAAGTTATCAGCCCATTGTTTCCTCCTCTATGAAAGGAGGCGCTTAGATTAAATGGTCTCTGAGTGCCATTCCAGGTCTGGATCTTGTCCCCAGTTATTTGGAGCTGGATATGAGCTCTGTCTCAGTGAGAACTCTGAGAAAACCAAAATTCTGCCTGGGCCTCCAATGAAAGGGCGAATTAATGCTTCTCTGAAAATAAAATTTGCCTCTGTGTGAAGCAAACTAAAGCTTTTGGGTTCAGTCAGTCATTTATTATTCCAGGGGACCAGAATCCTCTTGAGTCAGCTACTTCTTTAATGATGTTGCTGTGTTTTAGTTTATTAATCAAATAATCCAAATGTTGTAAGCCTGGTTTGCTGACCTTGTATATCGGGTCATTCAATCCACCAGTGGGTCTCTTTATCAGTCTTGATTAATGCTGTCAGATGCAGAATGGGCTCAGGAGGAGAGCTAAATAGAACCTCACCCTTCTGTAATGCAGGGGTTGTGGGCCCCGAATTACATGTCAGGGAGAACCATATTAGAGTCAGGTTTTCATGGCATGGAGGGAATATGATTTTGCCCTCAGAAAATAGAAATTTAACATTTAATTTAACATTAATATAAAATTTAATTTAACATTGAATTTAGAAATCTGGCATTTAGAAATAAGAGGCACAATATCAGGGTTCACTTCAAACCTTGTGATGAAAACCTCAAGTCAGCATGTATAGCCATAGACATTTAGACCTCAGAGATAATCTAGGACAACACATTCATTTTACACATAGGAAGCTGAGGGCCAGGGAATAATTGTATAAGGGTATTAGTGGATGGAAGTAGCTTGGAGGAGAACTCTGATCTCCTTTTTCCAAATGTAATTCTCCTCCCTGGCCTGGGTGCTAGTTTTCTGCTTAGGTAAAGCTCTGAGACTATGTAAGATGCTGAATAGTTGCAGATTTGCACCAAAGGTAGAAGCTTCCTCACCTGGGCTTCCTTATATTAATGACACCACAGAGCCAGCATCTCATGCCCCCTGAAAAACGAAACAGAAGAGAAATGAAAACAATTTCTTTCTCCAATCCCACTTTGTGGCTCATTTGTTTTATCACAATGTTGTGCGCCTGTCCAGCCCCCAACTATGCAGAACAATAGCCTTATTTGTCACAAAACCAGGACATTTACAACATAACACTGGACAGTCTTCAATGGTTATGACAGCTGGGGTAGTTTTTGGAGCCAGCTTAGATTTTGAGGCCAGGGGCATCATTAAAATTAAAAGATGTATATATGTATATGTATATATATATAATATATATATGTATATGTATATATATATATTATATATATATATATATCAATATCACTGTCGACATATTGAGTGTAGAACCTTGTATATAACATAGCCTTCATGAAATGGTTTTTGAAGTCATTTCAATCTAATCCAACCTCTCCATTTTATAGATGAGGAAAACCAAGGTGGTGAGAATATGTGTCTTGTTTAGGGTTGCTCAACAGGTTGTCAGCAGACTAGCATAGTCTAGTGGTGAACACGCAGGACCAAGGTTTAGGAGACCAATATTCTATTCTAGAGTCAGAAAGACCTGAATTCAAATTCAGCCTCAGTCAATTGGTAACTGTGTGACCCTGGGCAAGTCTCTTGATCTCTGTTTGCCTCAATTTCCTTATGGGGGTAATAATAGCACCTACTACAGGGTTGTTGTGACGATCAAATCAGATATGCATAAAGCACTTGGAAAACCCTGAAACACTATATAAACGGTAGTAGTAGCAGTTGTTCTTATTGTATTCTAGCCTCCAAATCTGATGTTAGCTCATTAGGGGAGCTTGAGCAGATCTCTGGATCTCAATTTCCTCTTCTGAGAAAATCAAGTATTGATGCTTTGCAGACGCTGCCACCGGGAGTCCTTGTCTTGGTTCTGCCCACTGGACACCAATCCCCTCCACTGTCACACCCAGCTCAGGCATCTGTGGCCATGGCCAACCCCAACATGTACTTCCAGATTGCCTTTGATAACAGGCCCCTGGGCCGGATTACTTTTGAGCTCTTTGCAGACAAGATTCCAAAGACAGCAGAAAACTTCCATGCTGTGAGCACCGGAGAGAGGCGATTTGGTTACGAGGGATCCTGCTTCCACAGAAACATTCCTGAGTTCATGTGCCAGGGTGGTGATTTCATATGCCATAATGGCACTGGTGTCAAGTCCACCTATGGGGAGAAATTCGCTGATGAGAATTTCATCCTGAAGCATACTGGTCCTGGCATCTTGTCCATGGCAAATGCTGGACCCAACACAAATGGCTCCTGGTTTTTCATCTGTACTGCTAAGACTGATAGGTCGGATGGCAAGCATATGGTCTTTGGCCAAGTGAAAGAAGGCATGAACATTGTGGAAGCCATGGAGCATTTCTGTTCTCGGGGTGGCAAGACCAGCAACAAGATTACTATCGCTGACTGCGGACAGCTCTCCTAAGTTTTTCCTCTGCAGCTGGAGAGAGCACCCCCAAACCCCATCTGCTCCTATACCCCATAATCTTCGTGCTCTCACTGACTGCAATTCCCTTTGGATTTCATTTCCTTTTTCCTTCCGCAAGTCTGGCTAGACAACAGAGTTAAGTTTATGATTATGAAATAAAAGTTAAACTGCATTTTAAAAAAGAAAAGAAAAGCAAGTATTGTCTAGATCTAGATCATTGAAATGATTTTTTTTCAATCCCTTCCAGCTTAAAAATTCACTGTTTCTAGGACTGTGAAGCAGTATGGCACATTGGATAGAGGGCTGGCCTTAGCTTTAGAGTGATTTATGTCCTGGTCTTGCCTCTGATACCTACTAGCTATGTGATCGTGGACAATTTGCTTAAACTCAAAGTGCCCCAGTCAACTCTCGAAGACCCTAAGTTGCAGAAGAGTTGTGATCTGCATTGGTGAAAGGAGTTTCCACACTGGATATTCACTATACCATTTATAGGTCTGGACTTACAACTTTTCCTCCTCTCCCCTTGCCCCAGTGAGAAAAAAAAATTACACTAGAACTCAGGCCTATATAACGAGTATTTAATAAATCTGTGATTTTGTTTGATTTTTAAAAAAAATCTGAGCCTAAAAAGACTTATATTCTCTGTTCACTGATTAGTATTGCAATCACGGCACTGCAGCAGTCTATAAATGAGGAAAAAAGTCAGAAGAGGATTGCCCAGAAGAGGGAAAACATGTAATGCTCCTGTCTCCTATTGGGGGAAGGGTAGCTGAATAAGACTGAGGCATCCCTGAATAGAGATCAAGTAGGCAACTGTGAGACAAGCTTAGACCTGTGCTGTCTGTAAAGCCTGCAAACTTTCCTAAAGGAGAGGTGTGTGTGTGTGTGTGTGTGTGTGTGTGTGTGTGTGTGTGTGTGTGTGTGTGTTTTGGTGCATCAAGGAAATTAGAAATCCAAAGTTTTGGAAACTATGAAGAAAATACTTTACCCTTTAGAAACGCTTCAGTCTTGCCCTTTCTCTCCCTTTCTCTCCTCCCAAGGTCTCTGCATACATCTAGAAAACTGGTATGAACTGATTATAAAAGAAAACCAAAAGCTGGCTAACTTTTCTATAATTTCCCATTTTCTTTCAACTCCTTAAGTACTCCTGACTTCATACCCTCCCCCCAGTCAGCAGGTACATATCTTTCAGTCTTGTCCGAAGTGTCCCAAATCAGATACACAGAGACAGGCCTTTTCTTCCTCCAGGTTCTTTTCATGAATATATGATGAAGCAGGTACTTTCAACCCCATACCTTAAAGTAACATTAACCCTTTTGTCCTCTGATCTCACTTGAACATGTACTAGGGTGGATTTTGAGGTCGAGGCAAAATGACCTAGCACGTAGAATACTGGACTGGATCTCAGGAATGCCTGGTTTCAAATTCTGCTTCTGATTCCTAGATCTGTGACCCTGGACAAGTCATTTAAGCTCTCTAAGTCTCAATTTGCTTGCCTGTAAAATGGGGATAATAATAGGACCTGCCTCACATGGTTGTAATGAGGATCATATACTACAAGGTATGTAAGGAATTTTGAAAACTTCAAAGAAATATATAACTGTGAATAATAATTATTATTGTTATTTTTATTAATATAAGAAAGTTGTCATATATGTACCAGCTTAAAAATTATATTTACTTAGAAGTTGACATTTATATTCCATTTCTTTACTTTTTGTTGGTGCAAACTAAGAAAGTTATTCCAAACTCTCAAAACTAGCTCTGTTGGTTATCGGTTTCTACTAAATCTGATTTTTTAGGGTAGAATCCAACACAATCTTAAATGCCTGAATAATCATTGAGGAAGAGAATTTGGAATTCAAAATTTTAATTTTAAATTAAATACCTGAATAATCATTGTAATGAAAACCCTCCACTAGAGTTGTCCTTCAATCTCTCATCATGGCACCAAGGTGACTGGATTCTTGAAGTCTAAGACAGATGAATATGAGCTACTGCCAGTCCTAGGGAACTGGAAAGACTTTGGGGAGGGGCTTGATGAGTGATGATGTGCCTCATGCCCCAAAGGGGATGGGGGTGGTGGTGCAGGAAACTTAGCTAAATTTAGAAAGGCTCATCATCAAGCAACCTGAAGAGTGATAGAATCCTACTTCTGACACCTACTACCTGGGTAATCCACTAGAAGCCTTTTTGAGACTCAGTTTTCTCATCCATATGTGTTTATCTCACAATAGTTGCAATTTCCTACCTATTTCCCACACCAGTGTTGCTCTGATGGACTTAACTCATGCCTCAAAGTGAACACACTGTAGACCTTCATTACAAAAGTACCTCCCTACCCCATAGCTCCAGTTATTCTTTGGGTGCAATTGAAGAGGCAGAGGGATGCAGCAGAAAGCACCCTAGATTGGGAGTTACGAGACCTGGGTTTTAATTCTAGACATCATTAACTGTCACCAGGGATAAATTACTTCTCCCGTTTTTAAAGACCTTCACAATCTGGCTCCCATCTTCCTTTCCAAGTTTATTGGTGCTCGTGTTTCACTTCCACATACTCTGCTGTTCAGCCAAACTCACCTTCTTGCTGTTCTTTATACATAACTTTCCATCTTCCATCTCTGTGCTTTTGTCCAGGCTATCTTCCCTTCCTGGAAGGCCCTCTCTTTATCTTTGTCTTAGAATCTTTAGCTTCTTTCAAAGCTCAACTGGATCATGGCATGAGGCTTTCCTGATCCCTTTGCTGTCAGTGCCACCTGGCCAAAATTACCTAGTATCTAGTCATTAATAGTGACAGATAGTTAAGCACCTACTATGTGTCAGGCACTGTGGTAAAAGCATCAGCAACATAACTACAAATAAAAACAAAGAAAGTTCCTGCCCCCAAGGAGTTTACAATCTATTCTCGGTCTCTCTCTCTCTCTCTTCTCTCTCTCTCTCTTTCTCTCTCTCTTATACACACACACACACATATATATGCATACACATATGTATAATTATATGAATGTTATTTCCTCTGATACAGTACTGCCTGACATTTAATTGTAATGTAACTGCTTATTGGTTGATTCATTTCTGACTCAACCAGATTGATCATCCCTGGTTCTTCATCTGTTATAATAGAGTTAGACACAGTCATCTCTAATTAAGCTCCCTTCTAGTTCTAATATTCTATGTTCCTTGCATCTCATGGTGATATGTTACAACTGAGTCCCTAGTAGTGTGAACAATGAATTCCCCTGGAGTGGTGGCATTGTTCACATTCACACTATGTATTTCCATTGGGCTGGAACCAATTACTATATTTTACATAACTTCGAATAGTTCAAAGTCAAATGCATGCTACCACTTCAGGAGATTTGTTATTTGTGCTAATTGGAACCTGGCTGTATTATACACTATATCTCTCACATAGTTAAAGGGCCAGCCTGCATCATATGGATGGGATGCTTATCCTGGTATGTTATAATGGCATTCCAGTCTTCTTAACAGTTGCTTATAGTTCATTGTGCTTGCACCTTCGCTCCAGCCTAAGCCCTAGCCCTCTGCAGATATCCTCATATTACAAAAAAAAAGCATGGCATTAAAATAATAATAAATATCTAGCAATTATATTATTCTTTAATATATGTATGTACATACGTTAAAAGTCAACTTTGAATTTAGAAATATGGCATTTAGAAATACGTGGCACAATATCATGGTTCACTTCAATACTTGTAATGAAAACCTCAAGTCAACATTCAGAATTCAATGTATGTATAAATATAAAATATATTAAGTTATATAATGCTTTAAAGTTTATAATGCATTTTACACGTGTTTTCTCATTTACTCCTCAGTCCAGTGTGGTAGAGCCCATCGGACCGCTACAAAACTGCATTCCCCAACTACCCCTCCTGAACCCTATCAGCTCAGATCTGACCATGATGTCCCTTTGCCAATGGGGCACCCTAAGGGCACCTGGGCTGTGTCACCTTCTTAGCAGCTGAGCTCTCCTATAAGTGTTATTGACCCCAATTAGAATGTGAGCTGGTTGAGAGCAGAGACTGTATGGCTTTCAATTTGTATTCCTAGCACTTAGAACAGAGCTTGGCATACTCCATCTAATTCTCCCACCTGCTTCCTCCACAATATGTGTGATCAGTCTTTAATCTGTACCCATTGCCCTATCCCCAAACATTGGATAACTATATGCTCTTGCCAGTCAAGCCATGATTCACAGTTTCCAGGTCTTCTTGGCAAATGCATATCACCCAACCATATTTCCTTATCAATAGCCATGATTGTACACGTGTGTGGTCTACAGACCGTGTCACTCTTCAGGGATGGTGTACTTCCTCCCAGTGGCTCATTACCACCCCATTTTCCCCCTTGTCATAGCCTGTGGAAATTGCCAAGGATAAGTCTCCTCTGAAAGGAGAAGTCTAAAAGTCCATTACCATTTAAGCCTTGTGTCACATAGTGTTAGAGAAAGCAAAGAGGTCTCTAAAGGTAGACAGGTCCACCTTCCCATGTCAGTGATGTGATTATGTAGTTCTGGTCAATTCACAGGAGGCAGCACTGGCCTGCAAATTAGGATACCTGGGTTCCACTTCCAGCTGTGCACTGAGCTTCCTAATCTGTTCATTAATTATTGAAGTGCTCTTCCTAATTCTTCCTGGACTGTAACCCCTTTGAGGACAGGCACTAGGTTTTCTACTATTTTTGTATTGAACATAACATATAGCACCATGCTGAGAACACATCGATAAATGCTTATTAAATGAATTAATTCTACAGAGGGTTGACAGCTGTCAAGGTGAGGAGGGCATCTGCTCCAAATTCACTCAAGCAAAGCCTGAAGACTGAGGATTGTAGACTTTTGAGGCTAAATCCTTTGTTCCCTCTCATTCTGTTCCCTCTGACCCTTAGGCATAACACTCATGTGGTGGGAGATAATAATACTGCTCCAGCCCTCTTCTCCTTCCTATATTCCAAAGCTTTGCTGACATGTATACTGGAAAATATTAAGTAATAAGTATCTTTTTACTATCATTATCAATAATAATTAAACAATAACTATTATTTATAATTAAGGTGTATATATAAAGCATATTTATACATATATTTAATATAAGAATCAAAATGTATTTGATAATTATAAATAATATTATATTAAACATATTTAATGATTACATTAAATATAACATTTAATGATTGTATTATATATTTAACAATTATGTTGAATACAAACATGTGATGATAATATTAAACATAAATATATTTAATAATTATAACAAATGTGTTATTATAAGTACCTTTATTAATTATTTATGATAATTATCAAAACATTATTGATAATGCTGATGAGAGCCAAAAAATATTTCATGGTGGGACTAAAACAGGAAGGTACCAGAGACCTGTTTCTAATTGCAGAGTGACTGAGCCTGTGTTTTTTGACTTCACAAAAATCATGTTTTGGTCATTTTAAAGAACCATATGCCCATTTACTATGATCTACAAAGAAAGGAGTTTATTTGTTACTTTTGGTGCCTTTATAAAGAGGAGAGAAATCAGGGATGGCATGAGGGAACTATTTCTAAATGCAAAACCACTAAGCCAGAGCCAGCTGCTGGCTGCACAAAGATAGGGCAGCCCTAGCCTCTAGCAAACAAAATTCAGGGGCTTTAAACCGAGGCCTCTAAAGACGGCTATTGAGTTTATGCTCTCTGTAGCTTGAAAGCCACCAATTTTGAAAGAGCCATCTGTATTGAGCTGTGGCCGGGATCAGGTTCATTAGCTGGTTGGCTCTTAATACAGTGTCTCCCCCTCCTCTTTCCCTCCCCTCCACCACCACCATGGGCACAAAGGGGGATGCATGTCAGCTCCTACCATCAGCAGCAGGTTTGTGTAAATATTTACTGGGCTGTTCAGGCGGCTGTAATTTGAGGCTGTTGCCACATCACAAAACAAGTTAGAAAATGAGCTGGCAAGTTCCCGAAAATTTAGCATCCAAAGGGAGTTCTATAGTGGAGCTATGGTGTGGGGTAGAGAATGCCGTTCCTCATTGTCTTTTCTTCATCACTGCAAAGAGGAGGGAGGAAGTCATGGGGGTGCCATGGGCTCAGTCAAGTTTGGACAGAGCCTCCTAGATCCCAGAGTGATTGCCCCCTGGCCAGGGAAGAATTCACTTTGGTACAGAGGACAGAGTGCTGGATTCGTGGTCAGGGGATCTTGATTTAGTCTCTAGGGGACCTGAATTCAGTCTCTGTTCTGACACTTGCTACCTATGTGGCCTCAGGAACGTCACCTGACCACTTTGGGTCTCAGTTTCTTCATCTGTGAAATAAGGAGGAACTTAGCCTAGATGACCCAGTAAGCCATTACTTCCAGCCATTAATATATGAGCCTATGAATGAGTCTTGGGGAATAGGTTTTTCGATAGGACTGGCTGCTCACAGCACACAGACTGTGCCTTCAGTATCATTGCTAGTAAGGCACAGGATAGAAAAAAGCTGCCTGCCTTTATGGGTACTATTTGGTCCCCTTGCTGAGATACTAAAATTGTCCATTAACCTGAAAGTTAAGAGTACTTTGCCCCTTCCTTAAACACACTTGCCTTGATGGAAACAATGGTTTCTCTTTTGTCTTTGTAGCCCTAGCTTAACACAGTGCCTGATACATTAATAAAGGATAAGCAATATTGTAGCAATGGTCAACTGTGAAAAACTTAGCTGCTTTGATCAATACAACCCAAAACAATTCCGAAGGACTCCTGGTGGAAAATGCTATCTCCCCCACAGAGAAAGAGAACTGATGAACTTTGAACGCAGATTGAAGATACTTTTTTCACTTTCTTTTTTTTTTTTTTCTGTGTGGCAACATAGCTAATATGGAAATATATTTTGCATGACTTTACATGTATAATGAGTATCATATTGCTTGCCTTCTCAATGGGGGAAGGGGCTTGAGAGAGGGAGAGAATGGAATTCAAAATTTTGAAAAAGAATGTTAATGAATGAATTAATGATCGAATAAATAAATAAAAATTAACAAACTAATTAACTAGTTAATTTTTTAAAATAAGCAATAAGAATAGAGATCGGTACTTGATCTGTGGTTCCAACTCCCAGGTAGGGAAAATGCCTCTACTAGTGCAGATTTTCTCTGCAAATTCCGGACTAAATGGATGGCCTAGAGCACTAACAGACTAAATGATTTGCCCAGGGTCCTATGCATCTCAATACATAGCAAACAATTAATAAATGTTGTTGATTATTTATGATCAGCATTGCCTTGTGAACTTGGGCGAGTCATTTAACTTCCTGGGCATCACTTTCCTTTCTGTGAAATGATTGGGTTGGATTAGATGGCCTCTGAGGTCACTTTCAGCTCCTGATGCATGTCAGCATCCTATTAGTGAAAAATTATTTTGAAAACAGTAAGATTTTGGTAACATTGCTATTTATGCAAGGGATTCCCTTAACTGAACCTAGTACTCAATTCAATTCAACAAATATTTTTTTATTTATGTCTTGATTGTTTTTCCATTTAATAGTATTTTATTTTTTCCAATTACATGTAAAGATAGTTTTCAGCATTCATTTTTATAACATTTGGAATTCCAAATTTCTCTCCCTCCATCCCTTCCCTCCCCTCCCCAAGACAGCAAGCAATCTGATGTAGATTATATGTGTATGATCATAGTAAATGTATTTCCACATTAATCATGTTGTGAAAGAAGAATCAGAACAAAAAGGAAAAACCAAGAGAGAGAAGAACAAAAAACAAAAAAGTGAAAAGTGTATGTTGTGATCTGCATTCAGACTTGATAGTTCTTTCTCTGGATGTGGATAGCATTTTCCATCATGAGTCTTTTGGAATTGGCTTGATTATTTTATTGCTGAGAAGAGCTAAGTCTATCATAGTTGATCATTGTGCAATGTTCCTTTGGTTCTGCTCACCTCACTCAGCCTCAGTTCATGTAAGTCTTTTCAGGTTTTTCTGAAATCTACCTGCTCATCTTTTCTTATAGAACAATAGTATTCCATTACATTTATATACTACAACTTGTTCAGCCATTCCCCAGTTGATGGTCATCCCTCAATTTCTAATTCTTTGCACCACAAAAAGAGCCACTATAAATATTTTTACATGTAGGTATTTTTCCCTTTTTCATGACCTCTTTGGAATACAGACCCAGTAGTGGTATTGCTGGATCAACCCTTTAAACATAGTCCCAAATTGCTCTCCAGAATGTTTAGACCAGTTCACAACTCCACCAACAATGTATTAGTGTTTCGATTTTCCCACATCTTCTCCAGCATTTATCATTTTCCTTTTCTGTCATGTTAGCCAATATGACATGTGAAGTGGTACCTCAGAGGAAGGGGAAACAGCAGATTTCAATGTGGAGGGAGTGCAATCTAGATATAGGGGATAGCCTGTCCGATGCACACAGATAGAAGAAAGCAAAACAAGATCAGGGACGCATTAATAATTCATTTTGTTTAGAACACAGAATACAATAAGCTGGGAAAGGCAGATTGAATCCATGTGCTAAAGTGCTAGGTTAAAGAATTTTCTATTTATCTGGTAGGTAATGAAATACATTGAAGGCTTTTGAGCCAGAAAATGACATGGTTAAGTATGTGCATTAGGAAGATTATTTGGGCAGTTGTGTGAAGGATGAATTGGAGGCCAGTCAGGAAATGATTTCAATAGGCCAGGTAAAGGATAATGAGGGTCTAAAATAGTGTAGTGGGTATGTGAGTGGAGAGAAAGAGACATATATGATAGATATCAGAGATAGAATTGGCTGGGCTTGACCACTTATTGGATGTAGGAGATATGATCAAATGAAAAATTAAAGATGACATTAGGATATCAAGTTTAGGTGACAGGGAAGATGATGCTCAAGCTGCAAATGATGATCAAGAAAAATAGGGAAATTGGCAGGCAGATTTTTTTCTATCAGAAATTAGTATTTCCCTTATTCATGATTCTTACTTGGGGGGCAATAGATATACCCCCATTCTATTGTCCAGATTAGAATTATTTTCTGATAATGTTGCTAACATTTATGTTGTAAGCAAACCTCAATATAAAGCCACATTATTTAGCCAAATGTCTATTTATAATACTCACTCATAGTCATGGCTCTAGAGTTGCAAGGGACTTGAGAGGTCATCTAGTCCAACCCTACAGAGGAGAAATCTAAAGCTCATACAGAAAAAATAGCTTGCCCATGGTCACAGTGACCTGGATCCCCCGATTTCCAATTCAGAGCTTTCTACTCTATACCACATTGTTTCTCTGGACTTGCCCTTTGTAACATCATCTCACCCAGTTTCATGTTTTCCAGGAACTGATTATCGATAGGATGGTACAAAACGAACGTCGATGAATGGACAGCAGAGGCACCACCTCTCAGCTGAGCCTGCTATCAGAAGGCATCACTTGAACACTTCGGTTTGCGGTGGAGGTCATAATAGGACTATTTCTTCCTAAAAACTAGGATTATAAGGAGGCAGGCTGCTTTATTCACAAAGACCATCATGCCCCTTAGTAAAGAAGAGGCAACTTGATACATACTTGTTCTTTCCATTTCTTGTGCCAGAGAGTTTTACAAAGCTCATATGTTTTAAGCGCCAGTATTTTGCAAATTCTCAGAGCTGAAAGGGATCTCAAAAGCCAACTTATTCCTACATAAGAACCTTCTTGACAATGTACTGGACAAGTAGTTGGTGAGCTTCTACTTGAAGATTTTCAATGATAAGTGATAGACCTGACCTAGCTTCTCTAGAAGCTCATTCCATTTTTGGACAGTGCTAATTATTAGGAAGTTTGTGGGTTTTCTCCTTAAATTGATATGCAACTTTCAGCTTTCACCCATTGCCCTTAGTTTTGTGAAAGGTTGGAACAGAGCAACCGGCCTCCCCTTTTTTTGTCTCCCTTGTACTTCCAATATCAGCTAGACACATCTAGATGGTTCGGTGGACAGAGCTCTGGACCTAGAGTTAGGAAGACCTGAGTTCAAATCCAGCCTCAGATGTTAATTATCTCCATGTCCTTAGGTAAGTCACTTAACCACTGTATGCCTTAGTTTCCTCATCTGTAAAATCGGGATAACAGTAGTACCTGCCTCTCAGGTTTCTTGTGAGGATAAAATGAGAACATTTGTAAAACACTTCACAAACCTTAAAGCACTAAATAATTGCTAGCTATGATTACTTTTATTTATCTTTAGAAAACATAGTTAGAAGGTACGGAAAAAGGAAAAATACCATCTCTTCATCTGTGAAACAGTATTTTTTTTGTCCTCACTTGTGGAAATACAGAACAAAGTATGTGCTCATGGTTCTCAGACCCTCTTGATCTTAGTTGACTTCAGGTTTTGTCACCATACCATGATGGGAGAAAAGACTGGTAGTAGTGTAGTGTATCAGAAAGACAACTGGGAATCAGGATGCCTGGGTTAGAGTCTCAGCTCTGATACAAACTTGGTTTTCAATATTGGGCTAATCACAACTCTTCTTACCATCCATTTCCTTACCCGTAAAATGAGAAGGTTGGATAAGAGGTTCTCTGTGGTCCCTTCTAGTCATAAACTTTTGTGAGTTTATTTGTGGGGCTTCCTAGGCCTCTAGGTTTCCAAGCATCCTTTTTCATTTCAACAAAGTGTTTTGGGGTCTTATCACATATTGATTTGATTTACCTTTGAATTTTTTGTTGATTCAGTGACAGTTGATTTGAATATATGTCTTAATTTCTATTTTAAATATAAATCCTGAGGATCAAAGGTGGGTTTTATAAATGGAGAAGAGCCTGGACCCCATCTTTGAAATGTTTATAAACTGGAGGTGGGAATTACCTCCACCCTCTTTTCTTGGCACACATCCTAAAGTGGACAAAAGCAAAAGAAGGCTGATGCCAAGAAACGGGCTCTCTTGTTGAATTCTCAGCTGTTTACTTTGTTTGTAAAGGCTCCTCAGAGCCAAGGCCATGACTCAAAACTAATGGAGAGATGCTGCCTTGTGATAATGTACACAATAGAGCTAGGCACTGTAGTGGGCCTTCAGCTGATCAGATGAAAGGGTCAGAGTCTACGCACGCATAGGTGCCAAGTACTGATGACCCAGCCTCATTATCTTACCCCAGTCAAGTTCGCATCTTTATGCCTTCCTGACAGCTGTGGGCTGGTGAACTTTGAGAAGACACTATTCATCCAGGCATCTTCACTGCAACTAAAATTGCTCAGTGATAGGGACGGGCAGTGAGTTAAGTCTAGATCCTGAGCATCTCTTGGTCTGGGCACCTGGTTCCTTCTGGTTAGGTGCCAGGGATTCATTTAGAGGCATTGTAGTAAATCTACCTGCTTTTCTTATTTCTTTGAGAGGCGCTGTGGCAGAATGGGAAGAGTACAGGATTTGAAGGATTTGGGATCAGAACCTGGGAAAATCTGGGTTCGGAACCCAGATCCTACACTTTCTGTGTCCCTGGCAAGTGACTTAACTTGATTTTTTAAAGCCTTTGTCTCTTGATCTTCAAAATGACAGAATTGGACTAATCGATCAACCAACATCCCTGCCAGAACACACACACATACACACACACACACACACACACACACACACACACACACACACACACACCAATTCCAGTTAGAGCATATACATTACAATGGTTCCCAGTCTTACATACACCTACACCAAACATTGCGATTTGAATCTTTATTTGACTTTGACAAAAAAGTAATCAGATTCAATATCACATATCATATCATATATATCGTCATCAAATATAGAAAATAAATGATAATAAAATTTATATAGGTAACTAGATGGCTCAGTGGGTAGGGCGCTGTTATTATTTATTGAATCAAACTGATTCATGTATTTTTCTCAGCAATGGAAACTATAGTATATAAGCACTATCATGTGCTTATATGGAGCTGTCTATGAAGTTTTGGGATGTTAAAAAGGGGTCTTCATACTTGGGAAGGTTAGGCACTGCTAGGGTAGTAGAAAGGTTATCAGTTCGGAGTCAGAAGACCTGGTTTATTTGTTTGCTTGTTTTTTGAGACTGGGTCTCCCTGTCTCACCCAGGCTGGCAGTGCACTAACCACCGAAGGTTTCAGTACCACCTCTGATTAGCACAGGAGCTTTGTTGTGCTCTGGTTTGTACCAGGGTCAGTCTGTCCCTCCTTCGGCATCCTGGTGGGCCCGTCTTCCACAGGAGAACTCTATATTAATGCCAACCTTATTACAAGCTGCCCAGATGAGCTTCCGTCACTGCAGCTAAGAACACCTGAGCTCAAGAGATCTGCCAGTCTCAGCTTCTCTTGGCAGCAGGGATTGCAGGCATGTGCCACTACTTCCAGTATCAGAAAAGCAGTTAGGCAGTGCAGTGGATAGAACACTAGGCCTGGAGTTGAGCCTGAATTCAAATCCAGCCTCAGACACGTCCACAGTCTCTATAACTTTGGGTAAGTCACTAAATTTCTGTTTGCTTCAGTTTCCTTGTCTGTAAAATGGGCATAATGATATTAGCACTCACCTCACAGGGTTTTTGTGAGGATCAAATGAGATAAATTTTGTAAAGTGATTAGGTCAGTGCCTGGCACTTAGTACTGATACCATGTATGCATAGTATATATGTATTTATATGTTATATGTATATGTACTATATGTGATATCTATATATACTATATGGGGGTGTATGGCTGTAGAGGGAGGACTACATCTCAGGTGTGAGGGCTTGCCAAGCCTTTTTCAAGCCTGCTCATCCGCCTTTTGGTGTCCACATGGCACTCAGTTCTCACCTATGACTCTAAGAAGCTGTAGCATGCATGGTGGACATGACCCAGTAAACCATCTCTGCAGAGGGGCTAAACCAGGTGGAGGGTAATCAAGGAACCTCAAACCAGTCAGTGAGTTAGTAGAGTGTCTACCCCAAGAATGTGAAGTCTTCTCTAGTGGAACGGGCAGATGAGAATAATTGTTCCAACAGCCATGAAGGCGGCTGAAGCAGGAGCTGTGCATTGCTTAGAGCTTGGTCAGACATTGAAGATGTCAAGGTCAACCACTGCATCCTGAGCCACTGCCAATTGTCTTGACTTTTGTCTTGCCATTGGATATCAATGCTTCTGAAAAAGAGAGTGAGGCTATGACTTTGTGTGTCCTTTTCAAGAACAAAGGACAAACAGCAGTGATATGCTGTATGTATGTATTTAGCACATGCATTTGTATGTGCTATATGTATATTTAGTACATAGGGTATGTAAATGCCAGCTATTATTATTATGGTTTTTATTATTATTTTAAATCCTAGGTCTGATGTACTTGTATAACCTTTTGGTAAATCATTGCCTCTCTTTACTTATTTTTCACATGTTTGTATGCAAAATATGTGTGTATTTACATGTGAATTTGTTGTCTTCTACCACTAGAATAATAAAGTCTTTGAGTGAGGAACTGGTTTTTTTGTTTTCCCAGCACCAGAGCCTGGCACTTAGGAGAAACATGATAAATGCTTGTTGACTGATATGTAAAATGGAGGGGGTTAAAGACTCATTTCTAAAGTCCCTTCCAGATCTATCAGCCAATATGGGTCTTATTGGCAGCAAGTCAACAGGGCTGACTTAGTGTATGAAGGACCAACTAAAACATATATAATGTGGTAATGTATGTAAAAATTTTTAAAACTTGTATTTATTTTATTTCTAATTTATGGAATAAAACAAGCATTTCCACCACACAGTATAATAAAAAAAAAGACTATTGCACATGAAACTGCAAATCTGATATGTACAACTTGCTATTCCTTTTAAATATATAATAGTTGTATAAATTTCTTCTTTTTCTTTTTTTCTTCCCTCACCCAAAAACTATTTTTAAAAGTGTAAACTACCTCATACATGTAAGGCAGTATAATATTATTATTGAAATTATATACCTATGTATAGAATATATGGTACATATTATATTGAATATATCTGTACTCATGGACAGGGGTGGGGAACCTGTGGCCTTCTAAGTCCTCAAGTGCAGTCCTGTGATTGAATCCAAACTTCACAGAACATTGTGGCCCTCTAGGTCCTCAAGTGTGGCCTTTTGACTGAATGCAAACTTCACTCAAGTGGGGCCCTTTGACTGAATGCATCTGCATTCAGTCAAAGGGCTGCACTTGAGAACCTAGCAGGCTACATTTGGCCGTAAGGCCACAGGTTCCCCACCCCTGCTCATACATAAGCTCACATTTAGAAAGTTTAAAAGTTGGGCATCAATTGGGTTTATTCCAGGCTCAGTCACCATGGTGCCTCCCACCCCCTTCTCTACAGTCATAACTGCACGTACACAGTCACCCAGTCACACATTCGCTTGAACAGGCAAGTTGAAGGGACCAGGTGTTTGGGTCTATGTGTCTATCTTTATAGAGTTCAACCTCACAGGGATGACTAAGCTGCCAGGCCCTCCAAGGAGCCTGGGGTGCAGGAAGAAGCAAGGGAGGGGAGACTTGGGAACAGTCCTGGGCACGAGTGCTTGTTTTGATTGGGAAAGGCCTTTACACAGTCAGAAATACTTTGGTAGTGACTGTCACTGTACAAAAGATGCCCTGATCTTTCCTGATCTCTCAGTGAAGTTTGACCTAATCCAATTATGAAAGCGAAAAAGTGAATATCGCTCCAGGATGAGATAAGCTAGCTTCTCTGTAGTGCTCCAAAGCAACTTGGAGGAGGTGAAAATCAAGATGGAGGGGGTACTCCCTTCTATTCTACTGACAATCTAAACATCACAAGTAGAGGTACAAGCCCAAATTCAGACCTCGTGCTTTTAAAGTCAGGCCCAGAAGCAGAAGCTCTGATTTTCTAATTTGTACACAAATAGTTAGCCTTGTTTTTCCTTTTTTAGGATTATAGATTTGGATCTAGTAGGGACCTTGCACATCATCTAATCTAAATCTCTCATTTTCCAGAATACGGAACTGGAACCCAATTTTTTATCTTACTCAAAGGTTAAGTGACTTACCCAAATTCACAGAGAGATTGGGAGTACTGGGATTTGAAACCAGGTCCCCTGATGCCAAGCCCAAGCCCTTTCTTCCCTGTGCTATGCCAAGTCATCTCTCTCTCTCTCTCTCTCTCTCTCTCTCTCTCACTCTCTCTCCCTTCTCTCTTTCCTTCCTTCCTTTCTTCCTTCCTCCATTTTTCTCTTTCTCCTCTCTTTTTCTCTCTTTCATTCCTACAGGGATCTGAGAGGGTTGTCCTTGGGTTCTCAGAATGGGTGCTTTGGAGCACTTGGAGGATCCTACACCCATATACATAACTGGGGCTATGAGTCATCTTTTGTATTGCTGAAATGGGACCTGGAGCCAACTCTGCAGCCTCACACAGTCTTTGGTGCTTTGACTACAGAAGGCAGGTAATTTCCATTGAGGTGGATCTTGCCATTCAGCAGGCACAACTCGGCCAACTGTGTAAACATACAGTGCCTGCTATTAGTATTCATCAACAGCTCAGCCATTATTATACCAGCTTTCAGAAAATAGAACCACACTGCCTGAGCCAGCATTTTGAACATGGGATGAATGGTATCTATTAGGTTACCCTCCCTCCAAGGCAGACAAAAAAAAACCAAAAAATAAAAACCAAGTTCTCAGGAATTCTGGTCTTCCAAGGTTTTTTTCTCTCATCATGGGGTCAGACAGGATTGAATCAAACCATCAGCTTGTACTGCCCTGCAGGCCCCTTGCTGGCATATACACCAAGCTGTCTAAGAACAATGCTCTGACTGTAGGGAGAAAACCTTTTTCTCAGCCAGTGCCTCTGTCAAATATTGTGTCCATACTGGGCTCATTAGAATGTAAGCTTTTTGTGAGCAGCGACTGTTTTTACTTTTCTTTGTATATGTAGGACTTTGTACTGTGCCTAGCATACAACAAATGCCTAATAAATGCTTATTGATGGGCTGACTGACATACGATGGATGGAAGAAATATACATAGAACAATGTCTTCCCTGGAAAGGAAAGCCTTTTGTAGGAAATTACTTGAAGAATGAGCCCCTGTTATTTTTTACTCTTCTGTGACAGAGATAGATAGATAGATACACAGATAGATAGATGGATGGATGGATGGATAGTTGGATAGATAGGTGGATAAATGGATAGATGGATGGATGGATGGATGGATGGATAAATAGATAGATAGATAGATAGATAGATAGATAGATAGATAGATAGATAGATGGATGGATAGATTGATTGATTGATTGATTAATAGAAGGATGGATGGATGGATGGATGGATGGATAGGTGGATAGATGGATGGATGAATGAATGGATGGATGGATAGATAGATAGATAGATGGATGGATGGATGAGAGATGATGATGATGATGATGATGATGATGAAGACAGACAAATGATAAATAGATGATGATATATAGATGGATGATATAGATAGATGACAGATGATAGATGATGATGATAGGTAGAAGATAGATGATAGATAGACAATAGATAGACAGGTGATGATATATATATGATAGATAGATAAAGATAGATAAATAGATAGCATATTTTGCAGCTAGATGGCACAGTGGATAAAGCACTGGTTCTAGAATCAAGAAGGCTTGAGTTCAAATCCAGCCTTGGATACTTCCTATCTGTGTGACACTAGTCTCTGCTTGCTTCAGTTTCCTCAACTGCGAAAGAAAGATAACAACACCATCAACCTCACAGAGTTGTTGAGAGGATCAAATGAGATAATACTTTAAAGTGCTCAGCACAGTGCCTTGCACATAATAGGTGCCTCATAAATGCTTATTTTCTTCTCCCTTCTCTTTTTTTTGGAGGGGGGAAGGCAGAGCAATTGGGGTTAATTGCCCAAGGTCACACAGCTCGTGTGTCAAGTGTCTGAGGCTGGATTTGAACTCAGGTCCTCCTGACTCCAGGGCTGGTGCTCTACTCACTGCACCACCTAGATGCCCCTTCTCCCTTCTCACCTGAGTTTCTAAACAAATACCTATCCCTTCTCCATAACTATCCTTTTAAAAAGAAAGAGAGAGAAGAAAACATTTCGATGAAAGTAAGCAGCAAGTTGACACCATTAGACAGCATATACAATGTACCATTTCCATGGTATCCCCTACCCCTGCAAGAAGATACACTCACATTTAATATTTTAGCTGTCTCCCTGGTATACTCTTAGTTAGCACTTTAACCTAGCAGTAAGGGAGAGTGCATTGTTAAAGGCACAATTGCCTTCCAGTTTGGGGATTGCTCATCTCTAGAGCATATACGAGGGCTTCTCTAGGTATAGGTATGTTGTTTTCATTTGCAGTCATGATGGTGATGGTAAAACAGTGGACACTTTAAATAGTAGAAGAGGGACATCATTTCATGTGAGCTGCCAACAAAGGCCACAAGGTAGTTTCCTAAACTTGGCATTTCCCGAGGATAGGAACTTGATGTTGTAACAACAATGCTTCTTGCAGCTACCTGGAACTGTGTAAGGACAATAACACCAGCACACAGGAGAGCTGCTAGCACAGATTCTTTGATCTGGTTTTCTAAGGAAAGGAACTTTAAGGGGTTTACAAATCTCACTTTAATTAAACATACAAAGATCACTCAGTTCGGGGGAAAATGTCAGCACACTGAACTTCAGAGCAAATACAAACAGAAACTACAAGCAGAAATTATATAAACAGAGCAAATAAACACAAATCAACAGACAGGGCTTCTAGTTGCCTAAGATATTACATACACAGTTACCAGAGAGAGAAGCACCAACATCTGGGTTTTTCAAAGCTGGCGGGCTGGGCTCCTTAATGGCTACCCAGGGTCTCGTCTGGTTAAATCACATGACTCTCTTCCAATGAGTGAGCTCCCAAACAAAATGCTCACCTTAGAGTACATATACATGTCTTCCCAGTCAGAGTGCTTCACACCTCTTGAGGGTTTCACATCTCTCCTTACCTAACTAGCAAAAGGGTGTGGGCTGTCCTTCAAAAAAAGGCAAGACTCAATCAAAGGCACTTGATTACCTTAGTGCTGAGAAGCTATCCAAAACAAGAGACAACAAAAAGTCTCACTTTGCTTGCCATTACAGATGTCATGTTCCCTAGGGTTAGGTTTGTTTGATCCCAACTTTTGATTTTGTACAGAGAAGGATTTCCCAGGGAGGAAACTCCCTCCAGGCCATCAAGTGATTTGCAAAGAATCACAAAGGCACCATGTATCAGAGGTAGGCCTTGAAACCAGGTCTTACCAACTTCAAAGCCTACTCTGTAGCCATTATACAATACTGACTCTTGCTTCCTAATTATTCATCCTAAAACAGAACAGGTTGTTGGGCATGGTGATGCACACCTATGATCCCAGCTACCAGGGAGGCTGAGGCTATTGGACCTTTTGAGTTCAGGAGTTCTGACCTGCAGTGGGATAAGCCAACTGATTACTTTAAGCTTGGCATCAATAGGGTGAGCATGAGATCACCAGGTTGGCTAAGGAGGGTAGAAATGGTTCAGGTCAAAATGAAAAAGGTGAAAGAGGTGGGATCAATTCTATGAATAGCCTCTGCACTTCCAGCCTAGGTGAGACAGGGAGAAGTTTCAAAACAAACACATAGAAGAGGCATATTACCTGTATGTTTTTACACAAGTTAGAAAGTTGGGCTACCACTTGTTTCCTAAACCTAATATCTCATCTTCTGACTCCATAGGTTTGCACAAATATCCCTCTGTTCTCCACCACTCCTTTCCCAGAATGCACTCTTCTCATTTTCATAGTTGGGTCTTTAATTAATTAATTTTTTTTTAATTTATGGAATAAAACAAGCATTTCCATAACATAGTATAATAAAAAGATGATTACCCATGAAACTGTAAATCTATTATGTACAAGCTGTCTTTAATTTCAAGTCACAGCTCAGGTCGCACCTGCTCTATGACACTTTTTTTCTGATCCCTCCAGTTCTTGTTATCTTCCTCCTCAATTTTCTTTGTATTATTTGTGCTCATGTTATATTCTCTCTTTATGATATAAGTTCTTGAGGGCAGAAATTTTTATTATTTTTGTAGCTAGAACAGTGCCTTGCTCATAATAGGCATGATGTTTATTGAATTAAACTGACCTTAGTGCCCATTCTCTGGTGGAATGATTTTGGGGTCTGACAAACCATTTACCCATAGAACTCTTGGTGTTCATCTCGCACTGTGACCTAGGGTCTAATCATCACACAGGGCAGACCGTCCTCATCAAGACCCAAGTACAGGGGTACTCTGCTTCCTCAGTATTCTAATCCCATAGCTGTTCCATCACATTTAGTTACGGTTGGTGCTTTCCCACCCCCTTCACCACTGATATAGTCTCTCTTTTTTCTTAATAGCACACCAGCAAATACTTAAGAAGACACATATCCTTTTCACTCATAATGATTAAAAAAACCAAACAAGAAAAAAATAACCCAAAAGAATGCTTAGCTTTGACTTTCCAGTGACTCTTTTACCTGAGAACCAGAAGGGAGGAAAAATGAGGACTTTTTTTTAGAGAATAAAAAGTCATACTTTAGGTTATTATTCATTTTTGATGTTTGATTCTCAAGAGGTTTATCTGAGTAGGATTTGCTTCCAAAATTCAATTATGTCATCAAACAAGAATTTTATAATTTTTCTTTGTTCTGTAATTCTGGTCCCATAAGAGAACCCAACTGCATTTGAATGCTTTCCATGAGAATTGATAGTAATAGGTTGATCACTAATGAGAAAGAAAGCAGGATGGGTAATTTCAGAGGCATGCTTGGGTTCATCTTCACTTCATGGAGGTATAGGAACTCTAGTTTAACTACTAACAACTAAGATCTCCACCAGCTAGACATTTGCCATCCTATGATCCTATTTCCCTCCTTTATTGAACAGGGAAGTCTCATTTTAATTAGTATAATAATTGTATATAAATAGACGGTGCTAAGATCAGTTGAGTTCAGCTGTTGATAATGAGCTTGGACTTAGATTTCTGGGATTGTGTTTTGCAGAATCCTCAAAGAGAAGTGAGAAAAGGACAATTGGTTTTCCATGTTGGGGCCATATTGAAGGGTCAGGGTGCCTGGCCCCTTGATGTCTGGGCCTTACACTCTCCTAAAACTTTGGTGGTTTGCCCCTTTAGGGCAAAGTGATCAGATTGGTGGGGTGCCAAAGACTTCTGAGAGCTTAGAGTGGCAGTTGATGAGACAACACAAACATAGACCTTTCCATTTCCTCACCACCTCCACATCAGGGGAGGGAGCAGCTCCCACTGACTATCCAATTCCTTTAAAAGGAGATGATTCTGCCTCTGCATCCATTATTATGAGGTCTAGCTTTTTCCTGTCCAAACTTTCCCCCATTGCTCAATGTCCTTTCTATGTTATCATTTTATCCCACCCCACCCTCATTACATGAAAGAAAAATTGTTAGCTTCCAGTCCTTGTTTTGTGATTAATGCTGGCACAAGTAAAGATTTGGGAAAAGGTTTGGATTTTTGTAGATAGAAGGATGGCTTCAGCAAAGCCGAGGCATGGGAGATACATCACATACACATATTCATATGATATATATCCCTCATTATGAATGAATATGTGTACATGTTATATATGTATGTAAGTATACATACATATATACATATGTGTGTGCATGTCAGGTAGCTGGTCCACCTCTTTTTTTTCCATAAATCTTCCTCGACAGAAGATGTTAAAACATGGGACCTGAGAGATTTTTCTGAATTTCTCATCTTCTTTGGACACTTACACATGTAGTATGTCCTTTTCACCCTCCCTCTTCTACCTCTTCAACCTTAATTAATTAAAATTCAACCCCTTGCAAACATGTCTCGTATCATTTTTTCTCAATTTTCTGCTTTCCTTCTAATCTTGGTTACATTTGATTTTATTTGTACAAAACCTTTTAAATTTAATTGAAATTATCCATTTTACCCCTCACATTTTCTGTGTCTTGTTTTTCATAAATTATTCTCCTATCCATAAGTCAGATAGGTAATATGTAATAATCATTTTGAACCATCCTCTGGTAAGAGAAGTTTCTTTATATCAGTCCCAATTATTACTTATTTCAGTTGCCAGCAATTAATGCTTCAGATGCATAAAACATTTCATAATTATGGTATTAGAAATTCCCTCCACAAAGCCTCAGAGGTATCACCATTTTACAGATCAGAATTGGGCTACAGGCAAATTTATATATTTTTCCTCACATCAGTGAACATGCCAAAAAAGAAAGGAAGGAAGGAAAGAAGGAAGGAAGGAAGGGAGGGAGGAAGGGAGGGAGGAAAGAAAAGAGGGAGGGAGGGAGGAAGGAAGGAAGGAAAGAAGGAATGAAGGAAAGAAGGAAGGAAGGAAGGAAGGAAGGAAGGAAGGAAGGAAGGAAGGAAGGAAGGAAGGAAGGAAGGAAGGAAGGAAGGAAGGAAGGAAGGAAGGAAGGAAATAGGATGATATAGTTTGTGTAGTGGCATAACTATAATTTCTACCTTTCTTTTATTTTCTTATCTAACAAAGTTAGCTTGGGGTAGAGAACAGATGTCTCCCTTGATTAAATGAAATGTGGTGACTACAAAGTTTAACTTTCTGTGTTTGTAGCATTAGCTGTCACATGCAGCGGTAGGTAGGAGTATTGTAATAAATCCCGTAAACTTCTGTTTTCATAGTTTTCCTTCAGATTATTCCTTTGAACATCGCTACACCTGTGCTGTGGAATCTTCAGGGCCCTATCGTGTCCCTGATAGTGGTCACCCTACTTGACCCTGAAACAGGACAGTTTCAATAAAGTGAGTGCAGCTTAGCTGAAAGACTGAGTCATGAAATCTGGTGCCCTAGCTCTACTAAAAATTTACAATTGCGACCTCAGAAGAGTATCTGAGCCTCTTTCAGTTTTGTTTTCACCATTTATAAATAAGAAAGAAAGAGAGAGAAAGAGAAAAAGAAAGAAATATTTACCCTTTCTATTTCAAAAGATTATTAGGATAAAAAGCAAACCATGTGCTTTGCAAAGGCAGGAGATCTCTTCAAATATAAGGTTTATTATTAAACAAATAATTGTCTTAATGTAAGGATTTGTTCATGAAGAATACAGCATCTTTAACAAGTCCCTTTGTGATTCTTTGTCATTTATGTGGTTCCTTGATCTCAATGCACACTCTTAGCTGAGAGTGCTAGGTTTTATCTTGCTTTATTTGATATCTTCATTTGAGTTTCTACTCCCCCAAGAAAGCAAAGGGACACACATCTGTTTTCCTGTCTGTATGAGTCACAATTAATTTGAAACTTCATGAACCCAATGTATATTCAGCAGGGCTGAACCAGCTGAAACAAGGTAGTATGATGAAAACAGGGCATTGGGCCTTTGAGGGGGTTTCCAAAAAACCCAGAATTGGTGAGCAAGAACAGAATGGATTAAATCCTCATTTGGCAACATTGTGCTTTCCAGCTTTGGTGCGAAGGAATGAACTTTATTATTTGGCAAATGGCAAGGTCAGTTCTCAAAGTACATCGTCTTAATTCTTGGACCTGTTCTCACCTTAAAGCAGTGGTCCACCAGCTTTTGGGGGGAGATGGATATTACTAAATGGTTTTTATTAATATATTGAATATTATTTTCCTTGAAAAGTCAATTCAATAGGTATTTATAAATGTCCGATGCAGAATCAAGTGCCTATTACATATGCTAGACATTTGGGTAAGTGCAAAGATTAGATAAGATATGATCCCTACATGACTCTCTGCCTTCATACTGACTGTTCCCCATATGTGGAATGTTTTCCCTCCTCACTCACATCTCTTGAAATCTCTGCTTTCCATCAAAACTGAGATAAAATGTCACCTTCTACATGACTTTTCCTGATCTCCAAGTTTCTAGCTGCCTTCTCTCCCCAAACTACTTTGTATTTACTTTATATGTATATTCACATATACATGGGTGTGTACATATGTGTGTACATATACATATATGTATATATTGTACGCATATATGTGTATATATTATACCTATGTGTATATATTGTGCATATACACATATATGTATTTATACATACAGAGAGAGAGTCTCTCACTAGAATGTAAACTCTTAGGGCAGAGATGGTTTCATTTTTTTCTTTGTATCTCTAGAGCTTAGCACAGGGCCTGGCACATAGTAAGTACTTAATAAATGCAATTTAATAAGAGACAAAGAGGATTTATACACAAATAACTATAATCCAAACCTTCCCACCCCCCTCCCCAGTGGGATAGGAGTAAAAGAGAAATACAAAGAATTATTTTAAGATCTGAAGATCATATCAAGCAGAGTTTCATGAAAGACTTTTGAGTCAGGAAGACCTAAGTTTTCAATTCCTTCCTCAGATATTTAATAGCTGTTTGATCCTGGACAAGTCACAACCCAACCTCTCTCAGTTTCAGTTTCCTCCTTTGTAAAATGAAGATAATAATAACATATACCTCACAGGGTTGTTGTGAAGCTCAAATGCAATAACATATATAAAGAACTTTGCAAACCTTAAAGGACTATATAAATGCTATGAGGAGGAGGAGGAGGAAAAGAAGGAAGAGGAGGAAGAAGAGGAGGAGGAGGATATGGTCCTTGAGCTGAGTTTGAATGGTAAATGGCACTGTTTAGTAACTCTAAATTCTGAGGTACCATATCCCTTGATCTCCATGGTCTCCAAGCCAATTTCAGTCTCTGAGTCTCTGACCTCAAAGATCCGTTAGAAGTGATCCATAATTACCTGCTTCCTTTTTTCTTGGCCACTTTTCTAATTTTCAAGAACCGTGACATAAGACCCTTTTGTCACTGAAATAGCTTTATAATGAGGTCTTCTTAGTATTTCAGCAGAACTACAGTATTTCCTTTAATGGTGTCCATGACGGACCCAACTACCTTATGCCAAAAACAACTCAATAGGAAAAGAGACTCCAATGCCTTATATTGCAACCTTTCTTTCTCTGCTCTGTAACCAATGCACAAAATTGTAATTATTAAACCCTAGAAAGCTAAAATTATCCAAACTTATCTTCTATGACCTTAAAGAACTTTCACTTAGAGGGTTTCTCAAGTCTTGGTGCAGTTTGATCCTTCAATAACACTTAATAAATGTCTGTGAGGAAAGGCAGTAGTCCAGAAAAAGGGGATCAGGTAAGATTTAACTTCACTAAGACTTCTGGATAGTAATCTCATGAAATAACTAGAATCATGGACTATTGTCTTTAATTAGTATTAATTTGTATATAATAATGTTATATATTCATATATAATTAATATATAATACATAATAATAATTGTCTTTAATAATATTAGCTAACCTTACTAGAGCACTTTCCCATTCCAAAGCAAACTCACATAGATGCCTTCATTTGATCATTACAACTCTGTGAGGTTAGGCAGTGCCATAATTTTTCTTTCCATTTTACAAATGAGGAAACTGAGGTTCTGATAGGTTAAGTGACTTCACAGAATCTGAACCCCTCAGGAGCCATCTAGTCCAACTCACATCTCATTGCTCTCCAACATGCCCAGATGGTCATCTGATCTGCCCTTCAGGACTTCAAGTGAGGGAGACCTCGCTACCTCCTAAGGCAGCACATTACACATTTAAACAACTCTAATCATCAGGATACAAATGTCTTTCTGCAAGTTCTATCCTTTGCTTCTAGTTCTCCCTTATGGGACAATTTCACTAAGAAGGATTGGAATTTATTGTTTTATAATTCTCCCCTATGGGACAAGCAGAAGACATCTAATTATTTTTCTTTATGAAATATTTCAAAGACTGCTATCATTTCTCTAAGGTTTTGCTACACATTACCAGTCTCTGCATCATTCCTTGTGTGGTATGATCTTAAACCTCCTGGCTATGCTAGTCAAAGCTAACCCTACTCCCTGCTCTAGACTACCTCCAGTTTATAGATGGCTTTCTTAAACTATGGTTCCAAGAACTGAGCTCATTACCAGATATAGTCTAACCAGGCCAGGGGGGTGCTAGGGCCATCACCTCCTACATCTAGAACTGCCTTAGGTCTAAGTCCTGTTGAAAACTTCATTATCCCAAGAAATCATCTCCTTCTCAGAGATATTTTCTTACTTTATTCCAATTTGCAGTCTGAGGTACCATATCCCTTGATCTTCACAGTCTCCAAGCTAGTTTTGGTCTTTGACCTCAAAGATCCATTAGGTGTGATCCATAATTACTTGCTTCCATTTTTCTTGGCCACTGCCCTTCCTGGCTCCAATCAATCCACAAGCATTGATTAAGAGCTTGCTATGTTGTTGTTGTCGTTTGCCCTTCATTCTTGAAGAGGATCTTGGGATCAGATAGGTGATGCTATGACATACATATGAATTGGATTTAAATGAGGGAGGACTGTGCAAAGTCACCAACCTCACTTTCTCCTCCAGAGCCATCTGGGTTCAGTGCAAGATATAAATCAGGACAACTGGCCCTGGATACAGTTGGAGACCTTGGCCTTTTTAAGTTAAATAGTCTTTCCCAAGCCTCAGTTTGACTGAGACAAAGCCCATTCAGTGATTAAGGTTAGGGAAAAAATGAGGCAGAGAATGACCATTTTTACCTAATCAAAAAAAAAATCAATCTGGGAGGGGAAGACCCTCAGTGTTTCTGGCCAAAAGAGAAACAATTGCTATTTACACTCATTCTAAGCTAATCAGGGCCCAAACATTGACCAAGTGGGGCTTGGCCTAGGACCTATTTTTGGCCAATCAAAGAGAGCCAGTGATTTGAGTTTAAGGCATAGCACTAAAAGAAGAACTACCCCCATAAAGTCTCAGGGAAAATTTAAAAAAGATAAAAATCAGATTAATAAACTGGAATAAAGCTCAAGCAAATCTTCTCAGAAAGAAAAAACAGAAAAAACAAAACAAGCTCAAATAGAAAACTGAAACAAGTGACTGGTATTTTAGTGATAGTATGGATTAAGAAGACTGGTAGAGCTTTGTGAGAAAATCCTAAAATTAAGAGTCATATGGAGTTTCTTGGAACAAGGTAATCTCTCAAAATCAACATTCACCCATTAGATCAAAATGTGAAACATATTTTGAAGATTTAAGACAGAACTCAAGACAACAAAGCAAGTGGACTACAGTATACATACATGTGTATTATATATGTATACATGCATGTATACATAGGTGCATATTCATATAGCTATGTGGCCAAGGACTAGACCTGTGATTTCATTGTTTGGTATTGAGTATTCCTGGATAAGAAGTTTTTCTCTACAAACCCAGGTCAGCAACTTCTCTGCAAACACACACATAATAATACATGTGCATATATATACATATGTAGTTGTGTATATGCATATATACATATGTGTGAATACACACACATGCACAACCATCAATATGAGCCAACAATATTTAAATTTGATACTAGACATATTAAACATATTTGTATTTATTTACAAATAGTTAAATACAATCCAAAGTATATTGTTGTTACATATGTAAAAGAATTTAAAAACTATACAACAAATAATGATTTCTTTTTAACCTTTACATTTTTTTCAATAGTGCCATTTTCAGTGTTCGACTTGGTAAGATACAAGAGCAAAACACAGAAAAGACAATAGTCATTACAGACTGGGTAATTTTATCTTAAACTATCTAAAGTCCTGGGATGAATCCTGAGCCTGTGCAGTTTCCCTCTGGGACCTCAAAGCACCTTCTTCCTTGGTGGATCCAATAAAGAGAATACTCTTCTCATACCACCTCCCGTTGATTTGGGACTGGTTCACTTGTGCACTTGGAAGAATGTTGGTTTGCCTGTTCTATGAAGACAGTCTCACTCTCAGCCAATCATTGAGCCTCATGATTGTTGGCAGGTTTTTAATGTTTAATCTATGCATTCTCAGTTCAAGCCATCTCTTTCTCAGTTCAAGAGGAGAGGAGGAAGAGACCTCATGCCAATTCCCATCCATCAAAAAAATTCAAACTGAAATCCATTTCATCCTCAAAATTCACAACACATGCCTTTTTCCTCCCATAGTCTGACCTTCTCCCCCACTGTGAGAACCAATGGAAGGCACCTCTCTATGGCTTAATGCAAGCCAGCTCTTCAACCCCCTGGAGCTTGGCTAAAAACGCTCTTCACTAGATAAGTTTTCAAAATGTTTCAGTACATGTTTTATTCAAACGGGTAAAGCTACCCTTTCCTGCCATGGCTTTGGATGTTCCAGTTATCTTAGTGATCACAGGTCAGGGGAACCTCCCTCCAATGTGGAGCTGCTGAGTGAGATTGTGTTCTGGGAAGTGTTGCTTTGCCCTGTGACCTCCAATCCAGTGTACTGGGATCTGCCAGCACAGGACACTAATGATGACATCACCACAGATGTCCGAAATGAACCTGGGATGAAGTCTGCTGCTGGCTCATCCCTCTTTTCTGCTGATTCAACTTGGCTTTTTTCCCTACTGCATATCCTGGCTTCTGGGGGGCATGACCTAGACAGCAAGCTGCTGCACAAATGGGCTTAACCCTATGCCGTCAATTTATTCATCCATACTGGAAACAATAGGAATGAATGAATGAATAACTATTAAGCACTTACTACGTACAAAGTACTATGCTCTAAGTTCTGGGATACAAATAGAAAATTGGAGATAGTCCTTGCTCTCAAAGATCTCATGTTCTAATGGGGAGATAACACACAAAGGAGTTTTTGGCTAAAAATCAGATGGAAAGGTCCCATGGTCCATACTATGTGGAAGCAAAGCAGACAGTAAGGCATCTTTAATATCATTTCTACAGGAAGAGCCATATCCATTTTTTAATACTGAAACATTTGACAGCGCCAAGGACTTTGACATGAGAGTCTTCTTTTCTGGGTTTTCAGTAGCTGTGAATGATGAAGTAGAGTTTTTAGGATATGCAGGAAAAGTTGCCAGTAGAATGTGTGTAGTGGCTGCCATCCTAGTTGGTGGCTATGTTGCTGTTTGTCCTCTGTTCTTGAAGAAGACCATGACATCAGGGAGGTGATGCCATGACATGCTATGAGGGCTGGGCTGGAAGCAAGGCCAGTGGTCTTGGGAACGGGTACTATTCAAAGGACTCTTGGTCTTGTATTCAGTTGTTTTTCAGTCATCTGATTCTTTATGATTCTATCTAGAATTTTCTTGGCAAAGATACTGGAATGGTTTGGCATTTCCTTCTCTAGCTCATTTTAGAAATGAGGAAACTGAGGCAAACAGGGTTAAGCAACTTGTCCAGGGTCACGTAGACAGTAAATGTCTGGATTTGAACTCAAGAAGATGAGTCTTCCCAACTCCAGGCCAGGCATTCTATCCATTGCCCCTCCCCTCAGTTGCCCATCCTTATATTCATAGGATCGTAGATTTAGATACATAGATTAGAGCTGCAAGAGAACATGGAAGCCATCAAATACAAACCTCTCATTTTACAGATGAGAAAACTGAGGCATAAACAGGCTTAGTGACTTGTTCATAGTCATCCAGCTAATGAGTATCTAAGATGGGATTTGAACTCAAGTTTTCCTGACTCCAAATTTGGTAGATGATTCAGGTTAGAGGCAGGTTAGAGGAATCGTGAGAAAATTATAATCCAACTCATATTTGTGGGAGTTGAGAATATAGGTCAAATATGTTAGGACCACCATAAAATGAGAATAACAATAGATGACTGGCCTAAAGCCTGCACCCAGTTCTAGATTCCCTAAGTTCTAGATTCTAAGTTTTATAGTTCCATATGTTATTCTCTCTCTCTCTCTCTCTCTCTCTCTCTCTCTCTCTCTCTCTCTCTCTCTCTCTTTTTCTCTCTCTCTCTTTTTCACTCTCTCTCTCTCTCTCTTTTTCACTCTCTCTCTGTCTCTCTCTTTCTCTTATATATACATAATTTTATATATGCTATATATTTTACATATATCTATATGTCTAATATATATGTATACACACATATATTTTAAAGGTGAAACACACTTAAATCCTGGAGATAAAAATCTAAGCAGCCTCAGTATCCCACAGAACCCAAGAAATGAAGGGAATACGTCTCCATTGCAGAGACTTAGAGAATGATTATTTTGGTGTTCACAGTCAAAGGCGTCTTTTCCAAATGTTTCCTAGAAGGTAGCATGACATAGAAGAGAGAGAGTTGGCCTTAGAGTCAGGAACTGAGGAAATCCTTGATTCAAGTCCCAGTGCTGGCACATTCTGACAGTGTGACCATGTACAAGTCACTTAAACTCTCAGCTCACAGGCAAATAAATCTCTAAGATTCCACGTTGCCAAGCATGTGCCAATCTGATTTGATAGAGAAAGTCACCTCACTGAGAGTTCTCTATATGAAATCACAGGTCTGGCTAAAAAAATGCAATTGTTACTTACCAGAACTTAAGCTCATGACACTGAGAGCTTAGCGCAGTGCCTAGAACCTAGAAGGCACTTAATAAATGTTTGTTGATTGACGACTAACACCGATCACCTCTTCGATCCATCCAGCCAAACAACAGATAGCTTGAATGTGACACCAGCAATGTCATCATTTGCTAGAAGGTTAACATTATTACTCTCATTTTGTAAGTGGAAAATGTCCAATTTGAAGAGTGCATCACACTTACTAGTTGTAAGAGGAAGGAATCTGTAACAGGACTAGGATTATAACTCAGAGATCCTGCCACTTACTTGTTTTGTTTTGTTTTTCCTGATTGGCCAAACTCACAAGCTGCCCAGCACTAACACAAGCAGTTAGCTGGACTGATTCCATTGGTATCCATAATCTTTAATTCTATGGCCTGTTTATAAAATGTCCATTTCCTACCGTGTAAGGCACCCTGGAGGAGTGATTATTCCTTTGCTAATCCTAACACCTTGATACTAGTGAATGCCTGAGAATCAGATGCACTCATTTGTTCAAGAGGTAAAGAAACCTCACAAAGATGCTACGCTATGTGCCCACAGACACTAAGAAAGGGGAATCTACTCCTAATGTTTACTGATCTCTTAGATCAGTGGTATCTGTGAACACTTTTGGAGGTAATGATGCTTTCCTACTTTGTATGTCTTAAACCAGAATGTTGAGAGTAGAAAGACCAGGAAATTACTTGAATATGGTCATGGTAAAGAAAGAAATGTAGAGAGTCACAACCTGAACTAGTGTAGTAGTTGCGTGAATGGAAAGGTTGGGATGTATTTTGAGATATGAGAATGGAGAATTGTAGAATTTTTGTATTCCACAAACTACAAATAGTTCTTATGTTCAACCCCATGTAAGCAGCTCATGACTCTTCAAATCACTGCGTGGTAAGCAATCTTACCTTGAAAAGGGAATGTATGTAGCATGTCATTGGCTAAAGATCCATCCAGTTTATTTAAATCTGCATTCCTACTATCTAGTCAGCTATGGAAGTAGATGAGACAGCCTCTTACATCTAATTTTGTTCTCTCTTTCCCTACCTTCAGTTTCAACACTCAGTGGTAACATCAAACACATTAGCTGTAGCCACATTTTTTATGATAATGAATTCATTTCATATTCTACTTACCCAGGGTCTTTCCAGGAAAGAACTGCAAGCATTAACTAATTAATACTTATCACCTACAATACCTTAGAGTGGAAAGGGGTTATCATATTCTCAATCTTATAGATAAGAGAACTTGGGCAGAGATGGGAAATGACCTGATTAGTTCTGTAGAAGATTTCAGTTAGAAACTGGGTTTCCGGATTCTTGATACAACATGAGAACCTTGTGGAAAGAACTTTTGTGCTTCAGTAGCGTTAGTACAAGTGCTCACTGCTAGGCTGAATCAATTGACATTGGTAGCCTGTTTCAATAATGCGGTATCTACATAAAGTGGGACAGCAGGCTATGATAAAGCAAGGATAGCACTTTGAGTCAGAGAACCCAGATGTGAATTCTACCCTTATTACTACCTGAGTGATCGCGAGCAAATTACTCAATGTCTCATATGCTCAGTTTTCTATAAAATGGAGAATTTGGAGTAGATGACCTTTAAAATTCTATCCAGCTCTAAGTTGAAGATTCTCATGAGAACTTCAGTTAAACTCTATAGGTTTGAAAAACTGTCTGATGCATGTTCTTGTGGAGATTTTAACTGAGTTTTTTTCATTTTCATCCAAATGCATGTAATCATGTAGATAATTCCCCAACTAGAGTTTGGCAACAATTCCAGAGCATCATGAAATAAATAAATAGAGCTCTGAACCAATTTGTTTTCATCTGACTTTAATGTATTTTAATGACTATATGACAATCCTTCACTGTTATAAGGATTATGAAACAAAAAGAAATAAAGCTCGGGTGTCATAGTTTTAAAAAGATTGAGAATCACTTGTGTAGATGCTGCCTAAGGCCCTTGGCCCCAAAAGAGAACATTAGGAAATCCCCCTTTTTATCTCTCTTCTGGGAACAAAGACCTGCCATTGACAACAGTCTCTCAGTTCTTCCCTCCTTTCCTATCCTCAATCTCTCAAGAGGCTGTGATGAACTTTTTGCAAGGAAAAAAAAGTGTAAAACATTGTTTCTCTTCCCATTTCAGTCACATGAAGTTGCCCGGTCTTTTGCACAGGTCTTACTTGCTCTTCCTGATTGGCAAAAGGCAGTGTATTGTTTGTCCCTCTGCCAGCGGCAAATTAGCAATGTCCTCTTGAGAGACGTGCATGGAAAGGGAGTAACTTCCTCCGTTAGGAAGGCCTCCTTTATAACTCATAGTGCCTTATGCCTGCTCTCTTGATCTCTCCCTACAGACTTTTCATGGTTCATAACTTCCTGATTTGCTCAACTGTCCATTCAGCGAGATGGTTGCACCCCTTTCCCTTAGCAACGCGCAAGTCAGGGTTTCTATAGAAAAGGAATCACTCGTGTTCCCTGTAGGAAAATCATAGAATCATAGATTTAGAGCTGGAAAGGACGTCAGAGGCCACCAAGTCGAATCTGTTCATTTTCCAGATGAGCAAATGGAATGAGGCCAAATGATTTGCCCAAGGTCACTTAAGTAGTTAGCATCAGAGAGGGAATTTAAGTCCAGGTCCTCTGACCCCAAAGCTAATGGTCTTTCCACTATGCCACTCTGCGGTGAGGTTTGTTGGCCAGACTTCATTATTCTTATCTAGAGGAAAAAGCTCATTGATGAATAAGGAATTTCACCTTCCCTTTTCTATACTACTGCATGGGAAAATATATGTACAAGAATATTGAATCAGAGAGTTGGAATGAGCTTTCCAGTCCATCTTTCTATCTTCGAGCAGGAACCTGTTGTAACTACGCCCCAAATATAAGATGAAACCTCTAGAAAACAAAAATTTTAAAACTCCCTCATTAACCCATTCCAATACTAAATTCCCCTAAAAGGCAGGAAATTATTTCTCAAATAAACATATTTTGCATACCACAGCCTAATGTCCATTTCCTCTCTTCAGAAGAACAGAGGATTAATATTTTTCATGATAATTCTTTGTGTAGGACAACTTAAGTCATTACTCATATGATTCAGTTATTTCAGTTAAATAAATACTTATTAAGTATCTTTTTGGCACAAGGCTCTATACTAACTATTGGTGATACAGAAAAAGAGAAGAGAATCTTTGTTTCAGAAGAGCTTACAGTCTAATGAGGAGGAAAAGATATGTATGTAAATAGGTATAATACCAAAAAGGCATGAGGTAAGTACAATGGAGATGTTCTGACAAAGTTCTAGGAAGAATTTGAAGAGCAAGAGATCCCTTTCTGGAAAGAAGGGTTCAACTCAATCCAATAAGTACTTATTAAGTGTATGTATTACTATGTGCGAGTACTTGGGGACAAAAAGATAAAGTGAAAAACAATTTCTTCACTCAAGGAACTTACATTCTATTGGGGATAGAAGGATACAAGATGTAAAGAAGTAACTATATACATGATCATTTGGGGAAATAAAGAGCACTAAAAACTAGGCTAAGGGACAGAGGGTAGTTTCCAATAGAAAGTGGCACCCAAGCTGCCCCTTCAAGGAAGGTTGGGATTCTAACAGGTGGAGGTGATGGGGAAATGTATTTCAGGCATGGGGAAGAGTCTATCAAATGGTTTGGAGTCAGGGGATGGAATATCACATTCATAAAACAGAAAATAGGACAACCCCTCCTTTCTTATTTTTGGAGTTTAAAGGGGAGTATTGTGAAATTGGCCTGGAAAGGTGGATTTGAGTCAGACTACGAAAGGAAATCTTCAAGTACCAGTAGTACCTGAAATGTCCTTTTGAAGGACTTCAATTAGTACTGATTAGTAGGAGGAGTCCAATTTTAGACAAAGGAAATAATTGTGACCAGGAAGGTTGAGGTATCTCCATTTATGTATCATAGATTTAGAACTGGGAGACACTTAGAGATCTTCTACTCTAAATTTCTTTTTTTTGTAGAAGAAGAAACTGAGAGTCAGAGAAATAAGGTATTTTGCCCAAGATCAAAGGGATAGTAAAACTGTATTTGAACCCAAGTCCTCTGACTCCAAAATTACTGCTCTTTCCCTAGAGCCTAGAAATCCAAAAATAGGAAACAGGTTTAAAGTAGATATTTGGGACGCTAGCAAAAAAATTTTTGAGGTATTTAGCAGAGCCCCTGATGACTCAATAGAGCTCATGATTGATACCAATCTGAATCCCTAATTGGTGAGAACTTCCCATTCAATGAGGAGAGGAAGAGTTAGGTTGTATTGCAGTTTTAGGAAGTTAGAAGCGATTCTTCAGAGCACCATGACTTCTGAGTATAGAAGGCTCAATTTGTCAACTGTGAACTGATCCAAGTCTGAGAATTACAACTTGTTTCCTGGTGACAAGTATCGACACATTACTTTTAAAATTAATTTTGGATATAGGTTATGAAAAGTCCTTCATATTAAGTAGGTATTGCCAAAAAAGTTGGGTAGATTGCTACCTAGAACATAAGAACAACCCAAGCTGTAATGTCTGAATAATAAATCACACATACCATTGTACATATATAATGTGTATGTGCCTGCATAGAGTGTACAGAAAATAGAACTTTAGTAGTACATAGATCCAGCCATCTGTGGGGTTGGAGAAGAACATTGCCAGGAAGAGAGGCTTTCTCAGCTATAAAGAAAATATTTGTGGCCTGCTTTCTCATACCAAAATCATCCTAGTTGGAAATGACTTTTGGAATATTAGTGAGACTCACTGGCAAGATGTCAACTAAGTGTCTACTGCAGCTGAATGCATGCTAGTCCAAACGTAGGCAAAGAACTCCATGCTCTGATCGAGTTTTTCTCTTCCTCTCCTCCAAGTGTTGTTTCAAAAGCTTCAGAATTTGCACAGAATCAAATTGAGAGGACATTTTCTAATGGATCAACTTAGCTTCATAGAATGGGGGTAGCCCCAGACATTTCTGTAATATTCTTCCAGAAAACCTTGGGGAAGGAAATTTGGAGATAAAACCCATCAAAAGAACGCTGGAAGTCAGGATAAGCAAAAACAACCTCTACCTCCATCTCCAGGGCTGTTGGATTTGGGAAGAAAATAATTAGTCAGGCCTAAATGATGATGAACTATCCTCTCCTCATTTTGCGAAGGACTAAGTAGGTAAACTGAAAGCCAGGGAGCTTAAGGTATTTGCTGAAGGTCACAAAGGGAGTAAGTATCAGCATTGGGATCCCCAAAATAGAACTGCTAGAAATCAAAGTAGTGTATTGTACTGAAATGGGTAAGTCAGAACACCTGAGTTTGATGCTAGTCTCCCCCACTTCCCAGCTGGGTGACCTATATATCCCACATTAGAAGTTAAAATTGATAAAATTTAAATATATTTATCTATTAATTCATTTAAAGATAACAATAATAAACCATTTACATGTTAATATAAATAACGTTTTGATAAAAAAACTACATTTTTTAAAAGAAAAAATTAGTGAGGAGAGTGGCCTTTTTTACATATTTTCGCAAATCTCTTTAATGTCTGGCTTAATTGAAAGACAGCTGGATTCTCATTTATGCTTCTGCATTCAATCTGTTGTGATATTTTGTTTTGGTTGAGATATGTGAAGAAGATCCAGTCTCACATAGATGTGTAGTTGGAAAGGGGAGGAGTATTTAAATAGGGAAATACCGTCTTAGTGTTATTATGAAAATAGTTTTGAGATCACACTTTGAGAACCATTGCATTGCACTGGGCTGCTTACTTATAAACCTTAAAGTAACGATAAAATGTGAATAATTATTATAAATCATTTTTACCTGTAAATTATTATGTAATTGTAAATTATTATTGGCCAAGGTCTTCTGTTAAAATCCTACTGGCCCAATATTAGTATGAGTCCTGGACTCAGGCTATATATGTGGTCTGACTATAAAGTAAGGAGCTAAGTTTTCTTATGAGGCAAACGGAAGCAAGTTTCTTTTATTTCTAGTCCTAGCAGGTATATGAAAGCACAGTATTCTATCCTGGCTCTCCAAGGCTGCCTTCTAGGAAGCTTGTTGAAGGCAAGGACTGTTTTGTCCTTTCTTGTAGTCCCAGCACCTAGCACAGTGCCTGGTATATGTGTAGTTTTTAGTAAGTAAGTGCTTGTTGAGTTGAGTTGAAATGAATTGAATGAATAGTATATTAAGGATTAGGTTTCTCTCATACTTTGAAAAACCACCCAACTGCTTCTACAAATGTTATTCCCTGTTTAGAAACTTCCCATGAATCAAGTCTGGTCTCCCAGCCTATCTAAGATGCTGTGGAGTTGCCTGCTTTTGAGCACATCCAAGGGCTCTCTTGGTGATTTGGCCAGGCAGAGCAAATGAGCATTTTCGTATCATAATATGCATGGCGTGCACACACATTAGGAGATTAAAAAAAAGGCTGGGTAGAAACACAGGCTCTGCCTCATGCTGAAGCTTAATAAGCGGTAATCATTGAAAGAGGACGACTGAAGGATAGCAGCTCATTATCCCTTTAAGAAGAAGGGGGAGGGGTGGCTTTACTCATCTAGTTACATAAAGAAATCATCTGGGCAATTTTGAAGGTAACCTGGGTGAATCATTACAAACAACATCTATTTTAGGTATAAAACCTTGCTATTTAGCTACAAGTCAGAGCAAAGATCTCCAAGATGGTTCTTTTAAAAAGAAGTTATCTTCCTTGTCTAACAAAGCGATGGAAGGGGGAAAATATGGAATATACCCCCAGTTGGTTAGTCTCTTTGTCATGATAATATTCGAGCAGCTTTTCAAGTGTTTCACCTGAGGCATTCTCACATGCCAAAGGCTGTTATTTAATAGAGATGCCAACCTGGAGGTATCCTAGGTAACTCTTGGAATTGTGTACTAATCCCATAATGCATTGCTAGATTTGGGGGCTAGGACTCATTAAAACACCTGGCAGATTGACTTGGTTGTGACCATCTGCTTGTCACACTCATAAAATTTTGATTTCTAAAAATATAGCATACATAGAATTCACAAGATGATGTTGGTTTTTTTTTCCTCCTCAAACCTCACAAACAATTTAGAGTTAAAGCTCTTTCTCTCAGTCTAGGTTTCATACAGAATTCCCAAAACACAATTTTCTTATATTACTTCTCTATTAAAACAACTTTTAGTTGCCTCATTGCAAACCCACCAAGAAGACAGAGCTAGATCAGATTGTGAATCTGATGCGATGGTTATGTAGATACACTTTGGGATGCATTTGGCCAGTATAGATATGATTTCTAAGGACATTGTCTACAGCCTTGCATTAAAATGTCCTTGCTCCCATTTCCTTCAAAATCATATTTTGTGTGTGTATGTATTTCTCTGTTTTGATCCCAGATCAACTACATATAGTTATGCTCCTCAAGGCAGAGAGAAGAAAAATGGGAATGATCTGTTCAATCTTGTTGTAGTAGTCCAGTTAGAGAGACAATTTCTGTTAAGGGTTGATTTAATTTATTTTGATGCATGTATGTCTCTTGGGTGAAGGGCAGGCTAGGGAAATATTTTGGAGTCTTAGTAAGTTTTCTTTTCTTGGCCATCCTGTTCTAAATTACTGCCTTTCTGTGTTCTAGTAGATTTCCTTGAAGCAATGTCAGCTTTTTGTGGTCCAGACCTGTGATTTCATTGGTTTGGGCAGCTCCAAACATGAAAATTCCCTCCACAGATACAAATCAGCAACTCTGTAATTTATAATCTTAGAGAGTTGTCTGGGGGCATTAAAAGAGTAAGTGAATAGTGGAGGGGAAAATGGTGGGGGGAGAGGGCAATGCTTGAACCTTACTCTCATTAGAATTGGTTCAAAAAGGGAGGAATACACACACACACACACACACACACACACACTGTTGGATATAGAAATAATCTATTATGCTTTAGCTGAAGTAAAAAAAAGGCAGGGGTAGCAATCATAATCAGACAAAGCAAAAGCAAAACCAAACCTAATTAAAGAGATAATCAGGGAAATTACATTTTGCTATGTAGTTTGCTATTACAATTGCTATTACAATGAAGCCACGTAAAAATTTTTTTACAAGTTTTTCTGATAAAGGCCTCATTTCTCGAATATACGGGGATCTGAGTCAAATTTATAAATGTACGAGCCATTCCCCAGTTGATAAATGGTTAAAAGTTATGAACAGGCAGTTTCAGAGGGAAAAATCAAAGCTATCTATAGTCATCTGAAAAAAAATGCTCGAAATTGCTATTAATTAGAGAAAAGTAAATTAAAACAACCCTGAAGTACCACCTTACACCTATTAGAAATGACAAATGCTAGAGGAGATTAAAGAAAATAGGCATATTAATAAGCTATTGGTAGATTAGTGAATTGATCCAACCATTCTGGACAACAATCTGGAAGTCTTCCCAAAGGGCTCTAAAAGTGTACATATCCTTTGATCCAGCAATACTACTATGAGGTTTCTACTCCAGAGATCAAAACAAAAGGAAAAGGTCCTATCTGTACAAAAATATTTATAGCAGCTCTTTTTTGTGGTGGCAAAGAGTTAGAAATTGAGAGAATTCTCATTGATTGGAGAATGGTTAAACAGGCTGTAAAATATGATTGTGGTGGAGTACTACTGTAAGAAATGATGAAGGGGATGGTGTCAGAGGGATGTGGCAAGACCTATATGGCTGTTGCAGAATACAATGATAGCAATGTTGTGACCAAAATCAACTGTGAAAGACTTGGCTGCTTTGATCAATTTTGTTGTTTAGTTGTTCCGTTGTGTCTGACTCTTTGCGACCCTCTGGACAGTAGCACACCAGGCCCCTGGTTGTGGGGTTTTCTTGGCAAAGATACTGGAGGGGTTTGCCATTTCCTTTTCCAGTGTATCACCTTTTGTCAGAACTCTCCACTATGACCTTTGCATCTTGGGTAACCCTGCATAGCATAGCTCAGTTTCATTGAGCTATGTAAGTCCTTCCACCACAATAAGAATCTCTGATCAATATAATGATACAAGGTAATTCCACAGGACTCTTGATGAAAAAATGCCATCTACCTCCAAAGAGAGAATTGATGAACTCTGAGTGCAAATTGAAGTTTCACTTTCTCATTTTTAATCTCTTTCTTTTGCTTTGTTTAGTGATATGGCAAATACTGAAATATGTTTTGCATGATTTCATGTGTATTGATAGCATATTGTTTACCTTCTCAGTGGGTGGGGGAAGGGGGCAAGGAGGGAGACAATCTGGAATTCAAATTTTAAAAAGAAAAGAATGTTAAAAATAAATAAATAAAAAGACTAAAAAAAAGCATGCCTCTAAAGGTTTCCCTTACTAAGCTTTTGAGTTCCTTGGCGTTTACTGGAAGGGGGGCAGAGGAAGGGGTGGGGAGGAAGGGGGCAAAGAATGTATAGGCTAAGTCAATTAACAAAAACTCTGTTCTAAAATATTTTAAGAAGCCCCTTCCTCCCTCCTCTAACCCTACTACTAATGCCTTCCTCCTAGGTTACCTTCCACTTATACTACATATATATATTATATATATAATATACATATATAATATATATATATGTGTGTGTGTATATATGTATACATGTGTGTGTACATATATATATATATATGTATATCTTGTATGTACATAGTTGTTTGCAAGGTGACTCAGAATGTTAAATTCTTTGAGGGAATGGATATTTTATTTTCCTTTCTAAACTTAATAAATGCGTGTTGACTGGCTGACAGTAGATTGAGAATAAAACAAGAGGTAATGATATTTCTCTGTCTTTATGTTTTGTTTATGCTCCCCTAAATGTGTTTTGAAGGCTAGATTTCTCTAGAAATTGAACTTCATGGGGAAGAGCCAATATGACTGAGAGAAGCCAGGAAGTTGCCTGAGCTCTCCCTGGTTTTCCTCAGAAACAATGTTAAATGATGCCTTTAAAAGAATCCCGGAGTGACAGAATCCAAAAAAAGATGGAATGAAACAATTTTCCAGCCCAAGATAACTTGGAAGGACTTCCAGAAAGGTCTGTCTCACTTGGATAAAAGGGGAGCACAGCCCAGCATAGATGGTGTTCAGGCAAGCCAGCAGGAGACTCTTAACCACAGTATAGATCAGGAACCACAGCCCCACAGTCCAGGTTCAGCAGGCCAGTGGCACAGTAGGACAGCTGTGAAGCCTCTAGCCCCAGCACAGCAGGAAAACTGGCATCCCCAGAACACAGGGCGCAACGGGTACAACTAGGCTGGGCCACCCTAGAGTGGTGGACAAGCTGCCAGCCCCAGAGACCCCAGCACAGAAAGCCAGTGCCCAGACCCCTGGCCCCCAGTGCAAGAAGCTGTTAAGTGTCCCCTGTACCCTAGTAGCAGAGCTCAACTTTTTAAAATGAACAACACACAAAAAAAAACAAAAAAACAAACAAAAAAAGACCCCTGACCATAGAAAGCTACTATGGCAATAGGGAAGATCAAAACACAAACTCAGATGAGGACAACAATGTTAAAATGCCTATATGTGAAGTCTCAAAGGGGAATATGAATTGGTCTCAAGCCCCAGAAGTCCTCTTGGGGAAGAGCTCAAAATGATTTTAAAAATCAAATAAGAGGTAAGGAAAATTGGGAAAAGAAATGAGGGTTATAGAAGAGAATTATGAAAAAAGAATCAACAGCTTGAAAAAAGAACAAAACTTTACTGAAGAAAACAACTCCTTAAAAAATATAAGTGGCCAAATAGGAAAAAAATTAGCTGAAGAAAACAGCTCCTTTAAAAGCAGAATTGGCCAAGTGGAAAAGGAGGTACAAAAGCTAAATGAAGAAAATAATTCCTTAAAAATTATGATTGGGAAAGTGGAAACTAATGACTCTATGAGACATCAAGAACCAGTCAAACAAAATCAAAAGAATGAAAAAATAGAAAAAAAATATAAAATACTTCATTGGAAAAACAATTGACCTGGACAACAGGTCCAGGAGAAACAACTTAAGAATTTTCGAATTACCTGAAAGCCATGATAAAATAAAGAGCCTGGATTCTTTCAATTTCTATTTTGCCCTGTGGCTCTAGAATATCAGGGCAGTTCTCCTTGATAATTTCTTGAAAGATGATATCTAGGCTCTTTTTTTGATCATGGCTTTCAGGTAGTCCAATAATTTTAAATTATTTTTAAATTATTAAATTAAATTATTTAAATTATTTTTTTAATATTTTAAATTATTTTTAAATTATTTAAATTATCTCTCCTGGATCTATTTTCCAGGTCATTTTCCAATGAGATATTTCATATTGTCTTCCATTTTTTCATTCCTTTGGTTCTGTTTTATAATATCTTGATTTCTCATAAAGTCACTAGCTTCCACTTGCTCCAGTCTAATTTTTAAGGTAGTATTTTCTTCAGTGGTCTTTTGGACCTCCTTTTCCATTTGGCTAATTCTGCCTTTCAAGGCATTCTTCTCCTCATTGGCTTTTTGGAGCTCTTTTGCCATTTGACTTAGTCTATTTTTAAGGTGTTGTTTTCTTCAGTATATTTTTCAGTATTTTTTTGGGTCTCCTTTAGCAAGTCATTGACTTGTTTTTCATGGTTTTCTCGCATCCTTCTCATTTTTCTTCCCAATTTTTCCTCTGCTTCTCTAACTTGCTTTTCCAAATCCTTTTTGAGCTCTTCCATGGCCTGAGACCAGTCCATGTTTTTCTTGGAGGCTTTTGTTGTAGGCTCTGTGACTTTGTTGACTTCTTCTGGCTGTATGTTTTGGTCTTCTTTGTCACCAAAGAAAGATTCCAGAGTCTGAGACTGAATTTGGGTGTGTTTTTGCTGCCTGTCCATATTCCCAGCCAACTAACTTGACCCTTGAGTTTTTCAGTGGGGTATGACTGCTTGTAGAGTTAAGAGAACTATGTTCCATGCCTGCGGGGATGTGCCAGGTCTGCCACACCAGCACTCCTCCTTCCCCAAGAACCCCCAACCTGGACTGGACTTAGATCTTCAGCAGGCTCTTCACTCCTGCTCTGATCCGCCACTTAATTCTTCCCACCAGGTGGGCCTGGGGCCGGAAGTAACTGCAGCTGTAGTTCCGTAGCTGCCCCACTTCTGCTGCCCCTGGGGCAGTGGCTGAACTGCGAACTCCTTCTACTCCTGCAGCTTTTCCCACTAACCTTCTCTGTTGTCTTTGGTGTTTGTGGGTTGAGAAGTCTGGTAACTGCTGCAGCTCACTGATTCAGGGTGCTAGGGCATGCTCTGCCTGGCTCCTGGTCTGGTTGGTCCACGCAGCGCACGCTAGGCTCTGCTCCCCTCTGCTCCCCTCCGCTCCCAGTTCCGTGTGGGATAGACCTCACCCAGAGACCATCCAGGCTGTCCTGGGCTGGAGCCCTGGTTCCCTCTGCTATTTTCTGGGTTCTGAAGTTCTAGAATTGGTTCAGAGCCATTTTTTATAGGTTTTTAGAGGGGCTCAGGAGCTCACACTAGTCCCTGCTTTCCAGCCGCCATCTTGGCTCTGCCCCTTAAAATAGTCATCGAAAGAATCCACCAATTACCTCCTGAAAGAGATCCCAAATTGAAAACACCAAGGAGTACTGTAGCCAATTCCAGAACTATCAGGTCAAGAAGAAAATACTGCAAGCTGCCAGAAAGAAAAAATTCAAATATCAAGGAGCCACAGTCCAGATTATGCAGGACTTAGCAGCTTCTACATTAAAGGATCAGAGGGCTTGGAACATGATATTATGGAAAGCAAAGGAGCTTGGATTACAACCAAAAATCAACTACCCAGCAAAATTGAGCATACTCTTTTAGGGGAAAAGATAGACATTCAATAAAACAGAGGACTTTCAAAATTTCCTGATGAAAAGACCAGAGCTGAACAGAATATTTAATCTTCAAATACAAGACTCAGGAGAGGCATAAAAAGGTAAACAGAAAAGAAAAAACCCATGGTATAATGTTAAAGTGTTTACATCCCTACATGGGAAGATGATACTTGTAACTCTTAAGAACTGTATCTCTGTTAGGGCAATTAGAAGGAGTATACTTACAGGGTGTAGGTATAAGTTGACTTTGATGCAATGATAAAAAATATTAATTAAGGGGTGAAAAAGGATTGTACTAGGAGAAGATGAAAGGGGGAGGCAGAAGGGGGTAAATTATACCACGTGAAGAGTCATGAAAGACCTATTATGGTAAAGGGATAGAAGGGAGGGGGGTGAGCATTGTTTGAACCTTACTCTCATTGGATCTGGCTCAAAGAGGGAATAACATACACAGTCACTTGGGTGAAGAAATTTATCTTACCCTATAGGGAAGTAGGAGGGGAAGGGGAGAAGAAAAAGGGGAGGACCTGATAAACGGGAGGGCAGATTGAGGGAAGCAGTGGTCAAAAACAAAACACTGGTGAGGAGGGACAAGGTGAAAGGAGAGAGAGAGAGAAAAGTATAAAAGGGGAAAAACAGGATGGAAGGAAATACAGAGTTAGTAATAATACCTGTCAAAGTGAATGGGATGAACTCTTCCATAAAACAGAGGTAGATAGCAGAGTGGACTAAAACCCAGAATCCTACAGTATGTTGTTTACAAGAAACATACTTGAAGCAGAGAAACACACACAGAGTAAAGGTAAAAGACTGGAGCAGAAAACATTATGCTTCAACTAAAGTAAAAAAAAAAGCAGGGGAAGCAATCTTGATCTCAGACAAAGCAAAAGCAAAAATAGACCTAATTAAAAGAGACAAAGAAGGAAACTATATCTTGCTAAAAGGTATCATAGAAATGAAGTAATATCAATACTAAACATGTATGCACCAAGTGATATAGCATTCACATTCTAAGAGGAGAAGTTGAGTTGTGGGAAGAAATAGATAGTAAAACTATACTAGTGGGGGACCTCAACCTCCCTCTCTCAGAACTAGATAAATCTAACCACAAAATAAACAAGAAAGAAGTTAAGGAGGTGAATAGAATTTTAGAAAAGTTAGATGTGATAGACCTCTGGAGAAAATTGAATGAGGATAGAAAAGAATATAACTTTTTCTCAGCAGTATATAGCACCTACACAAAAAATGGACTATGTATTAGGGCAGGGCCATACAAAATGTGGCCCGTGTGCCACATGTGGCCTGCAGTGTGATTTATGCGGCCCGCCTACAAGCGTACATAAATGCTTTAGTAAATGAAGCCAACCTACTGCAGAGCTCTAAAATGGCAAATCAAAATATATTGTCTATCATTTCAATAAAAACCTAAGGTTGGACAGCCCTGTATTAGGGTATAAAAACCTCACAATTGAATTCAGAAAGGCAGAAATATTAAATGAATCCTTTCTAGATCATGAAGCAATAAAAACTACATGTAATAAAGGACCATGGAAAGGTAGACTAAAATTATTTAGAAACTAAATAATCTAATCCTAAATAATGAGTGGGTCAACCAACAAATCATAGAAACTATCAATAATTTCATCAAAGAGAATGACAATAATGAGACCACATACCAAAATTTTTGGCACTCAAGCAAAGTAGTACTTAGGGGAAATTATATATCTTTAAATGCTTACATGAATAAAATAGATTAACAGATCAATGAATTAGGCATGCAATTAAAAAAGCTAAAAAAAGAACAAATTACAAAAAGCCCCAATTAAACACCAAATTAGAAATTCTGAAATATCAAAGGAGAGATTAATAAAATTAAAACTATTGAACTAATAAATAACACTAAGAGCTAGTTTTATGTAAAAAACACAACAAAATAGATAAACCTTTGAATAATTTGATTTTAAAGAGGAGAAAGCAAAATTACCAGTATCAAAAATGAAAAAGGTGAATTCACTACCAATGAAGAGGAAATTAAAGCAATAATTAGGAGCTATTTTGTCCCACTGTATGCCAATAAATCTGACAATTTAAGTAAAATGGATGAATATTTACAAAACTATAAATTGCATTAACATAAGGGGAAATAAAATACTTAAATAACCTCATTTTAGAAAAAGAAATTGAAAAAGCTATCAATGAACTCCCTAAGAAAAAATCTCCAGGGCCAGATGGATTTACAAGTGACTTTTATAAAACATTTAAAGAACAATTAATCCCAACGCTGTATAAGCTATTTCATAAAACAGGCAGAGAAGGAGTCCTACCAAATTCCTTTTATGACACAAATATGGTACTGATACCTAAACCAGCAAGATCCAAAACAGAGAAAGAAAATTGTAGACCAATTTCCCTAATGAATATCAATGCAAAAATTTTAAATAAAATATTGTTGTCTCATTACTTATTATAAGAAAAAGAAATTAAAGGAATTACAATAAGTAATGAGACAAAATTATCACTCTTTGCAGATGTTATGATGGTACACTTATAGAATCCCAGAGAGTCAAATAAAAAACTTCTTGAAATAACTAACAACTTTAGCAAAGTCACAGGACATAAATTGAACCCACATAAAAATCATCAGCATTTCTATATTTTTTCCAACAAAGCCTAGCAGCAAGAGAGAAAGAAAAATTCCATTTTAAATAACTGTAGACCATATAAAATATTTGGGAGTACTTGCCAAGACAAAACCAGGAACTATATGAACATAATTACAAAATACTTTTCACACCAATAAAGTCAGATCTAAACAATTGGAAAAATATCAATTGCTCATGGGTAGGCTGAGCTAATATAATAAAAATGACAATTATACCTAAATCTATTTACCTATTCATTGCCATACCAATCAAAGTGCCAAAAAGTTATTTTATAGAGCTAGAAGAAAATAGCAAAATTCATCTGGAAGAACAAAAGGTCAAGAATATCAAGGGAATTATGAAAAAATACAAAGGTAGGTGGCCTAGCTGTACCAGATATAAAACTATATTATAAAACAGCAACCATCACAACTATTTGGTACTGTCTGAGAAATAGAGTGGCGGACCAGTGGAATAGGTTAGGTACACAAGACATAGGAATAAATGACTACAGGAATCTACTTTTTGATAAACCCAAAGACTCCAGCTTCTGGGATAAGAACTCACTATTTGACAAAAAATGCTGGGAAAATTGGAAAATTGTATGTCAGAAATTAGGCATAGACCAACATCTCACACCATGTACCAAGATAAGGACAAAATGGTTACCTGAATTAGATATACAGGGTAATACCATAAGCAAAATGAGAGAGCAAGGAGTAGTTTACCTGTCAGCTCTATGGAGAAGGAAAGAATGTACGGTCAAACAAGAGATAGAGAACATAATGAAATGCAAAATGGGTAATTTTGATTACATTAAATTAAAAGGTTTTTGCACAAACAAAACCAACACAACCAAGATTAGAAGGAAAGCAGAAAGATGGGAAACAATTTTTACAAGCGTTTCTGATAAAGGCCTCATTTCTCAGATATATTAAGAACTGAGTCAAATTTATAAGTATACAAGTCATTCCCCTATTGATAAATGGTCAAAGGATATGAATGGTCAGTTTTCAGTAGAAGAAATTAAAGCTATCTCTAGTATTATGAAAAAATGCTCTACATCACTATTGATTAGAGAAATGCAAATTACAACATCTCTGAGGTACCACCTCTCACCTACTAGATTGACTAGTATGACAGAAAAGGAAAATGATAAATGTAGGAGGAGCTGTGGGAAAATTGGAATACTAATGCATTGTTGGTGAAGCTGTGAACTAATCCAACCATTCTGGAGAGCAATTGGGAACTATGTTCAAAGGGCTATCACTTTTGGCTAGCCACTATTGGCTCTGTGTCCCAAAGAGGTCATAAAAAAGGGGAAAGGACCCACATGTACAAAAATATTTCTAGCAGCTCTTATTGTGGTGGCAAATAATTGGAAATTGAGGGGATACCCATCAATTGGGGAATGGCTGAACAAGTTGTGGTATACGAATGTAATGGAATACTATTAAGCAAGAAATGATGAACAGGTGGATTTCAGAAAAAAAAAAACTGAAAAGACTTACATAAATTGATGTTGAGTGAAGTGAGCAGAACCAGAACATTGAACACAGCAACAGCAACATTATGAGATGACTAGCTTTGATAGACTTAGCTCTTCTGAGCAAGGCAATGATCTAAGACAATTCCAAAAGACTCATGATGAAAAATGTTATCCATGTCCAGAGCAAGAACAATGGAGTCTGAATGCAGACTGAGGCACATTATTTTCACTTTTTTGATGGCATTCCCCTTTTGTTCTGTTTCTTCTTTCACAACATGACTAAAGTGGAAATATGTTTCCATGATTGCACGTCTACTCCCTATATCAGATTGCTTGCTGTCTTGAGGAAAGGAAGGAAGGGAGAAAATTTTGGAACTCAAAATCTTATAAAAATGAATGTTGAAAACTACCTTTACATGTAATTGGAAAAAATAAAATGCTACTAACAAAAAAAGAAAAAAAAGAAAAGAAATTGAGCTTCACAAACGATAGACTGTACTATTTCAGATGAGAAGCAGAAAGAAGGCTCTCAAATCTGGTCACCTTGTCTGCCTTTATTGGTCTCCTCAAAGTTACCACTGAGCTTTTGTCAAATCAGATGGTCTTTCCTTCTTCAGTCCTCATCCTTCTTCCCTTATCTTCTGCATTTGCCAGTGTTGACTTCCCTTTTCTAGATACTTGCATCTCTATACGCCTTTGTGACACTACCCTCTGTTGATTATATCCCACCCATTTGACTGTCCCTCATTCTCCTTTTCATGTGCCCAAACTATGCATGTTCCCCAAAACTCTGTTCCTTTGCTCTTTGTGCATCTTTTGTCTGTCTCTGTTTCTGTCTGTCAATTTCTCTTTATGTCTGTCTCTCTGTCTCTGTCTCTGTCTCTGTCTCTGTCTCTCTCTCTCTCTCTCTCTCTCTCACACACACACACACACACACACACACACACACACACACACACACACCCCATCATCATCATTATCATCATCAATTTCCATGGGCTTAACTCATATTTCTATAAATATGACTGGCAGATCTATTCATACAACTCTAATCTCTTTCCTGAATTTTAACCTCACATCACCAAGTGCCTATTGAACATATTAAACAGAATGCCTCATCGACATCTCAAATTTAACATAACCCAAACTCATCATCTTCCCACAAAACAACCCAGATTCCAAACTTCTCTATTTTTGTCAAAGACACAGCCATTCTTCCAGTCTCTCAATTTTTTTTTTTACCTCAACATTATCGTGGCTTCCTGATTCTCCTTCACTCCAAATATCCAGTCAGTTGCTAAATCTTCCCACTTTTGCTCCACAACATCTCTTGTAATCAATCCTTCAACTCACACAACCACAAACTTAGTTTAAACATCTATAACTTTTCTATAGACCATTGCTATGGCCTTCTAATTGGTCTCTTGCCTCAAGTTTCCCCACTGTAATTTTTCCTCCAACCAGCTTCCAATTTGATTTTGCTTAAGTATAGATCTGACCATGTCATTCCCCTACTTAATAAACACTAGTCACTTCCTATCACCTCTAGGACAATGTGTAAACCCTGGTTTGTCTTTTAAAGCCATTTACAACCTGTCATCTACCTAGAATTCCATTCTTATATGTTATTTTCTTTCCCACAATGTCACATTCAGCCAAACAGGCCTTCTCTTTATTCCAAACACATAGTCCTTTGTTTCCCACCTCCATGCCTCTGTATTAGCTGTCCCTAAAGCTTGGAATGCCCCCTGCCTCACCTTGAAATCATAGGATCCCTCTCTCTTCAAGATGAAGCACAAGCACTGCCCTCTATACAAAGCCCTTCATCAGCTCTCCCCTCCATTTTGGTTCTGTCCTCCCTTTCAAACTGCCTTGTGTTTGATCACCCTGTAGTGATTGTACACTTACTTTGTATTTATTTATTCTGTGTATATTCATGTATGTACACATAGTTTCCCTAATAGCATATAAGCTCCTTAAGAGTAGAGATAATTTGAGTTTTTGTTTTTGTATCCTCCATGCTTTGCACAATGCCTGGCACATAGTAGGTGCTCAATAAATGCTTTTGATTGATTGACTGGGTAATGAAATGATGGAAAACCCAGAAGAGTTCCCTAGGAATGATGAATTCATTTGCTTGCTGGTCTTTGAGTATTAACTCAGAGGTTTTTTTTTCCACTGTGATGATCATACGACAACCAAAACAGGTTTCACAACCTCCAAAGCTACCCCTACCATTTCTCAACAGATGACATGGGGGATGAAATTCCCACCCCTCCATAAGTACTTTTTCACCACGGGGGAGAAGAGGCAGAGAAGAGCAGATTTCTTATTTCTGGGAGCCAGGTACAGATGTACAAATTCACCTCCAATGCCAGTAGCAATGCCAAGACAGAGGAATGGAGGTGATAGAGCTGGCATTCTATGTTTCATCATCATAGGTAACCATATGTGGTGGGAGTTTCTCTCCACACTCCCCTCCTTCCCCAACTCCTTTCCTTGCATCATTTGAGAGAGGTCATGCCAATGGTGGCACTCTTTAGCATGAGAACGCTTTTATTATCCCTTTCAATCTCTTCTTGGAATAGATGGACAGGCAGACAGGCAGAATGAATGAGTTAAGATGCAGCCACAGGGGTAAAACATACTTAAAAGGCAAGCAGAGGGAAAAATAACTTTCCTATTATAGAGCGAACTCAGTTATACATTCAAATGAGTGGGAGCAGACACATAGCTCATAGAATGGTGGCTCTCATATCTACATCAGTCAGACTTTTTGACTTTGAATGGGCTTTGCAGATCACCTAGCACAATGTCCTCCATTTACAGAAGTGAAAACTGATGGCCAGAAAAGCTGGGCAACCTGTCTGAGGTTCCATGGGTGACAAATTAAAAAGCCAGGATTCAAATACAGATCCATTGTCTCCAAAACTAGTGCTATTTCAATTATATTGTTTTTTCTTTTGGAAATAAACACCCATATACACAGATCCACAGATACACATTCCTACACACACACACACACACACACACACACGTGTGTGTGTGTGTGTGTGTGTGTGTGTGTGACAGAAATCTTCACCAGGCTATACATATATGCTTTGTGACCTTGGGGGACAAGTCACTCAACCTCTTAGTGCAATCCCCCCTTCATGCTCTAACTTTATAAGATGCAAATATGCAGATAAGGGGCTGACCTGCATTGGTGGAAGAAGTTCCTTACTAGGAGCTCTCTATACCAATAAAACCACCAAATAGCTCAAATGGGATAATATGTAAATCACTTTGCAAACCTTAAAATATTATAATAATAACAATTATTACCAAACACACATATATGCATATTTATGCATATATTGCTGTATGTGTATATATATATATAGAATGTCTAAAAGTGTTAGTGCAATTTAAAGCTTTAACAACTTCAGAAGTATAAATGCTACAAACTTCCTCCAAAAAATTATTTGTAGGTTTATATAAATGTCTGGTGCATTTAGTTTTGTGAATTTTTAATAATAACATGTTTATTTTTACAAAACAAAATACCATGTCATTATGCATTGCCGTATATGACAATTTCTGGATGACACTCACAGACTAGTGGATCAGTAGAAAATGACTTCTTGCTGGCCACCTTGATCACCTGATCTATCTCCAAAAGGCTTTTTCTTGTAGGGTCATGACCAAACTGACAAGTATACATCAAAGTCTCATTCTTTGGATGATTCTGAAGTTAGTATTACAAATGTAATCCTTTCAGCCACTCAGTAACAGCTGAAAAAAGTTTTTGTAAAGTTCAAAAATCAACTAGAGTGAAGGAGGTCATACTGAATTTTAATAAGAAATATGTGTGCAATTTAAACTTCTAAATAATTAAACTTTTAAAATAAATGTATAGCATTTATATTGTTGAACTTATTTAAGCTTTAAAGTGCACTAAGACTTTTGAGACATCATATACACACATATTACAATTATAATACATGTATGAGAGACAGAGAGAGATGGAGGAGAGAGACAGAGAGACAGAGACACACACACACAGAGAAAAGTATAAAGTATGAAGTATAAAAATTACTAGAGAAAGTCATCTAGAACATGGAATGTTGGTCAGGTCTTCTAAAAAGGATCTGTAGGAGAACACGTATAGAAACAACACAGAACAAGAAAACACGAAATTGTGATTTGTACCAGTGGATAGACTAACTATATTGATGATCCACTAAAGTTGAAATTATACACTCATACACATATACACACAGTACATATGTGCACGCAATTGATATAGGGGAAAGAAGTAGATAGATAGACAGATAGATAGATAGATAGATAGATAGATAGATAGATAGATAGAAAGATAGATAGAAAGATAGATAGAAAGATAGATAGATAGATAGATAGATAGATAGATAGATAGATAGATGGATAGATAGATAGGTAGGTAGATAGATAGTCTATATCTGTGATTTCTTTGATGTCAGGAATTCCCTGGTATGAATACTGCTTCTTTGACTTTAGTGTTAGAGTGTTTCCAAAGACAGCATAGTTAAATGATTTGTTTATAATCACATAGCTAGTATGTATCAGAAGGACTCACACCCTTCTCTTTGTGATTCTAAGGCCATCCTTCCATTCACTGTCGTGCCTTTCTCTCTCTGTCTCTCTCACTCTTTTCTCTCTCGTTCTCCCTCCCCCACTCTCTTTCCGTTCCTCCCTCTCTTTTTTCCTCCCTCCATATATAAATAGATGCATGTATTTGTTTATAGATATATGCATGTATATAGATATGTGTGTTATATTTAATTTACCTTCCTAATAATGTCTGGTTTAGAAAAACAGTGAGTGAGTTTTCTTAGCACACACTTACTGATGGCGTGTCCTCTCCATCCACTTCTTTCATGAGTTCACGCTAAGCTTGTTTTCTGCCCACATTATGATCTCTGATGCTTTGATCCTTCTCATACTCTCAGCCCATCTTCATCACTTTGACTTTATTTGCTGTCATACCCAACCTTGATGATGTGGTACTTTAAGGCTTCATTTTACCTCATGACCTCTTACCACTCCTGATCCCCTAATCCACATCCCTTGAGAAGCCCTACTATTTAATTTCTCCATTCCTAAGCCCAGACTGCTGAGCAATACTGGAGAAATTCACCAAACTGAGCCAATTTCACTCACTAAAAATGGGAATGATGGTTAGTAGAAAGGGTAAGTGGAAGGGGGCTGCCTCAAAAATCTGCTAGGTGGAGTGGGAAGCCGAGGAATAAAATTTTTCTGTGTATAATCGACATGTAGGTAAATTGGGAATTGACTGTAGATACAATCCTATAATTGGCAATTTCAGGAGCCAAAATAGCAGATGATTATCTGGGACCTCTCCATTTGTCACCCTCGAGGCATCATTTTCCAAATGTGCTCAAGCTGTCTGCCTGGAAACAGAAAAAGAGGAATTCCTGAGTCATTTTTTTTTAAAGTATGAGAGCAGTACTTTAAAGAAAAATAAATAAACATGTCAAATAGGCTCTGAGTAAGGGAAATGATTCCTTACTTTTGAATAAATTTCACAACCACTGAAACATTTAGATATTTCACTGGCCATATAGGGATTTAAGTAAGGAAAATGTAAAATGGTGAGACTCGAGAGGCTGATGGAGGATGACTTTGATGTAAAGTTTCCAAGTTTGGAATCAAAGAGAAAGCCCAAGTCATACATTAAGAATCACTGGTATAGTATGTAGTGTCCAGATGCATAAAAATCTGAAATCGTTTGCATTAAAAGATCTAGCCTTGTCCAATTTCACAGTTAGTTGAATGATTAACAAATATAAAGATGTTCAATCTAATGGAAAAACAGAGAGGGTAAAAGGGATGGGCCCCTCTAGTCATACACCTATGTACTGTCCCCATAGAAACATAACTTTGGCAGCTTTTGAAAAGCATACCTTTTAATTCCTTAGACAAATACCTGAAGTAAATACAGTCTGACTCTGTCACTCACTAAAACTCAATAAAATATAGTGGCTCCTTATTACCTATTGGATAAAACATAAAGTCCTCTGTGAAGAAATTGTCCTTTATAGCCTGGCCTCAACTTGCCTTTCCTGCCCCATTGCACATTACTTCCCTCCCTGTGCCCTGAAGCCCAGTCAAACTGGCATCATTGGGGTTTCTTATACACAGTACTTCATCTACCACCTCTATGACTTTGTGCTTCTTGTCCTTCATATCCAGAATATACCTCCTTCTAACCCCCGTCTCTCCAAATCCTTCTATTTTTTCAAGGTTCAGCTTAATCACCATCTTCTATATATGGCCTTTCCTGAAATCCTCAGCAGCTAGTGCCTCCCCACCATCCCTTAACTGCTTTTGTATCTATTTTATATATTCCTATATGCATACATATTGCCTTCTTCAGCCAGACTATAAGCCTCTTGCAAGTAGGAACCATTTTACCTTCTGTCTTTCCTTGGGTCCCCAGCCCCTTGCATAGTGACTGGCATATAGCCAATGTTTAATAAATGCTTGTTGATTGATTCATTCAGATTTCACTGAATTTGTAATAATTCATATCGGACTTAGACTGGAGGAGTTTACTTAGAACTAGCTAAAGAAAGAGGGGTCGTAGATCATTCGTAGACCCCGGAGACCATCTAGTCCAACCTCTTTATGTCACGGATGAGGAATCACAAAGAGGTAAAGACAGATTTGTCCAAACTCAAGTAAGAAGGAACTTAGCCAGTATTTGGAACTGTCTTTAAAGGTCAAATCTAGTGTTCTTTCTGTTATATAGAGAATGCTCTACTTGGTGGTTCATAAATCATGTGCCTCACAACACCCCTGTGGGACAGACATGGCAAATATTAATGTGCCTCGTTTTTAAGATGAGGAAACTGAGGCTCAGAGGAGTGGGATTATGTTCCTCAGAGCTTGCAGCTATTAAGTATATCAGCTAGGATTAGAATGCTTTTCATGTCCAGTCTAACACTCTCTTCTTCAGGTTTAATGATAGTGGGAAGTAGTTGGGGAAGAAGATATTTGGAGGGGCAGCTAGGTGGCACAGTGAGTAGAGCACCAGCCCTGGAGTCAGGAGGACCTGAGCTCAAATCCGGCCTCAGACACTTGATACACTTACTAGCTGTGTGACCTTGGGCAGGTCACTTAACCCAATTGTCCTGCCTTCCCCCCTCCAAAAAAAATTTAAAAAAAGAAAATATTTGGACATGTAGGTCTCCCTAAGAAACTGCAATGTGATCATTAGGGCACATCTTAAAGTGTTCCCAACCCTCTTCGTGCCACCTTGCGTATGGGGTTCCCACAGGAGAGCCCAGAAAACAATGTTTACATTACCTCCTTCACAGAGAGTCCCTTCCAATTATAAATCTGTGACTAGAGATCCAGGCTTCTTGTGGCTACCCCACAACTTACCTTTTTCTAATTTCTGCCTAGCTTGAGTGCAGCAATTGGTAGATTTTGGTCATTGATCTCCATGGGCCAGGTTCAAAGGAACTCCTGAAACTGGTTAGGGGCCTATGTCACATAGGCCTAGCAGCAGGATCCAGGGGATCCAATCAGAAAATGCCTGTGGGATCAGTAGATGCCTCCTGCCAACCCTATTTTGGGGAACTAAACGGTGGGATACAAGTGAACAAGCCAAGTCTAGGGCAATATTGTGACCTTAAGCATGAGCATGGTGGAGAGGAGACAGCCTCCTTCCTGAAAGGCTTAAAGAATTTTCCACGGCAGGTCAAAACAGGTCGGCTTGCCAACCCGAAGGGGAAAGACTCACACTTACCTATTTGTAGCCTCATCAGAAAGGCTCATTATCTCAGAAAGAAGCTGATCCTATTTGAGAGATCTTGTAAAATGAGAGGGCAAAACTGGTTCTGTAAACTTTGTAAGGCCGTGTTTACATTAGACAAATCTCTTAGAGTCTCTACAAACCCCTTTAGTTGCCCTCATTTATTCTGTTCCAAATTCACAGTGTAAGCATTGCTCTGAAGGGTTTTCTGCCCCCCCCCCATGCAAATTCTTTTTGTCAGTGGTAGGAACAGATCCTACATTTGGGTGCAAAATATCAAAGCTCACAGGCACGAGCTGGTGGGAGGTACATTTAGATAAAAGTTCATATAGAAAACATGAAAAGTTTTACTGGATTGAAAGCTCACTAATAGGAAAAAGGGTGATACAAGGTCATAACAGCAAATTGGCACAGTGGAGAGAATGCTGGACCTAGAAATGATCCTCTGAGTTCAAATCCAGCCTCAGGCCCTTACTAGCTCTATGACCTTGGGCAAGTTAGTTAAGCTGTTTGCCTCAGTTTCTTCATCTTTAAAATGAATAAATAGTGCCTACTTTCCAGGGTTGTTGTGAAGATAAGTTGAGATAATATTTGTAAAGTGCTTTGCAAATGTTAAAGTGATATATTTTACTGTTGTTGCTCAGTCATGTCTGATTATATGTGACTCCATGGACTTTTGTCCATGGGGTTTTCTTGGCAATGATACTGGAGAGGTTTGCCATTTCCTTCTCCAGTATACCCCATTTTATGGATGAGGAACTGAGGTAAACAGTGGTTAAGTGACTTGCCCAGGGTCACACAAGGTAGTAATTGTTGGAGGCTGAATTTGAACTCAGATCTTCCTGATTCCAAGCCCAGTGTTCTATCCACTGCGCCACCCAGCTGTCCTAAAGTGCTATATAAATGTTAGGTATTATACGCCTTGATTTAAAGCTAGAAAAGATCTTTGAAACCATTGAGTTCAACCCCCTCATTTCTAAAATAAGGAACCTGAGACACAGAATGGTTAGGTGATTCGCTCAGTCACATAGCTAATGTCTGGAGTGGGATTTGGACTCAGGGCTACTTGACTCCAAATATAGTGCCTTCTCCACTACACAATTCTACCTTTTTCCAGAATGTTATGACTGTCGGCCCCTCTCCTCCAAGCTAACTGGATCTTAGGCTGAAACAAGAAGGATGGAAAGCCCCGCTGTTCCTTGTCCTTCCACATCTGATGCCTCGGGACACATCTGGAAGAGGGATGCCAGGATGATGTGCAAACTGGATGGAGACAATCCCATGACAGTATTAGTTAAAGGAACTGCAGATAGTTAGCTTGGAGAAATGACTGATGAGAGGACTGCTGTCTTCAAATATTTGAAGGGTTGTCACATGGAAGAGATATTTCACTTATCTCTTTTTAGTCCCAGAGGGCAAAACTAGGAGCAATGGTGGAAATTCCAGAGACAAATTTTATTTTTGTGCAAGGAAAACTGTCTTAACATTATGGGCTGACCAAAAAGACAGCTGGGTGGCACAGATGGGTAGGACACTTGGCCTGGAGTCAGGAAGATGAGTTCAAATGTGGCTACAGACCCTTCTCAGCTGTGTGACCCTGGGCAAGTCATGTAGCCTCCACTTGCCTCAATTTTCTACTATGCAAAATGGGGATAATAATATCTACCCCTCAGGGTTGTTGTGAGAATAAAATGAAATATTTGTAAAGTATTCAGCACAATGAAAAGCACATAGTAGGTGCTTAATAAATGCTTGTTAAAAAGTGGGATGAGTTGACAGATTTTCAGTGGAGGTTGGATGGGCATTTGTTGGGCATGTTGTTGGCAGTGAGGGAGGGAAGGAGTGATTCTGTTTGGGATCAGGGCAGAGTGCAAGATCTCTGAAATCCCATCCAGTTCAGATTCTCTGATGTTGGGGATATTTTAACCAGAGTGGCTGAATCAAAGACAATGGATATATCCTTCATTTTTTGGTGGCCCTTGGCATTCAGTACTTGCTGGGACCATCTGGTCCACTTTGCTCATGTTGCCTAAAACTATGTATGAACTGCCAGAATCACTCAAGGGCAAAAAGAAAACATTTAGTTGTTAAAATTCACGGTGGTGTGGGGTAGTACATGTAATACTGAATTTGGGATCAGAAAAACCTTGTTTTGAATCTCGTCTCGTTACTGTGTTACCATGACTTTGCTTCTTGGAGCCTCAGTTTCCTTGTCTGTAAAGTGAAGATTATGAGAATATCTGTCGTCACTATCTTCCAGGGTTGTTATGAGCCTCAGATGAGATAATATGAGGTATTTTGCAAATTTGAAAGCACCGTATGAATGATAGCTATTATTATGTTCTAGAGGAATACAAACCTTTTGAGGACATACATCATTTTACTTCTTTTTTTTCAGCCCCCAGAACATAGCACAGTGACTTATATGAGGTAGGTACTTAATAAATATTTGTTGAATTGAATTGAAGAGAGTGGAAAAAGAAAAGGGATAAGCATTTTTATAGTGCCTACTATGTGCCAGGCACTGTGCTAACTGCTTTTACAAATAGTATCTTATCAGAACCTCACAACAACCCAGGGGAGGAGGTGTTATGATTATCCCCATTTTATAGTTGAGGAAACTAATGCAACAGAGGTAAAGTGACTTTCCCAGGGTCACGTAAGTGTCAGAGACATTGAACTCAGGCCTTTCTGACTCCAGGCCCAGAACTCCATGAACTGTGCAACCAGTTATCTCTGAATTAAATTGTCACTTAGTTAACAAGCATTTACTAAATACTCACTACGTGCCAGGAAAGGCAAAAACATGGTGCACACATTCTACTGGCAAAGACGACTTGCAAACAACTATGTGTATATAAGATAGCTGTAGTGTAAATGGGAAGTAATCTGAGAAGTAAGACACCAACAGTGGGAAGGAACCAGGAAAAGCCTTTTTATGAAGGTTGAAGATTTGGGTACTGGGGAATCATGTGTTCCTCACACAACAAGAACCCTGCTGTCTCTGGATCATAGAGGATGCAGAGGGTAATAAAATGTAAGAAGATTGAAAAAGAAGGAAGGGGACAGGCTTTAAAAGCAGAATAGAAATTATCTTTGAACTTAGAGATAATAGGGAGCAACTGGGTTTTATTGAATAGAAGGATGATGTGATTAGATCTGTGCTCTAGGAAGATCATTTTGGAGGGTGAATTGGAGTGGGGAGAGACTTGAGGCAAGGAGATAAAAAAGAAGTCTATTGCAAAAGTCGAGGCTCGAGGTGATAATGGCCTTCACCAAAGTGGCAGCTGTATGAGTAAAAGGGGATTGGATACAAAAGGTGTTGTGGAGGTAGGAATGCCAAACTACTATTTACTTGTCATTAGACTGAACACTTGGGATGAATATAATTGAGGAGCTGAGGAAGATGTTGAGATTGTAAGCCTGGGTAACTGGGAGGATAGTGGTGCCCTTGATGAAGGTTTAGATGAAGGGAATATTTGGGAAGAAAGAGAATGCATTTTGTTTTAGATATGTTGAATTGGAAATGTCTATGAGATATTTAGTTCAGGATGTTGAATGTGCAGTTGGTGATATGAGACTGGAGGTCAGGAAAGAGACCAGGGCTAGATAAATAAATGTAAGAATCATTTGCATAGAGTGGATCACTGAATGCATGAGATACATGATGATATCACTAAGCAGGACAATACTGAGGGAGAAGGGAGCACGGCCAATAACAAACCATTAGAGGACATCTGTGATTCATGGTAATGACCTAGAAGCAGAGCAAGCAAAGGAAACTGAGAAGGAGCATTTGGACAGGTAGGAAGACAATTAGAATAAGCAGTATCATGAAAACCTAGAGGATATCGAGAGAAGAGTGTGAAGGGTGTAAGGTCAAGAAAGATGAAGAATAAGAAAAGACCATTAGATTTGTCAATTAAGGGATTGTTGTTAATGTTGAAGAGAAGAGTTTCAATTAAATGATGAGCTCAAAAATCAGATTACGTAGAGTTAAGTAAAGACTGAGGAGAAAGGAAGGGGGAGTACTGAATGTAGATGGCCTTTTTGAAGAGTTTAATCATTGAAGGGAAAATAGATTTAGGCAAAAGCTAGCAATAAATAGTAAGATCAAGTGTTCCAACACAGGTATATTTATGTTCAGTAGGGAAGTAGCCAATATATAGGAAGAGATTGAAGATTAGTGAGAGGATGGAGATGATAGAGAGGACAATCTGCTAGAGAAGATAGGATAGAATCTGATCATGGCTGCATGATCTCCTTCAATCCTGATGTTTTCAACTTCAAATCATCTCTTGAATGTACTTTCTTTTTTCCTCTGATGATGCCACTTTCCTGGTACAGTGCCTTTTCCCCTCACACTCGGACTATTGTAATAGCCTGCTAATGGGTCTACATGTGTCAAGTCTCTCCCTGCTCCAATGCATCCTCCATTCAACTGCCATAATGATTTTCCTAAAGCACAGGCCTAACCATATTATTCCCCTCTCCCCTCAATAAATTCCAGTGGCTCCCTATTGCCTCTAGGATCAAATACAAAATCCTTTGTTTGGCATTCAAAGCCTTTCATAACCTCTCCCCCACCACAAACCTTTCCAGTTTTCTTACATTTTTATTCCCCACCACATACTCTCTGATCCACTGATACTGGCTTCCTTGCTGTTCCATAAACAAGACACTCCATATCTTGGCTCTGGGTATTTTTTCTGGCTATCTCCCATGCTTGGAATGCTTCTCCCTCCTTATACTATCTACTAGCTTCTCTGGATTCCTTCAAGTTCCAACTAAAATTGCATATTTTACAGGAAGCCTTTCCCCAACTTTCTTAATTCTAGTGCCTTTCCTCTTTTAATTATTTCCTATCCATCCTATAGGAAGGCCTGGGTAGCCAGGTGGCACAGTGGATAGAGTACCAGGCCTAGGGTCAGGAAGATTCATGTTCCTGAGTTCAAATTTAGCCTCAGACACTTACTAGCTGTGTGACCCTGGGTGAGTCACTTTACCCTATTTGCCTTAGTTTCCTCATCTGTAAAATGAGCTAGAGAAGGAAATGGCAAACCACTCCAGTATCTTTGCCAAGGAAATCCCAAATGGGTTCATGAAGGGTTAGATGTGACTGAAAAAAAATGGCAGAAGAACAACAAAATCTATCTTATATATAGATTGTTAGCACATATTTTTTCATTGTCTCCCCATTAGATTATGGGTTCCTTGAAAGCAGATGATCTTTTGCTTCTCTTTTTTTGTCCCCATAGCTTAGCACAGTGCCTAGCACATAGTAGATGCTTAATAAATGTTCATTGACTGTCACTCAAGTTTGCAACCTTGAAATCATCTTTGATTCTTCATTCAACTTCATCCTCTAAGTTTTGTTGATTCCACTTCCATGATCCATCTTTTATCTGTCCCCTTCTCTTTCATTGGTATGGTCCAGGATACTCATTAATTTTTGCCTTAACTGTTGTTATTGCTTCCTAATTGGTCTCCCTGTCCCTATTCTCTTCCTTCTTTAATCCATCCTCTACATAGTTGTCAAATGAATAACTCTAAGACACGTATCTGACCATATTATTTCCATGATCAGAAATCTCCATTTGCTCCCATTTCCCAATCCTCAAGAATATGACTCTCACCTACCTTTCCAGATATTTTATGTTGCTACCCTTCACATACTCTTGCTTCCAGCCAATGCTTTTGTCTTTGCTTTTTGAGTTTCTAGCACAATAATACCTCAAACATGGTACATTCTAAATAAATGTCTGTTGAATTGCATTGGCTTGATTAGAAGACCTCTGAGGTCTATTCAGATTTAAGTATGTGATTCAATGATCCCCAGTCTGAAGATCACCAGTGAAAGAATAGTCTCTTAAGCAATATGAAGGAGAAATTATGGTTATACAATGTGAAGAAGTATTTAAGATAATAATCCTTCTTCTCTATTGGTTAGTACTGATTCACTCTGATTTAGTCATAGAAGGCTTACCCCAAATTGACACAAAGGGCTCTTCTGCTCCAAAGAAATATTTTCTTTGCCATCTGTCATTAGCTTATATCCCAAATCTAATCCAAGGACCTGTACGTGGATGCAGCATTCCTTTGACATCACATCTGGGTCACATTCACCGCTTGGATAGAAGACCTCCCATGGATGCCAATAGGAATAATATTGATCCAATCCGCATACTGCTCTTAGCATCACTGGTTAGGTTCAATGAGCAGGAAAATTATTGGGGAGAATGAGGCAGACAGAGACAGAGACACAGATATAGACGGAGACACAGGTAGAGAGAGATAGCTTGACAGAGACAGACAGACAGATAAAGACACAGAGAGATAGAGGTAGATGGAAAAACAAAGAGAAAGAAAGATGGAAGGAGGGAGGGAAAGAGAAAGAAAGGGAGAGAGAGGAGAGGGGGCAATGAGAAAGAGAAGGAGAAAGAGAGAGATGATGAAGAAGGGAGGGAAAAAGGGAGGGAGGGAGAGAAAAAGGGAGGAAGGGGGGAAAGAAAAGGGGGAGAGAGAGAGAGAGAGAGAGAGAGAGAGAGAGAGAGAGAGAGAGAGAAAGAGAGAGAGAGAGAGAGAGAAGGGATGCATTCTCACATTCTCATTCCCATTTTCTGAAGGCATGTTTCTTCTGGCCATGAAATGGCTCAACTGACAACTCTCCCCTAAAGGGAGCTTGAATTGCCCTTGCCTTTTTTGCCTGTCCATGTATCCAAATCATCAGAGAATCCTAATTTAATTCCATTAAACTGTTATCTTGCTTGGGATTCTCCATGATGTGTAGGGATTATATTTTAATTAGAGCAGACTCAGAGGTCCCATTTAATAGGACTGGTTGGGAATCCTCATAGTGGACAAGGTTGAAAGCCATCAACTCCTGGCCCACTCGGAGCATAAGATCATAGGATCACGGAATTGAATGGCCCTTAGTGTCATTTAGTCTAACTCTCTCGTTTTACAAATGAGGAGACTGAGGCCCACAGAGGCTAAGTGACTTGTCCAAGGTAGCACTTTACCCAAGGTGGACCCAAGGTCTCTGACTCTAAACTTAGCACACTTTTCACTCTGCCAGCAGAGGCAACATGAATTGAATCATTTTCACTTTTCAGCAAAGTGGGAGTTGAATTGAAACCAAAATTAGCATATCTTGTATGCCTACCTAACCCATTCTGGGCATGCTTAACCACAAAAGTGTTCTTTGCTTATTGAAACAATCTTATTTTTGGCTTCATATAGGTCCTTGTAAAATTTTATGGTTTTCTACCCAAATACGGTTTCCAGTGTTTATGTCATCTAGTTATGGTAGTATGTATAGGAACTAACAACATGGATTTGGGTGGTCCAGTCCATGAAGGGGGCTCTACAATGGAGACTAGATTTTAAGAGGGCCTGACAGGGGTCCAGGGAAAGAGTGGTGAAGAAACAGCAGATGCAGCGATAGTACAGAAGCCAGACATGGATTCTGGATATGCCTGACAACACATTAGTATGAGTCTGTCCTATTCCTCTGCTCAAATTTCCCCAAAATTTGTAGGGATGCTCCAAATCAGGCAAGATATCAAAGGAAATGTTGGAATAACCCAGAAAGTATTAGAAAAAAATCTTAAAAAGCCATAGCTGACTCGACAATCCTATGTAAGGAATTCAAACTCAGAGAACCTTTATATCTTCCCCTTGCCCTGGCCTCCAGTTTTAATTTCAATGTAATAAAGTCATATGTATATAAAATGCAGAAAAGCAGGCCTTTATCCCATGGTTTGGCACAGAAAAAGCCTCCTGGCCTTCTTTGGAGAAGGATGGCTAGAGTTGGCAATTTTTTTATACCCAGTGGCCATTGGCGTCTGTTAAGTTTCACAATTCTCTTTTAGATGTTTGGATGAGCACTTTAATTCTCTGCCTTTTAGTCTTTGCCCCAGAATAGCAATCAGTCTGATATTATCAGAAACAATTTTCTATTGTGCATCATTTCCTTGAAAGACAATGGCTTAAAGGCTAATTGATTTAGCCTCCTTGTGCTTTTAAAACTCTTTGCCTTCAAAATCTCTCTTCCTCTTTCCTATACAGCAAGATAGATTATGCATTTAGCATTTCAAGTTAACTTACATAACTCATTTTTTTTTCTTTCACTGCATTTCCTAGATCCCCTAGTGATTTTTGTGCCAGGATCAATTTTCCTTCAGGTTGTTGTCAGGTTGTAATGCAGGACACACTGAGGAAATTGTCAGCAGAGATGTAGTCATTACTCTCTTCATGCCCCAGGAATTTCTGCAATTATATTGCTCTCGCTGGATCGATGCTTTACTTGCTGAGTCACGTGGCTGCCTTCTAAATCCCTTCTTGGGGGTTACAATGAGTTCGCCAAATAATAACTGTAGCAGCATGTAGACTGAGTCTCAAGATGACTAGACTATAGAACTTGTCACAGGGTGGAGGTTGGGAGTGTGGAGGAGCACAGATTGTCAAGAGATGTGCCAAGGCCTTAGAAAATAATTAAAACTGGAGAACAGAGTCTGCTTAGCACTTTAGAAAACCTCTGTAGGTCCCTGGGTGAGCTGCCTCCTTTTCAAATGTTTGGCAGCAAAACAGAGGGCTGCAATGTTCAGGACAAAACCAGAATTCCCTGGGCAAAGCACTATGACAGAGGTAGGCTGGATTTTTTGGCTGCTGAAACCCCCACTTCTGGGCCCAGGGTTTCTTTTGATGTCAATGGTAGGATTAAGCCTGGGTCCTTTCTTTGTGACCTTCTGGAAACCTAGGGTGAACTAAACGCTCTCAGAACACTTGCCCTATTCTCTGACCTAAAGGAATTCGCTTACCCTCCCCCATACCTCCTTTCTATGGTTTTCTCCACCAGGGGAGCCCTGGGGAGAGGATTTCTCTCCCTCTGTAATTCTGGGAGACTTGTGGGCTATCAAAAGGACCCTAGAGGTAGAGGACATACAGAGCAATGGAGAGAGCCCTGAATGTAAATTCTAGTGACCTGGATCTGAGTTCTGCCACTTCGTTGTGTAACTATGATATGAAGTCACTGAATCCCCCTGGGCCTGCTTCCTCAGCTGTAAAAGACGGCTGGTGAACTAGTTGATCTGGGAGGTCCCTTCCAGGTCTATTACTCTGGGACATAAAGGAATGCTTTGGTGAGCACAGTGCTTTGTTCCTGATGGCATATCATAGGAAGAGGGCCAGCTACCTTGGGAGGAGAGACTAGCTACTTTCAAACAAATTGGTGATAGTGGTCTAGTAGCAAACCTTTACACATCTCCAAAAGTTCATTTTTTAGCATTAAAAATAAAATATATTGATATCTTTGGCTTTTACATTGCCTGAAATTTCCCCCATCTCCTTTCCCTTCCCCCTCCCATAGTTATCACATAAAACAAAGAAAATTTTTAAAGAAAATGAGGATGAAGAGAAAAAAATCAGCAAAATCAATCTGTACATCAAAACAGTCTGAAAATGAATACGATGTTCTACTCCCAAGGACCTCTCAATTCTCCCCCCAAGGACCTCTCAATTCTCCCAAAGAGCTGTTTATATTTTCTTTGGGACCATGTTTGTTCTTTGTAATTCTGCAAAATTGATTTTTTATTTTTTTTTTGTTATCATTCTTTCTGTTTACATTGTTATAGTCATCATGTGTTTTGTTTTGTCGGCTTTGCTCACTTCATTTTGTATCAGTTCATGTAAGTCTTTCCATACTTCTCTGTATTCATTATATTTAATATTTTTACAGCACAGTAATATTTTATTACATCCATATACCACTATTTGTCTAGTCATCTTCACTTGATGAACATCTTCTTTTCCCCCAGCTCTTTGCTATCATAAAGATTTTGCTGTATGTGGAGATATCTCTAAAAGTTTAAAACAAATCCAGCCATTTAAAAGACATAGCATTGCTGACAGGGTGGCTGAATAATTTCTGTTTTGCCCACTCATTCTTAGGAATAGGCTGAGGAAACTTCCTAGTTGGGGGAAATGGAATTGAGTACCACAGAGGATGGAATTCTTGTCTCTTTTCTGTCCCTAGTATCATAATAATAACTATAATGCCTTAATTTTGTACAGTATGTTACAGCTTTCAAAGCATTTCCCAATATTCTACCTCATTTGATCCTTATAACAATTTCATCAGTGGGAAGAGCCACTGTTTTTATTCACACTTTATACATACTCTTTTTTAAAAAATTATTATTTATTTATTTAATATTTTTAGTTTTCACCATTAATTTCCACAAGAGTTTGAATTACAAATTTTCTCTCCCTACCCACCCCCCACTCCAAGATGGCATATATTCTGATTGCTCTGTTCCCCAGTCAGTCCTCCCTTCTGTCACCCCACTCCCCCCATCCACTTTTCCCTTACTTTCTTGTAGGGCAAGATAGATTTCTATGGCCCACTGCCTGTATATCTTATTTCCTAGTTACATGTGAAAACTTTTTTTTAACATCTGCTTTTAAAACTTTGAGTTCCAAATTCTCTCCCCTCTTCCCTCCCCACCCACCCTCCCTAAGAAGGCAAGTAATTCAACATAGGCCACACATGTATCCTTATACAAAACCCTTCCACAATACTCATGTTGCGAAAGACTAACTATATTTTGCTCCTTCCTATCCTATCCCCCTTTATTCAATTTTTCCCCTGACCCTGTCCCTTTCGAAAGTGTTTTTGATTACCTCCTCCCCCTATCTGCCCTCCCTTCTATTGTCCCCCCTTTTTTTTATCTCCTTCCTCCTTCTTTCTGTGAGGTGAGATACCCAATTGAGTGTGTATGTTATTCCCTCCTCAGGTCAAATCCAATGAGAGCAAGATTCACTCATTTCCCCTCACCTGCCCCCTCTTCTCTTCCAATGAACTGATTTTTCTTGCCACTTTTATGTGAGATAATTTACCCCATTCTGTCTCTCCCTTTCTCCCTCTCTCAATATATTCCTCTCTCATCCCTTAATTTGATTTTATTTTTTTAGATACCATCCCTTCATATTCAACTCAGGCTGTGCCCTCTGTCTATATAGATAGATGGAGAGATAGATAGATAGATAGATAGATATATATATATACATATAGATATGGATATAATGTATGTATGTATATTCCCTTCAGCTACCCTAATACTGAGGTCTAATGAATTATATACATTATCTTTCCATGTAGGAATGTAAACAAAACAGTTCAACTTTAGTAAGTCCCTTATGATTTCTCTTTCTTGTTTACCTTTTCATGCTTCTCTTCATTCTTGTGTTTGAAAGTCAAATTTTCTATTCAGTTCTGGTCTTTTCACTGAGAAAGCTTGAAAGTCCTCTATTTTATTGAAAATCCATATTTTGCCTTGGAGCATGATACTCAGTTTTGCTGGGTAAGTGATTCTTGGTTTTAGTCTTAGCTCCATTGACCTCCAGAATATCATATTCCAAGTCCTTCGATCCTTTAATGTAGAAGCTGCTAGATCTTAGGTCATCCTGATTGTGTTTCCATAATACTCAAACTGTTTCTTTCTGGCTGCTTGAAGCACTTTCTCCTTGATCTGGGAGCTCTGGAATTTGGCGACAATATTCCTAGGACTTTTCTTTTTGGGATCTTTTTCAGGAGGTGATCGGTGGATTCTTTCAATTTCTATTTTACCCTCTGGCTCTAGAATATTAGGGCAGTTCTCATTGGTAATTTCTTGAAAGATGATATCTAGACTCTTTTTTCGATCATGGCTTTCAGGAGTCCAATAATTTTAAAATTATCTCTCCTGGATCTATTTTGCAGGTCAGTGGTTTTTTTCCAATGAGACATTTCACATTGTCTTCCATTTTTTCATTCCTTTGGTTCTGTTTTATAAAATCTTGATTTCTCATCAAGTCACTAGCTTCCACTTGCTCCAGTCTAATTTTTAAGGTGGTATTTTCTTCAGTGGCCTTTTGAACCTCCTTTTCCATTTGGTAATTCTGCCTTTCAAGGTATTCTTCTCCTCATTGGCTTTTTTGGAGCTCTTTTGACATTTGGCTTCATCTATTTTTTAAGGTGTTATTTTCTTCAGTATTTTTTGGGTCTCCTTTAGCAAGTCCTTGACTTGTTTTTCATGGTTTTCTTGCATCCTTCTCATTTGTCTTCCCAATTTTTCCTCTACTTCTCTAACTTGCTTTTCCAAATCCTTTTTGAGCTCTTCCATGGCCTGAGACCAATTCATATTTTTCTTGGAGTCTTTTGATGTAGGCTCTTTGACTTTGTTGGCCTCTTCTGGCTGTATGTTTTCATCATCTTTGTCACCAAAATAAGATTCCAAAGTCTGAATCTGAATCTGAGACCATTTTCACTGCCTGTTCATGTTCCAAGCCAACTACTTGAGTCTTAAGCTTTTCATAGGGGTATGACTGCTTGTAGAGTAGAGAGTACTTTGTCCCAAGGGCTGCACTCTTGTTTTCAGAGCTATTTCTACAGAGCAAGCTCTGCCACACCAATGCTTCTCCTCTCCAAGAACTACCAACCCAGACCACGACTCAGATCTAAGCAGGCTTTGCACTCCTGCTCTGATCTGCCACTTAATTCCTCCCACCAGGTGGGCCTGGGGCCAGAAGCAACTGCAGCTGTAGCTCTGTAAGCAGCCTCAGAGCTGCCCCACCTCTGTAACCTCCGGGGTGGTAGCCAACTGTGAACTCTTTTCACCCTGTCCCCACAGTTTTTCCTACTAAACTTCTCTGTTGTCTTTGGCATTTGTGGGTTGAGAAGTCTGGTAACTGCCACAGCTCACTGATTCAGGGCGCTAGGGCCTGTTCTGCCCAGCTCCCAGTCTGGTTGGCCTGGCGCGGCCCATGCTGGGCTGTGTTCTGCTCTGCTCCCAGTGTGGTGCTATAGACCTTACCCAGTGACCATCCAGGCTGCCCTGGGCTGGAGCCCTGCTTCCCCTCTGCTATTTTGTGGGTTCCACAGTTCTAGAATTTGTTCAGAGCCATTTTTATAGGTGTTTGGAGGGTCCTGGGGGAGAGCTTTAGGCAAGTCCCTGCTTTCTAGCATCTTGGCTCTGACCCCCACTTTATACTTACTCTTGACAAAAGGATAATAAAAGTCACAGAGTCAAAACTTTTAGAATTGGAAGGAAACCCATTGGCCATCCAGTCCAACTCATACTTAAAATGATTTTCCCACTGCATCATACATGATAAGTATTTATCCAGCCTCTGCTTGAGGACTGATCTCCTAGTGAAGATGAAATCACTACTAACTGTGTCAGCCCATTCAACTTTACTGTTTCGCTAATTTTTAGGAAGTTATTTTAACTTCAAGATTAAATTTACCTCTTTACAAGTTCTGCTTATTGCTCGTAGTTTCCTCTGGCCCCTAAAAAGTTTTCTAAATGAAAGTGTTAAGATAGTACAATTCGAGACAGCTATTATGTCCCCCAAGTTCTTTTCTTCAGTTCAAATATCCCCAGTTTCCTCAAATAGTTCTTATGTGATATGTTTTACTATCTTGATTTTTTGCTATCCTTTTTTACTACTATTTTTAGTATTTAATAGTTTACTATATTACTATTTTACTATATTTACTATTTTTACTGCTACTATATGACAGGTTTTACTATCCTGATTTACTATCCTGATCTCCTCTGAATGTTCTATATTTTATCACTGTCCTTAACTATGGTGCTTGTTTCTTACAATACACCACATATGTTCAGGCCAGAGCAGAATAGAGTAGGAATATCACTTCCTTGTTCCTGGAGTTATACCTATCTTAAGGGACCCCAAGCTCATAGTCAGATATGTCAAGTCATGATTGATATCAGCTATAATTTTCATGTATGCACACAATTCCTTGTATTTTTGAGGTCAAAGTTGATTGGATGATTATCTCATTGGTCAGAAGTCTTTTTTAAGTGGAAAATCTTCGTTAATTTAAATAAGAAGGAACAGAAAAAGAAGAGGATTGTTACAATTTTTTTCTTAAGAGAAGATAAGTAAGAAGACTATGAAATCTAGTCTATAGGAATCAAATTATACAAATAGCATCTCCTCTGGTGGCTACCTCCCCAAATCAACATTCACACTCATAGATTGGATCCTGAGGGGATAATTACTACTGCAAGATTCTAAGATGCTCTATAGGTTCATTCTTCTAAAGCTATAGCTGATTAACCCCCCATTGACTTGTTGATCCTTAATAGTCAGCCTGTTGACACAGTTTACTTAGTAAAAGTATTTACTAAGAAGACAGAATATGAAAAATCACCCAGAACTCCCATAAACCTAGGGGTACACTTTCCTATAAATGCAAAAAAACATTGGTAGCAATTTGTGTATACCAAAAGAGAAAACACTGGTAGTGAGGCACACACATAGGCAACACAGGCATAGATTCTTCAGAAGCTTCATCAATATATGTCATAAATAGATAGAAATCAGAGGCAGCCTGTGCCAGGCAAGTCAAACTATGACCACTACCTTGACCAACACTTCCCTTCAGGTCATAATGGAGATAATCCAGGACACTGAACCCAAGTGCCTTGGGAATAGAACTGGCCCAAGACTACCCTGCCTCCAGGCCAGGGTACATAGCCATTACTGAAAAGTGAAATCATTGTGGAGCAGGGCCCTATTTCCTTGACAACACCAACACCAACCACTGACCAACTGCTACCACCAGGTATCTATTCGCAAGAGCGTAGAAGCAGTAGCATCCTCTGTCCCTGATTCTAATCTAGCTCTCAATGCTAGCATCCTGGTTAGCAATCTCTGGGGTGGCGGTGTGATCTGGCAATGACCTCTCCTTTCTCAGCCACAGTAGTCACAAATGACTAAGAAAATCAAGTTCTCTCTACTGAAATGCTTACTCTCAAATTCTTCAACATCAGAAATAGACATAATTACCAGTAGAAATTAAAGAATTATGCACTACATCTGCTTTGGTGCTACACCCTAAGGACGATGGGACCTTTCCATTTGATCTGCAATTCATACCTATATATATTGTCTGCCCCCATTAGAATATAAGCTCCTTGAGAGCAGGGCATATTCTGCTTTTCTATTCATACTCACATTACTTAGCACAGTGCTTTGGATATGGCAAGCTTGTATTAAATGTTTCTTCATTTACTCATTCCAGAAGAGTATAAAACATTACTAGAAACAGTGAGTGCCAAATAGCATCATAAAAATGAACAATTTCTTAATGGACAGAAAATGGCTCATAACTGATATGGGATTCATATTAGAATCAGATGTCTCCATGTGGTCAGATCACCAAATTATTAAACCAAAACCGAATCACCATCAAATTAGGAGAATGAATAAAAATAAAAAGATACTTGAATAATTATAATAGTTTAAACCAGATCTATTCAAAAAAGCTACTGATGCTATAAAACTGGAAATGGAGCCCAATTATTGACTTTAACTATCCTGTGAAAACCTAACTGCTATAAAGCAATCACCAAAATAAAGAGGCCAAAAATGTTCAAAACCCATCTTAACTAGGAAATATTTGACATTTTTTTTCCAGGTGAAGAAATATCGTAGTTGAGGGCAGCAGCAGCAGCAGATTAGAATAGCAAGTTATTTATACAGAGAATATATATTTATACTACATAGAAATAAGTATTATTACCTCAAACAGTGAAAGGCAAATCTACAGAAACTTTGCAAGAGACCCAACTAAATATACCATCTCAAGAAGAATTCCTAGAAGAAACAGGCAGGAGGACAGCAGATGAAAAGTGCAACAAAATTTTCTGTCTTTGCTTATTTTCATCATCAATAATAAGGGAGTCACCAAATATGCAATTCTCAATCCTCAATGTACTAAAAGAAGAAGTTGAAATAGGAATGAGAATAATGAAGTTGGGAAGAGCAGGTTGACAAGATGAAGTCCAAAGTGAGAAATTCTATCCTGGAGATGATATAATCATGAACACAATGTGGGATTATTTTATAAGATAGCTCAGGGAGAGAAAGATACCAAAAGAGTGGAAAAATAGGAAAACATTATTACTTAATACTATTCATTATTGCATCATATCTCTGGTGGAATTATGAGAAGGAAATGGCTGTTTAAAAAATAGCTTCCTAAATTAATCGGAAGGTAGAGATAATCACAATACATCTGGGTTTATTGTTTGGTGAATAGTTTCAAAAACATTTTAATCTGTAAAGCAAAGTGCAGCCTCCAAAATGGAGGATGGAGGCATCTGATTCTGATATGAATCCTGTAACAGTTATGAGTCAGTTTCTGTCCATTAAGATATAGTTCATTTCATTCGTATGATGTCATTGGTGCTCACCATGCCTGCCACCTTTTTATGCTCTCACACATGTCAAGATCGTGCAAGATTCGACTAATGCAACAATAGTGATATCTACTCAATGTGCTGTGATCAATAGAGTGCTGAATTTGGGGTCAGGAAGAACTAGGCTTAAATTCTACCCCTGATGTTCACTGTCATCCTCATGGGCAAATCATTTAACCATCAATTTTCTCATTTCCAAGGATAAGAACTGAACCTGTGATTTCATTGATATAAGAGACTTCTGATGAGGAAACAAACACCGTCTATGTGACCTGATGCATCTATGCATCCTATGGTCTTAGAGAGTTGTATAGAGCACTGAGAAGTCAGGTGACTTGCTTAGTGTCACACAGTCACCATTCAATATTCACAACATATATTTGTATATACATATATATATACACACATATATTTGACTTGATGGTGATATATATATATGTGTGTGTGTGTGTGTGTGTGTGTGCGCGCGCGCATGTGTGGATGTGCAAATGTACATGTGTGCAGGGAAGGGAAGGGAAGGAAAGAGAACGGAAGGGAAGAGAAGGGAAAGGAGAGGAGGGGAGAAAAGAGGGGGTGAGAGAGAATGGGAGAGGGAAAAGGAGTGGAGAGAAGAGGAGAGGGCAGAGGAAAGGAGGGGAGAGCAGGAGGCTCAGCATTTCAAGTCTTGCCATGTCTCTTCTCCAAGTGCATCCTAAAATTGCACTTGCTTTCTTGGCTATCATATTTTATAGTTGGTTCATGCTGAGTATAAGTATAGTATAAGTCTCAGAGCTTTGTAGATGAAGATGTCTCTGACATCTTATATTTATGAAGGTGATTTTCTTTCACCCCAGAAAGAGACTGCATTTATCCCTATTAAATTTCATCTTATTTGATTTAGTCAATGGTTTGGTTTGTCAACATTTTCTTTAAGATCCGACATCTGTCATCCAGCATGTTCTCTATAGCTCCTAACTTTGTCATTTGCCAATTTGGCTGAGTTATAGCTTTGCCCAGTTCAGTGATAAAAATGTTAAACAGGCTGAGTGCATATCTTGAAGACACTCCATTGGAGACTTCCCTCAAATTTTACATTAAAGTATTAATGACTATACTTTGAGTATGCCTATTTAAACAGTTTCAAGTCCACCTAAATTTTGCAGAAAAAAATAGCATGAGAAACTTTGTCAATTGCTAAAAAAAAAAAAAAAAAAAATGTTAACAAAATTTAGCAAAATTAGCTAATTTAGCTAATGTGAGCAAATTCGGCTAAAATCTAAGTAATCTATATCTACAACATTTGCCTGAGTTTAGTAACCCTTTTAAAAATGCTCATGCATGGTCTGCCTATGACAGAGTACAATAAGATTATCACCTCCATTCATTTGAACATTGTTGAGAGGAGACAGTGAACTCCTATGATTGATCGGGGTTTCCATGATCACACCCCTTATGCTTCTATTAATGCAACCGAAGATTATATTTGCTTTTTGTTAGCAGAATGTTATGTTGATTCATATGAACATGTGGTACACTAGAAGTTTTAGGGTTTCTTCATGTGAACTCTTGCCTATTCAACTTTACCCACCCTGGTTTGTAGACAATAGGTCCCAATTAGAAAGAATAATGAATCCCATGAAGTAGTCAATGCATTCAAATTTATACCATTCTGCATTATCATTATATAAAATATGTTAATTGGTTTCAGCCCAATGGAATATGCAGTGCAAATACGAATAATATGATCCCTTCTTGGGGTTCTTTATTTGCAGTAATTGGGACCTGGTTGTAGAGTTGATGTTTTTAAACTAAGTCTGGGACTTTACATTTTTTCCTATTGAGTTTCATTTCCCATAAATCCAACTCTTCATTCTCACTTCATCTAGACAGTATACATACATACACACACACACACACACACACACATGCACGCACGCACGCACGCATGCACATGTACACACATACTCATTCAGTGTTGTTATATCATGGTTTGAAGCCAAGCTGGTAGAGTTGTGCTTTATTTTCATCCCACAGCAAACTGACTCTGGGCAGAAATTAGCCACTTGTTTGGGTGGGTTGGGGCTGTGTGTGCTTTGACTATGCTAACATGCAAGAGAAAAGGGGAGTCTCTTCCCCCTTGCTCTCTTGCTCACTTCTTTAAACACGAGGCCAGATTAGATCTCTGTGAAGCAGCCTTCAGAATAAAAGACTGCCATGAAGCAAGGCAGGTGATCCCAAACAAAAAGCCTTGATTGAAGTGGCCACAATGCACAGAACCACTAATGTGATTGCCAGTGCCATTTGAGAGCACTATAACAAAAACAAGCCCAGGCCAAACCAAAAAGTTCTCCGGAAAATGGAATGCTTCTCTGCCCACCCTCACCCCCACACCACTACCTCTAAGTCTCTCTTTCTCAGCAAAGGCTATATTTAAAGGGTTAGAACATCCTTTAGAAATGGATTTCCTGGACTGTTTTCCCCTCTGCGTAGTCCCTGTATCAAAGATAGCTTTGTCAATAACCTCTCTTCCTCTGTGTGTGCTTGGCGATCTTGCCAGATTAGCCGTGCTGCCATGGAGACATAGCATTGGCAATCCTTGTTCTCTTTCTGTAGGACCTCACTAGACCCTTGTCTCTGGCCTCAACTGCATACGGAAATAATGAGATATTCAACATAAATGTTACACTTGGAATGAGGCTGACAACCAGTTAAATGTCATAATAGTAATTAGTGTTCTCATCAGCGCTTCCTGGGATTTCTTTTGAATGTGTCAATGTTGTTAGAGGGGGGAAAGGGGTCTCATTCTTCAATTCCTTGAATTCACTGTTAGCTATTGGCTGAGTGAAGCCAAGTCTCTTGTGTTCAATTGCCATGGTTTTTTGGCACAATCCACTCCTGGGTACCTTTCTTTTCTCCCTAAGCATCTCCTGATGCCACAGTGGGTCCTAGAAAAGGTGAACCACAAGGCAGGCTGAAAGGTTGGGCTGGGAGTGAGAGCAAGAGAATGAATGCACACTGGGAAAGAGGGGAATAACGGCAAGTTGGGAGGATGGGGAGCCATATTCCATTGACAGCTGCTACTGCCAAGCAATGAAAATTTACTGCACAAAGAAAATTTAATAGTGGCTAAAGTAGCGAAGAAGACTCAGAAACCCCTGCTCCTTTTGTCCATAAGTGCCATCACGGTAGCTACCACTACAGCTGCAAATAGTGACATAGGTACAGTTCTGGATAAATAGATATAGTTACAGCTCTGGATAGAGTTCCAGATATGGCTACAACTCTCTCTCTCGATAGATAGATAGATAGAGAGATATAGATATAGATATATAGATAGATGGATAGGTAGATATAAATATAAATAGATAGAATAATAACTATAGATAGCACTAAAGATACAGATAGAACTATAGCTATATATAGACAGAAATATAGATAAAATATAACCATAGCTAAAGTTATATGTATAGAGATAGATGAAATATAGAGATATAGAGATATAACTATAGAGTAGATATACGTAGATACAGATTCAGAAATTGATACAAGCTTGGACATAGATATAAACACTTCATTCATATGTATATACATAGATAAATATATGTAAGTAAAGACATGTATATATACATATATACACACAGACTTGGTAAAAATATAGTACTCATTAATGTGCATAAACAGGTATATATATATATATATGTATTAGATATATGTGGATACAGATGTAGAAATTGATACAGACAGACATAAATATAAAGACTTCATATAGATAACATATTTAGTCATAGACATATAAATATATACACAGAGAGACATATATAGATAGTTATATATGTGTATGAACATTGTATATAATTACAACTACAACATATTTGCAATTTCTGTCTGAAATGTAAGATATTAATAGATAAAGACAGTTCAGTTCTAAATGGGTTTAAAAAGTGAATTCACAAACCTTCAGAGAATTATTCAATCTTCACATCCCTCAATATGAATGGTGTAAGAGAATATTCCTCCCACTCAGACTTTCTGTGCACGCCAGGCTATGCACAGAAATGTTGCCTGCAGCAGATGACATCTGTGAGGCCAGCAGGTATGGTGGAAAAGCCCAATGCATCATGCATAGCCCTCTCTCCCATATGCACATGTGAAGACTATTCTTTGGTCTCTAGTTTTCAATGTTCTTTGAAGAATCTGTTATTTACTTCTCTGTCTCTAACTCAAGACTGACCTGAAATCTGTGCTTATGACCATTCGGCCATCCCATTTCCTGACACCACCTACTAGGCTCTCCAGGGCCTCCAGTAGAAAGAATGCTAGATTTGGAATCAGAAAACCTGTGCTTGGAATTTGGAGCCTCAGGCAAGCTGCTTTATGACTTTGAACTTCAATTTTCTCATACATAAGAAGGGAGACTTAGACTAGATAAAACCTGAGATCACTTCTGTCTCTAAATCTTAAATTTACTATATTTTTTTCTTGGAAGTTCATAGTCTGGCCACATCATCTGGAGCTGTGTTTCTATATATCCTTAAGATCTGCTTAGCTATTCATATATATATATATATATATATATATATGCAATATATATAATATATATACCTCCTTTAACACACACATTCACATAATTTCATAAATTATATTTTGTGATTTTATATACAATGTTATCTTGTCATCTCTGATCTGAGAGCTTTTTCTAGAATCAAATTATGGAAAAAAACTATTGGATTAATTTTAATTCTTCATACACTCTACAATTCTTTCCTATATCTGGAACTTGAGTTGGTACTTAGCAGGGAGATTCAGAAGCAAAATTGCAACTAGGGAAGGGCACCTTGAGTCTTAACACAAGCACTGACATCCTGAGAGGCATTGCTACTCCCTCCCTGATACAGTCTGAAGTCTTCAATTCTGGCATCTTATACTATGCCCTGTTAGAAGTGAGGTTGAGGGGAAAAGTGATTCCAGGAGAGAGAGTTACTAGTTACAGTAGGGTTACTAGCAAACAAGGAGGAGGGAATGGGGTGTCTCCTCTATTCCACTGCTATTTTACCAACCTGTCTCCTCAAGGGTTGGGAGGGAAAGTGACCCTGGGAAGAGGTTGAGAATGAGGCTTATGACTGTTGATATCAGGGGAGAGGCAGAAGGTACAGGTATGGTGAGTATTTCAAGGGTCTAGGTAATGAGAGGGAGACTTATCAGGGAAGATAGCAGGACTCTTATTTAACCAGTTGCTGTCCAAAGAGAGTAACAGACAAGTTGCCAGGTGGGCCAGGAATAAGTAAGTAAGCTTACATACAGTGTCCCAGGGAAAGGAACTCCTCAAAATCTATGTTGAGCTTGGGCAATGGCTCCTTGCCCTGAACGATCCAACTCTTGCCTCCTAGCATGTTGAGGGGAGAAAATGGTAATTCATGGTGAGGCCAAGGTGTTTGAGTAGACATCAATAGATGTCTATTCAACTCCTCAGGCATAAGGACAGGAAACTGCAGAAAGGAGGGAAAATAACAGAAGAACTTCAGGCTCAGGGTCCTAGGAAGAAATCCAGGAAGGTATACCCAATGTTGACTGAAGAAGGTAGCAAAGAATGTGGTATCTCATTAGGGATGCCATCCTGGGCCATTTTTGTTTTTGTTATTGTTGTTTCTTAAGCCAATCAATCAATCAATAAACAAGTCTGTATTAAGTACTCTACCATACCACTGAGGTTATAAAGAAAATCCCAGGGAATACAGCTCAAGGAGTAAATGAAGTAAATGTGAAGAGGAGGTTTGAAACAAAGGGCAGTTTATTACATTGGAAGTGGAAGCGGAGGTGGGATGACATCGCAGAGAGAAGGGTAGTACAGGTTAGGTACTAGGGGAGGGGAGGTTGAGCTGAGATGATTGGGGATGGAGGATTGAGGAGGAGTAGCAGGGAAAAGGAGTTTTCACCCAGGCAACCTGTGATGAATCATAAGAATTCAGAAAGGAGAAAAAGAGTTTGCCAGCCAGAAAACAGTGGGCTTTCTCATCACCACCAGATCATTACAAACACCATCTGAAACCTCCACTACCAATTGAATGTGCCCTGGTACCAAAATTCCTAGTCACGTCTCTGCCGAGAAGTATGGGAGAAGTTTGGACTTCATATTTATTTCTTAGATTAGCTCATAGAGGAACTGCCCAGCATTCAGGGATTGACTAAAGCAATAATGACAAATTGTTACAAATCCTTTATTACATAGAATAAAAAGTCCTCTCTAAAGTGAGTAAAAAGTGGGCATTGGCTTACAAGTTAAGAGAGCTGGCTTTAATTTGGATTTGCTACTCATTAATTTTGTGATCTCTTACAAGTACTTCCCCTCTTTAGTGCTCAGTTGCTTGGCCAAGGTGACCTCTGACATTCTATGACTGTGACAATTGCTGACATTTGTATCATCAGAATTTGCTGCCACTCCAGTTGCGTTAATTTTAGAGTTCTTAGCTAATTTTCATCAGATTGTTCAATTAAATAGATTTCATTTGACCTATTCACCTGTCTTCTTTTCCCCCTTTCCCGTCATTCATTCATTCAACATTTATTCCTCAAACTGCATGGAAAGTGTTTTTCTCACAAGTCCTGAATTTTTTAGTCTCCATTGAAAAAACTACTTTCTTTTCTCTCCTCATTACCCTGATCTTTCTTGATGAATATGTGCTTCATGGGAAATTCTGGGGTGTTTAGAAGTAAATGACTGAATACTTCTCTTGCATAAAAGGCAAATAGACCTTTTCCCCTTCTCGTCTGTCTTAGTGGGAGTCTTGTCTATTCTCCAAACACTAAGGAAGAATTGGCAAATAAGGAGCCCATATGATTCCCATAAATTAAGGTGGGATATTCTAGGAGTTCAGTGGTGGGATTTGTGTCCTTGACTATGCTTAAAGAGTAAAACTCAGTCCAGTAGGAGAAACTAAATTCAGTGCTAGGGGACCATGTGGGCTCAGGCACATCTGACAGCATCATCAATACTCTTACTGTCAATATTCAAAGCAGATCTTTCCAAATCTATGATAACAGCTGTGTCTGGTATTAAGCCTCCACCTCTGGGTTTAGACAAGGGAAGTGATGATAAATGAGTTGAAATGAGTGTCAGTCTATATTGTAGTCTGGCACTTGGTATGTCATTCAGTAAACCTGCTCTTCATTCATTATGATAGGGTAGTTGTTGAGGCTAAAATTTCATTTTGATCCCAATGTGGGATCATTTGCTTCATATAGAGAAAATCCTTGTGCCATAGGCATGTCCTACACCCCTAATCCCAGACAGCTGTTTTGCAAATATAATATGCTTGTCAAAAAGGGTTGGGTTTAACCCATCCCTCCTCCTGGAAACACAACTCAGAGAACAGGCTACATGATGATGGTCACCATGGTACTCTTCATATGTACATAACATAGATATCACAAAGCTGGAAAGGATGACTGACACAGTGAGGACTCCTAAATCTCTTGATTGTTTAGGATATTGGGCTAAACCTAATAGGATTAAATTTAATAGTGATCAATCTAAAGTCTTAAACTTAGATTCCAAATATTGACCTCATAAGTATAAGCTGAAAGAGGCATGGTTAGATTATAGTTAGGGGGAAAAGTCCATGGATCTGGATGGAATATTAGCCCAATCTGAATCAATAGTGTGATATGGCAGCCAAAAAAAGTTAAAGAAATCTTATAATGCATTAAGAGCAGAAGAACTACCAGGAATAAGGAGCTGATAGTCCCTCTGTACCCTGCCCTGGTCAGAGCCCATTTGCACTATTGTGTCCAGTTCTGGGTACCACATTTTAGGAAGAACATTGATAATCCTGACATAAAGGGAGGGCAGCCAGAGTAATCAACAGCCCTGAGTCCATGTCATATAAGGATCATTCAAAGGAATTGAGGAGGTTTAGCCTGAAGAAGCAAAAAAAAAAACAATGTGGGGGGGCAGAGGTAGGAACATGATAGTTTTTAAGTATTTGAAATTCTGTAACATAGAAGAGGGTTGAGACTTGTTCTGTTTAGCCCCAGAAGACAGAACTAAGAACAGGTGAGAGGAAGGGAGGAGGGGAAGGAGGGAGGGAGGGAGGAAAGGAGAGAGAGAGAGACAGAGAGAGACTGAGAGAAAAGAGGAGAGGAGACAGAGGGAGAGAGGGAAGGAGGAAGGGACAGAGAGAGGGAGAGAAGGAAGGAGGGAGGGAGAGAGAGAGAATGAGAATGAGAATGAGAATGAGAATGAGAATGAGAATGAATTTAGGCTTTCAACTTCCTAACAATTAGAGTTGCCTCACAGTGGAATGGACTTCTTGGGAGAGGGCTGGTTCCTTTCCTATGGAGTTGTTCAAGCAAAGGTTGAATGACCATTTGAGTATGATGCAATCCTTTTTCTGATGTAAGTTAAAGTAGATGACCTCTGAAGTCCCTTCCAACTATGAAAGTCTGTGCTCCTGTGACTGATGATGGCACATTGTTGAATACAAGACCTCTCCTGTTACCGAAGTACGATATCTAAGCCAAGGGTCATCTTATTTTCTGATTTACAACAGGGTAAAAATGAGAAAGTCTCCACTTGAAGAGGTGATAATATATAAAGATAGCCTTAAAATGTTTTATCTATATATAATACAATTATAGACATGAAAATGCTTTCATACACTGTATCTCATTTGACCCTCTGAAATAGTCAGGGCAGGTGTCATTGTCCTTTGTTTGCAGAGGAAAAAACCAAGGTTCAGAGAGGCTACATGATTTGACAACCAAGCAATAAATATTTATGTTCATGATCCTCTTGCTAGTTGAGTGACAGGATTTTTACTAGCAATAATGGCTTCAGACGCTAGGCTGCATTCTATATCATCTAATGGGAAATCATATTGCATATACCAAGTTGGAGGAATATTATATTAACTGGAGATATTGCACCTAATCTAGGATGAAACTAAACTGTCCTCAGTTCTGGGTTTGTTTGGCTGTTTTGGTCAATCCGTACACCTACAGAGAGAGTATTATATTGTTCAGCTCAATTCAATATTGATTGAACACCTACAAGGCACCATGCTAGGTACTGGGGATATAGATTTAGAGCCAGAAGGCACCCTAGATACCATCTAGTCCAACCCTCTATCTTTCTATATGAGGACACTGAATTTCAGGAAAGATAAACTGAACTTGCCCAAAGTCACACAGGCAGAAGTGACAGAAGCAAGACCCTTCCCCTCCAAAAGCTTACTTTCTACTGGGGAAGAGAGATCAAATTTCCCTCTGATAAATTTAGAACAAATTCCCAACACAAGTTATGATGACTTTGTTTCCTACCCACTGGGAGAAGAGTCAAGCCGATTCCTTCCTTCTATGGTGACTGGCCAGGCAGAATGCCATCACAGGAAGTCGTCTACAGACTTAAATGGAAAGGTGTTTAGGAGATGCCATTCATCCCTGTACTGCTCATCAGTGGCTGATCATAGACTCATTCCTGCCACCACCCCACCCCCATATCCACTCCTGTGTAGTCTGTAGGCTGTTAAAAAGGCAGGGCAAGCACCATGGCCAGTTGGGTACATGCTATAAGAGATTCTACATTTCACAGCTGCTGCCATTACAAAGCCATTCTGAGAAATTCCTAAATGACTTTTGAAGTTGCTTACAAGTCTCAACCAGCCAATAACTATGGATATGTATAGCTAACACATTTTCTAGTGGAAGAGGAAAAGGAGAAGACATTTTCAGGCAAAATAATGCAACAATAATAAGTCAGCAATTTAAAAATCACAAATGTTCAGGATAACATGATTTTTAAAAAATAAGAGAAACAATTAGGTGAACTGATAGCTATAGTTTTCAGTGAAGAAGAATTCCTAAATCCCTTGGTCCTATTCTGAAGCTTTTTCTGGGTCAGCAACAGAGGCACCATTGAAAAGAGCTGAAAGGAACAAATTGAGATAAAAACATAAGGGCAATGGGAAAGAAGAAAAATACAAAATTCTGCCTCCCTTTTAAAAATGTATTTCAGCCTCGTAGAAATCTATTTGAGGCACCATGTTTTCTATTATATCTTAGCAAACAGGGAAATTGAAGCCTAACATTGAGCTTGTGGACCATATTCAGTATTAAGCTTGAGGCCAGTCTGAACTGGAAGCTCTGAAGTCACGTCTGCTGAGTCAGGCTCTCAAAACAAGAATTTGATTTGAGTGGGGGTGGGGTGTGGGGTGTCGTATTTTGAATTGAACCTGTGATGACATTGGTATAGAGAGCTAGGTTGTACAGTGGCTATCATGCTACCCTGGCTGTCAGGAAGTTGTTGTTTAGTTGTTTTTCAGTCATATCTGACTCTTTGTGATCCCTTTTGGGGTTTCCTTGGCAGAGAAACTGGAGTGATTTGCCATATTCCTTCTCTAGCTCATTTTACAGATGAAGAAACTGAAGCAAACAGGGTTAAGTGACTTGCCCAGGGTCACACAGCTAGTAAGTGCCTGAGGACAGATTTAAACTCAAGAAGATATGTCTTCCTGACTCCAGGCCCACCACTCCATGCACTGTGCCACCTAGATGTACCTGGCAATCAGGAAGACTTTATTTCAAATCCCACCTCAGACATTTATTAGCAATGTGGTTACTAGAAAAGCACATAACATCTGTCAGGCTTTGTTTCCTCATCTGTAAAACTGAGATAATAATAGCACCTACTCCCTAGGGTTGTCATGAATGTCACATCAAATAATATATGTAAAGTGCTATAAAACTTAACTACTATTATTATAATTTCTAGTGAAGATACTATCTCTACTAATGCATAGCTCTGCAACTTACTGGTCTAAGAGTAGAGGAGGGCACTGCTCAGTGATTTACCCATTAGATTATAAGCTCCTTGAGGACAGGGACTGTCTTTTGACTTTTTCTGCTTAGCACAATGCCTGGCACATAATAAGTGCTTCATAAATGTTTATTGAATTGAATGGAATTGTCCAGCATCACCCAGCCAGTATGTGTTAGAGACATGACTTAAATCCCATCCTTTTTGACCCTGAGCTGGGCTTTTTATCTACTGTACCCCCTTTGCTTCTCAGAATTGAATTTTCCCAGAGGGGCTGTCTGATGATCAGGATCTATATTGAGAATGTGCTTTATAGAATTATAGATTGGTTATCCTGAATTCAGATTTGATGGATGCCATTTTAAAATTTTTATTTCCTAGTCTTGGCTTTTGAAACTGCTTGGTCAGTTTTCTATTTGAAGGAAAGTGGTATTCACCCTGTAAAGCTGACAGCAGCATAAGCAAATTCAGTAGCATTTCCAAACAAGGTAATTAGCAACAGTAACAAACAGGCAGAAAATTCACTGTCCATATTCAATCCAGTGAAATCAAGATCCTCAGAGAAGAAATTTGGTGATTTTTTAAAAATGGTAAATTACAAAATCTGGGGGTCAGCAGAGAATTTGGGAAGGCTCCATTTCCATGCAGACTCACACAGAGTCTTAACCTTGGAAGATATTCTCTCCTCTTAAAGATGCCCAAAGGAGAACCCTAAATCTATCTCCATTCCAATGTTTCACAATGTCATTAGGAACTTGTTCTTTATGTTCACCTCGTATGTGACCGTGTAAGGCATTTTTTCCTTCTCGCATTAGTGGATATTTTTAATTAGTTCACCACATCTTCCATGTAAGTAGCCTTCCCTCAACTCACTCCAATTGTGTGAGGAAACTCAAAGCCGTAGTTTTCATTACATTGCTGTCATCAGGCTACATAAAACAGAGATGTTAAAAAGGGCAGACAAACCCATTTTTCATCCCTGCAATCTGTCTAATGTCGGGTGACATGATGATTGTCTGCATCACTCCTGGATAGCTTTTAAAGGATACTTATAAGTCACAAACTGTTTGCAAGAGGATACGGTCCTGTAAGATTTCAAAATTTGGAAACCTTTATTTCTAGGAAACTGTTGCTTCAAATGTCCTATGTGAAATGCAGGGTAGCCAGGTTCCCAGCCTCTAAACTCTCCCTTCTAATCCACCCTGTACATCACTGTTAGACTGATCTTCCTCCCTCCTCATTTGTCTTCTTGTTCAAAAACCTTTAATGGGTCTCTACTACCTATTAGAGAATCATAAAATATAATCTTATGGGTCACCTAGTCCATTCCTTACCCAAATCAAAATTCCTGTCTACATTCATTTTGCATTGCAAGGGGCTCTTCCCACAGACAGCATCTAACAAAGTCAGAGATTCAGTGACAAAGGCCACTGCAGAGTAAATCTGATGTTCTTTCCTCAGTTCTCATCCTTTTCTATCTCTTTGTATTTTATATCTCCAGACACTTACAACTGTTCGGAACATAAAATCCAATTCAATTCTAATACTTTGGAATATCTAATTTCATTCCATTCCACAACCACTAATTAAGGGGGAAGGAGAAGGAAATAAACATTTATATAACTCCTACTGCATGCTGAATACTATACTAAATGATTTATGATTATTATCTTATTTCACCCTCACCCTGAAAGATGAGCACTGTTATCATCCCCATTCTACAACCGAGGAAACTAAGGCAAATAGAATTTAAGCAACATGCCTATAGTCCCACAGCTAAGGAAGTATCTGAAGTCAGAGTCTTCCGCATTCCAGGCCCAGAGTTCTATCTACTACACCGTTTACTTGCCCTTCTATATTATGTGCAAGGAATTGTGTTGGATATCAGGAGTAGAAAGCTTTTAAAATAACTCTTTTCTCAAGGAGATTATATTCTACCGGGGATTATGACAGATTATGAGAAAGCAAAGGAGAGCTCCAGACAATGTGCTATAGCAAAATTTAAAGAGGGAGAAAATCTATTTATTTGAGGGAATCAGGAAAGGCCTCATGTAGGAGGTGATACCTCAGCTCAGTCTTGATGGAAGGGAGATAGTTTGATGGGTGAAAATGAGGAAAATGAATTCAAGGCATGGGGAACTTCCTGTGTGAATGCATACCGGTGAAAAAGTGGCATGATGAATTTGGGGAATAATCAATCAGTTTCCTTAGTCTGGTTTGGTTGTAATGTAGAACAGTGGAATGAATGAGTCCAAAATTACTTTTAAGTGCCTGTTAAATCCCAAATCTAGAAGTAGGGATGTATCATTTAATTTACTTGTCAAAAGAACATTTTATTTAAGACAAGACTGACAGTCATACAAAATGTTTATGATTCCTTGTAGAATTGTAGTTTACAATTCATTTGTATCTGTAAGTTACTGTCACAAAATATTATCTGAGTTTTTTGAGTCACATTTTTTGTTCAGTTGTGTCCGACTCTCTGTGACCCAGTTTGGGGGTTTTCTTGGCAAAAATACTGGAGTGGTTTGTCATTTCTTTCTCCTCCTGACCATTTTATAGATGAGGAGCTGAAGCAAACAGGGTCAAGTGATTTGCCCAGGGTCACACAGCTAGCATGTATCTGAGGCCAGATCTGAACTCACAAAGCTGAGTCTTCCTGATTCTAAGTCCAGCGCTCTAGCTACTGCACCACCTAACTTTCCACTGAGTTACATATAATTTATACTTTGGAATCTTAGAGCTGTCAATTTGAAACTAATATTTTATTTCTCTAGATGAGTTTGGTTAAAGCATGATATAATTGATTGAGATCCTGCCCCAGAACCAGGAAGTTCAAGTCATGCCTTTGACACCTATTGGCTGTGTGACTCTGGACAAATCATTCAACCTTTCAATGCTTTGGACCCTATAAGCTGTAGAGAAAGCACCAACCTGCATTGGTAAAGAGATTTTCTTTATACAGCGAGTTTCCTATACCCATTAATTCACAGATCCTTCTACACTTACTTGTGCAGTGAACTCATCCATTCACATAGCATTATCAATTACTATCTGCCTAAGGACTGTTGTCTAACCTATGTTGTCATCTAGGTTTAATGGCTCACTCTTACCTTAAATTTGAATTTCTAGTGACTTAAGGACCATTATTCAGATGCCCATTACACGTAAAGTTCTGGGTTGTGTATCCTTCCTCCCTAGTGTTCATGTCCAAATTTTCCTACGTCCAATGGTTAGAATACCATCTTCAAGTTCAAAGACAGTCTAGCATTCAATGTCACCCTCTATTTCACCTTATTTTCCACTGCTCTGTCTACTCTAATCAGGGTAGCCTCTTTGAACGAAATATACTGTACTTTTACCTTTCTGTCCCTTTTGTTCTCACTGCCTGGAATGCTCTCCCCATCTTTGCCACTAATTGAAATCCTACCTGTTCTTCAAGGCCTACCTCGATAACAATCTCTTCCAACATGCTTTCCCTGCTTACCCTAAACTATATTTCTGTTCTCTGAAATCCTTTTGGACCTCTATTCTGTAACATAACATCTAGTATTGGCTCAGATACTTACTTATGTTCCATTTAATGTCTAGCACATAGTAGGTGTTTAATCAATACCTACTGATTGATTGAATTTCTGTCTTATCTCTTTGACTAGATGGCAAGCAACTCCAGGGCAGAGACTGTGCCTTACGCTTCTCCTATATCCCCAAACAGTGCCAAGAACAGCACTGGGCACATCTTAAGTGCTCAGAAATGCCTATTGACCAACTTACAGTTTCATGGATTCTAGAACAGTTCCAAAAGACTGAACTAGAAGCCAGGTCACTTGGGGTTTCTTTCAGATTGCATCTCTCACTCACTGGGAGCCACTAGATCTCAGTTGGTCGTTAGTCTGGTTGCCAGCCAAGGGGGAGTTTTAGTTTCTACGTACCCATAACAAAATAAAAGTCCGGCTTGGTGTTTTTAGGATGTAAATAACTGCTTTGAGGATTCAAAAAGCGATCAGACTTGTTCACTTTGCTTTAGAAGGAAACACCACCCAGATCTCCCCAGTGCTGAGCTCATATTATCTCTGATGTATTGATTACCATTTATGTTCTCCTATAACACAGAGGGATAAAGAGCATGATTTAGTGCTACTCAGGAATTCCTATGTAAATGCAGCTAGCCCAATTAACCCCTGCAGTGCCACATACTCAGGAATCCATAAGGAGACAGCAATGATGAAGACTGAAACATTCCAACCAAAACAAACACTTTCTAAAGCAAGTTCCCTGGATTTAGGGGTCTCCATTCGAGGTGGAGCACTAGTGTTCAGCTGCTTCTGTTTGAAGTATTCCAGTATTAGCTTTCATCTCCTTTATACTTGTCATTCGTTTTGTGTTCTCTGGCTCCAGGTCTGATGACTAAAGGAGAAGCCCTCCCTCCAGCCAGCCACAGTGTATAGGACCCCTCCGCAGTCCACTAAAGTCCTCTCACAGCTGTAGCCTTTTGATCTAAATTCCTACTGAATCCAACCACCACTTGCCACAGCTTCCTCCCGGGTCCGCCACTACTGCCCCTTGGCAGTGGTTCTGTCCTTCCAGCTCCATCCAGGACACTGGGGGGCTCTTTGAGTGAAGACAACACATGGGGCATTTGCTTACCTTCCTGCTGTGGGTGGAGGGCAGATAGAATCCTGGGAAAGATGTAACAGCGTCTGACCTTAGGGAATTGCTAATTTACCTCTGTTTCCATGAAGGGATGATGGCTTCTACAGAGATGGCCACAACTCACCAGCTGTCATTGCAGCCTCTCCCCTTCCCTCCCCAAATACCTAGGGTCTGGGCCCTCTCAAATGCTTGGGAAGCATGCCTCTCAATTTTCAGTCAAATCTTGACTTGAACATTTCCTTGTTCCTGCTATATCTACTGCTGTTCATATGGACATGTTTCGGCATTATTGTTAGAAGTGAAATGTGAGGAAGTCACGCAAAATGATGCCTCGGAACACCAATCACTTTGGGAAATATGCAAGTACAAGTTTTTAGGGGCATCAATTTCTCTACATACGTACCTCTATCCAAGTACAAAGAATTTAACACAAAGAAGTTGTCTGTGTATGTATTTGTGTTTTTGGATATAATTATGCTTCAGCACGTATCTTAATTACCCATGTATCTGTTATTTTGATACTATCTTCATAATTCATGTCTATAATTTCAAAATCGCCTTCAAAATATGTATGTACATTTTATAAACATTACATATGATACCATGACTTTGCTTGTAAGTAGGGTATGTTGTATCTGTTTGCATGGGCATATATGAGCTATATCTGGAAACCTGAGGCATGTCCATAGTATGTAGAGAGCCAGCCTTGAAGTCAAGGGGACATGGGTTTGAGTCCAATTTCTGATATATGCCAGCTGTTTGATCCTGGACAAATCACTTAACCTCCCTGTGCTCAAGGCAACTGTCCAAGGCCATAGGTTGCAAAGAAGGTGCTAACCCGTTTCGATAGAGGGAATTCCATACCTAAGATCCCCTGTACCAATGAAATCACAGGTCTTGTCCTTGTCCCTATTATAATACTACTCTGCAGTAAGTTACTTTGTTTATCTCTATCAACATGAAGACTATTTGTAGTACGTAATCTGTGACTTCATTCTCCCTCCCAAGGCTCTGGGCTCCAACTCCAATTAGCAGGTCACATCCAGTTCTGGGGGCAACACTGAGAGGTTAGGGGTATTTCTCTAGTACTATAACACCAAAGCCCTAGTTTTGTGTGATTTCCCCAATATCAGTTACCCATCAATAATTCCCTAATATAAGTAAATTCATCAAGATCTCATCAATATCAAATAATCAAATAATATTAATTAGCTTCTACCAAAAGTATTTACTGAAAAGATAGAGCAAGGCCTGAAATTAAAATAAACAAACTTCCCAAATCAGAAGTTCACTTTCCTTTATTGCTGGGATCCCTGAAGAGAGTGGACACAAATTAAAAGTGGCCACTACCAACATTCCCCACACCAAGTTCTTTTCTGGGTGTGACAGACCCTATGGTTGCCTTATTCCTTCTCTTATAGTACACAACTTGGTGCTAAGAAAACAAAGATAAAAAAGCAAAAGTTCATGCCCTCGAGGCACTTACATTCTGTAACAGGAAACAACATGTATACATGCACATGTATGCATACAAGTGTAATGGAAAGAATGACCAGTGAGATCTTAATGTATGTATGTGTAATATTCCGTGCCTGATTCTAATTCACATGAACATTTCATCAATTCGCTTCCAGGCATGTGTAATGGAGGGGCCCTTCCTTCCCATGCCCCATCAGAGTACGCACAGGTATCCTCTATTTCCTGTTGGCTTATTGTGTGGTGATTAAAAAAAAGACAAACCTTTTGATTGTCTAGTGAGACAGATTGATGGCATATACAAAGTTTTGAGTTATTAATCTCTCATTCTTTTCCCTGTTCGTTTTCAAGAAGGCTGCTGCTGCCCATCCCCCAAACTAGGGGCTTACAGTGGTTCTGAAGCTATGTTTTACTTAGGAGTAATTAGCTTATGGTATTAAATTGCACCAGAATCAAGAGTGGCACCTTCGTATATTGGTGGCACTCTGTGTGCCCTACCTTGTTAAAGGTGGATCGATACCTTCTCATTGATAAGTTGCAAATAAATATCTAAGGGCTTTTGTTACTAAATTGTACTGAAGCACAAAAGCAATTGAAGAATTGCACACAAGGTTATTTTTCAATATCCAAAGTTAAGTGTAGAAAGCTAACCTTTTCTTCTTAAAATAGAATAAATGCATAATTTATAGCACATCTTTTTATAATAACAAAAAACTTGAAACTAAAGAGATGCCCACCAGTTAGGAAATGGCTAAGCAAGTCATGGTATATCAATGTAACGGAATACTATTTCGCTACAAGAAATGAAGAAATAGATATCAAATAGACACAGAAAGGCTTGTATGGACTGATACAAAGTGAAATGAGCAGATCCAGAAGAACAATTTATACTATAATATGGATATTACAAAAATGAACAATTTTGAAGACTTTTTTAAACTGATAAAGAACAAAATGAACAGAACCAGGAGATCAAATTATATAATAATAGCAATGCTATAAAGAGAAACAACTTTAAAGGCTATAAGAATGCTGGTCAACATGATAACCATTCATGATTTTAGGAGACTGATAAAGCATGCAATCTACCTCCTGACTGGCAAGTCATATATGTGTATATGTGTACATATGTAAATACGTATATATGTGTATATGTATGTATGTATTTAACATGACCAATGAGAGAGCTTGTTTTGCTTGATTGTGCATATTTGTTACAAATAATTTGTTTTTCTTTGTAACAACAAGCGTTTGTTACATATGAGTAGGTGTGTGGGAGGTGGGAGGGAAAGTAAATAGATTAATAGTAATTTAAAAAATAAAACTTTTCAGTGCATAACACTGTTCCTGGCACACTTAACAAATGCTAGATGACTGACTTTAAAAACACACACACACACACACACACACACACACACAGAATAAGAAATAGGTTAGATTCAATAGTAATTTAAAACAGTTGAAGTTTAGTTAGATTGGTATTTAATTTGTACCTAAGTATTTGTAATTTCTTTAAATCTTGTTCTAAATAGTATATCACTTTCTGTATTAGACATTAGTATCAAGTATTAGACATTAGTAATTATTTTTTCTTGATGTTTTATAGTTTTTTTGTAGAAAATCATATTGACTAAATTATATTTTAACCTATGCGTTAATGGGATTAAATTCCCACTCCTGAAGAAAGCCTGCCCTATCCCATTTGTGTACACAGACATAACCTATGGAACCGCAATTTATCTGGTGCTGATAGCAATTTGAATTCTAGTTATAATACCTAGGAGGAAATAAGCTGTAACTAAAGTGCTAGCCTTGCAAAACTAAACCTATAAAGTAGTGACAAAAGTCACATCAATTCTATAATTTCTCCTCTCTTTCATTTTGTCTTTTTATCTTCCTTCCTTCCTTCCTTCCTTTCTTTCTCTCTTTCTCTCTCTCTTTCCTTCTTTCTTCTCTTTCCCCCTTGCTTTGTCAAAGTCTACATTGCCAGTATTCTTGCCCCTTCTTCAGAAGAGGATGATTTATGATTGGGAGTCTGAAGGCTGTCCTGATGGACAAAAGCCTGTCAAGCTTTCCAGAGCCTCTAACCCTCTACATGGATCCTCAGTCTGCTAGACAGGATTAATTACCATCAGAGATGAGTCCTGAGGGTCCCTGGTGAAATGAGGATCTTGCAAAATAGACGTAGTAGTGTTATTTCTGGGTCAAAGGGTATAGGCAGTTTAATAATTCTTTGGGCACAATTCCATATTGCTCTACAAAATGGCTGAAGCAGTTCATAATCATAAAAACAATGAATTAGTGTCCCAATTTTTCCACATTCCCTCCAACATTTGTTCTCCCCTCAACAGATCTAGACCCAATAAGATCTAGAGCGAAGGCTCTTATCCTAGGGTCTAGAGCTTTCCAGGGGTGTATTCTAAGGTTTTCAGGATTTGGATGGGAAAAATTACATCTTTAGTTCAATGTAATTGATTTCTTTTACTATTCTCTTTATCTTATTTCATGTATTTAAAAAAAGTATTCTGAGAAGAGGTCAACAGACTGCCAAAAGGGTACATGACACAAAAATGGTTAAGAATCTCTGTCTAGAAGGCCCTCACACAGACTGCCACAAGAAAATCTTTGTTATCATGGATAAAAGAGAAACAGTTGCCTTCAGTTCAAGCAATTAGATCACTGGGCTATCACCGATGCTGTGACAACCCTGGCTCGTATCTGCCTTACCTGATTGATTGCTCTTGGTCCCTTGCTGTCTGAGCCTTCTACCTGTCTTTTTACAAAACAATGATTCATCTCAATTCCTCCTTACCTAAGTAGCCTGCTTAAATCCAGCCAATAACTTTGATTTTGTTCCAACCAACCAAGCCCCTAGTCATCAACTTTGAACCTCTAAGATTTTCATCTATTAACCAGGCATATTCTTGCTTTGCTTGGCATAGAAAATGTTTATTTCCTTTTCTACTCTCCCCAACTTATGCCATAGGGCCTGCACATACCTTAGACCTATCTCTTGGCATCACTGGACTCATAGGAATTGTGTAGCCCCACTGGAGGTACTTTGAAATGAAGAGGTCCCTGAGCTCTGATCACAAAGAGGGGACAAAAAACTTGACCTGCTAGGTTCAAGAAGACTGAACTAAGACATAATTGGTAGAAGTGACAAAGATGCCAATTTAGATGAACTTATATTTTGTATAAAGGGAAAAATTCCTAATAGAGCTATCCAAAAAAGTAAAATAGGTGTCCTCAGGAAGTCATAGGATCATGGCAAAGGGTAGATTACTTCAGAATCATAGATTTAAAAAGTTGAAAGGGACCTGATAGGCCATCAAGTCTAATTCCTCTCATTTTGCAGATAAAGAAACCGAGGCTAAGTGGTAAAATGATTTGCCAAGGGTCAAATGACTAGGAAGTATTTGAGTCTGGATTTGAACTTAAGTATTCCTAATTCCCAATCCAACTGTCTGCCACTTAGCTGCCACATTTTGAGGTCTACTGTACAGGGAAAACTTATGTATAGAATGTACTCGATGGCAATTGGATCTGCTTCCAACTCTGATATGCTGCAGGTCTGTGGGAAGTCATGTTGAATTTTAGCTCCATCATATCAATGTTCAGTTCCTGGAAGTAAAGAAAGGTAGAGAAAATCTGCATAATCTACAGAGTTTACAAAGAACCAAAGGACCCTCTGGAGATCCCATCAAATTTGCTGGTGACTTGAGGGTGAGTCATCAAAAGGTAGGGAGAGTGATGTGATTGCAAAGGCTTCCCCAGAAGCAAATGCTGGCAGAGACAAGCAGTGCCTGGGAGACCAATGAAGGCAAAATTACTCCACAGGGCCAGTCATCACTAGCCAATGGCCTAGAAGATTCTAGTTTTAATCCAGATGAGTAAGCAAGTCTTCCCAAATGCTACCTGAATGAGATTGCAGTAGAAGTATGTACATTACCTGGAAATCGAAAGGTATGTCAGTCACTTCCTCATGAGTAAGATGTAGCCGGAAAGCTTCGTTGTGACATGTCGAGATTAGGTGAGCAACCAGCCAAGGATGGCTTGAAGGACAAGCCACTCAGAGTGTACATTCCTCAGCCCTGACACAGAGTCAGTCTGCAGGCTGAACAGCAGAGAAGTCAATGGAGCACATTTTATTTAGGGTCCAAGGTTAGCCCAGAGGCTAAAAGGTGACACTCTTGGGCGCTGCTCTCTATTCCGGCTTTTACTTACTCACCATCTCAACATTCTTATAAAGGAAAGCCTTATTATATGCTTTTTTAAAGTGACATTTCATAAATGTTAGGCTATCAGCTGAGAGATCATTTCCTTTTGTGGAGATCAGCAAATTGCATGACAATTAACAAATGTTCTTGAAAGAGGCTATAGAGGAAAAATAGCTTGTCTTTAATAAAAATTTCCTTTTATCTAAGCATTTCCAGATCCAAATGGGAACTAACAAAATGGTTAAAATCTAAAAACACTTTTAAAATAGTCACTAATTAGCTAGATAATGATGATAATAGGGTTATTTGTGGAACTTCTAGGAAAGGACTCATTTTAAATCTTCAGCTATAAAAACTTCATGCCAGGCTTTTTAAGAGTTTTCTGTTCCTGCAACCAAATTTAATTAGTATTATTCTTAGAATAACTTCTGCTTCCCTAACACTTTTTCTGTCTGTTGACACCTCCCATATCAATAAAGTCCATTTACATGTGGCCTCTTGAATGCAGTCCTTCTTGATGCCCTCCAGCAGGAAGTGCTCTCTTATTTTCTATAGTCCTCTATATACTTTTCATATGAGAGAGAGAGAGAGAGAGAGAGAGAGAGAGAGAGAGAGAGAGAGAGAGAGAAAGAGAGAGAGACAGAGACAGAGAGACAAAAAGACAAGGTGGGAGGAGAGAGAGACAGAGACAGAGACAGAGAGACAGAGACAGAAACAAAAAGACAGGAGAGAGAGAGAGAGAGAGAGAGAGAGAGAGAGAGAGAGAGAGACAGAGACAGAGAGACAAAAAGACAAGGTGGGAGGAGAGAGAGACAGACAGACAGAGAGACAGAGACAGAGACAGAAACAAAAAGACAGGAGAGAGAGAGAGAGAGAGAGAGAGAGAGAGAGAGACAGAGACAGAGACAGAGACAGAGAGACAAAAAGACAAGGTGGGAGGAGAGAGAGACAGACAGACAGAGAGACAGAGACAGAGACAGAAACAAAAAGACAAGAGGAGGGGGAGAGAGAGAGAGAATGAGAGAGAGAGATTTATTAAATGCATACTATGTACCAGACACTATCCTACATGTGAATTCAAATACAAGCAGGCAAGAGAATTCCTGCCCTCAAGAAGTCTACACTCTAATGGAAGAAGATACAACATAAAGAAAAGTTAGAAAATGGAATTGGGTGGAAGGAAGGTAATATGTGGGAGTATAGTTAGAATAGCATGGAGCCAGGAAATAGTAAGGATGCCTGGTTCTCAGCCAGAAAAGGCCAAAGCTCACCTATCAAAGCTTGGAGATTCAGGGATGTAGTCCAATGTGGCAGTGGAGAGGAGATGAGACTCATGACTGGGGTTTATCATGCTCACTCTGATTTGTTTCATACTTATCTGCATGCCTGTCTTATCTCTCACTACTAGATCATATTTATATATGTCTCTGTATCTTCAGCATCTAACCCAGGGCCTTGCATATAGTTGACCCTTACTATTTTTAAAAAATGAATTGAATACATCATACAAGTCATATGTTGTTGTTCAGTCATTTCAGTCATGTCTGACTCTTGGTGACACCATTTGGGGTCTTTTTGGCAGAGATACTGGAATTGCTTGCCATTTCCTTCTCAACCTCATTTTACAGATGAGGAAACTGAGGCAAATGGGGTTAAGTGACTTGCCCAGGGTCACACAGCTAGTAAATATCTGAATTCAGATTTGAATTCAGGTTCTCTTAACTCCAGGGCCAGCACTCTATCCACTGCGCCACCTAGCTGCCCTCCTATGTATGTGTTTCTTGTTGCTGTTTTTTCTGTTTTTTCTGCTTAAGAGTACTCTTGGCATGCTGTTCTACTGGAAAAATCTTCACTATTGCCAACAAGAAAAATGATTACCAATGTTGAAAGGTTTCTATAAAGCAAGCCCAAATTCCAGTTCCTCCTTTCAAACTCAAGAGGGCAAAATTTGGCTGACAAATTGCTCCCAAATTCACACACAGGAAGAGAAGCTCCACGTGTACATTACAACCTCTCACCATATGCCAACATATTACTCATTTGTGTCTTTGTTTGTTCTGAATCTGTCTTACACATCACCAGCACTTGAGGTGTCATCCGCTAACCTCAGCTGCCAATATAATTGTTCTAGCAAGAACAGAAGCAGATTCTCCTCTTTGGTCCAGGAACAGACACATTTCCTAGGTATGGGTGAGCATATAAAAGGATAGGAAGAGATCTCCTTGGGTAAAAGGTTTAATGGAGGAGAAGCTTATCACTATCCACTTAAATGTGGTCTGTGGATTATTTGGCCCTTTTCAATTATCCGTGCAAGGTACACTCTGTCTCATTCATGCAGATAATCAAGTGTTGTCTGCATTAGCAGCTTAGTAGCCACACAGTAGCACTTTGTGGTGCTCTTCTTCTGTCCCAGGGAACAACATGTTTTTCAGTCCTTCTGGAACAGAACCAATTATGTCTGAAAGAAAATCAAGGGGATGTCAGTGAGCAGATGGACTTAATTACATGATAATAAAGAATCTTCAGTGGGGACCGGAATGTCATCTAACAGACTAATAAGCACTTTCCATTTAAATAGCACCTTTCATCCAAATACCTCAAAGGGGTTTGTGAAAATTAGCTCATTAATAATCCTCCCAGCATCCCTGTAAGGTAGATGGGAAGCTTTATTATCCCACTTCACAGATGGAAAAACTGAGGACCATAGAGGTGAAGCAGTTTGCCCAAGGCTACATAGGAAATCAGTGGCCCAGTCTTGCTGTTGTAACCCCTGGACTCCCCTTTGCTTTGGTGTCCCTGTTAAACATATCTGAGAAATCTGTGACCAGATTGACTCCTATTGGCCCTGAAATGTCATATATTGTCTCCTACCAGAAAGCCATCTTGGCCGCTCATAAATTACAATCATATTGGCTTCTATTAGATCCTGATAGGGGCCATGTGAACAGATTAATATTGCTTACTGGTCTGTGATCTGAGAGTCTGGTCAGAGAGACGTAGAATAAGTAGGTTTTTAAAGCTCAAATGTTTAGAATAACTTATAAAATTGGATTTGGATGTTTCTTTTGCCCTTATCAAATGCTGTCATGTGTCATATTTACGTGGGCATATTAATTACCTGTCTGCATATGGTTAGGAGAGTAAGACAAGAGTCAGTGTACTATTTTTATGTGTGGCTGATCCCCTCTTTCATAAGCTTCTTGAGGGTAGGGACTGCCCAGCACAGTCCCTAAATAATACCATATTTATTTCAAAGTGCACCAGAGTGCTCTCCAGTTTACAAAGCACTTTCTTTAGAGCCACATTATGAGGTAGGTACTATAACTACAACTATCATTCTTCCCATTCTTCTCTGAGACTCAGAGAGGTTAAGTGGATTGTCCAAGATCATATAGTTATAGCAAGTATCAGTCATGACATAAACATTCGTAGTCTAATTTCAAGGCCAGAGATCATTCCGTCCCTCCATGTTGTAGGTATTGAAGATGTGTTTGTTTAACTGTAGTTTTAGAAATGATTGGTATAATGAACAGAGGATTGGACAAGATGACCTTTCAACTTTGAGATTCCAAGATGTGAATTCAGATGTTTATTTTAAATAAACCACTGAACTGTCATGCTTCTGCTTTTAAACTATTCGCTTTCCACAAACTATTCAGGGTTTCTTTTAAAGCCTTTTAAAACCTCATTTTGTTTTTTCCTCCCACTCTGAAACAAGTTTTGCCAAAAGAATGCGAAGTGAAGAATCTGAAAGGTTCGAGTCTAAGCTAAAATTCTGAACCAAATCTCTAAGACTTAGTACGGTCAAATGACATCACCACAAAATTCAGCCCATCTCGGTCATGAGGAATGTTCATTCCTCAACTTTTTCAGTTGGGGACGTGGCCCCAGAGGGTTCAACAAACCCAACATTTAGTACCTGGGAATTTGCAGTGCTTGTAATATAACTCGGATTTCATTGAGGATTTTGGAATAGTTTTGAAGTTACTCTAAAGGCAATTCAGACAGCAATTACTCGGAACAGGTTAAGACACATCAAAGTAACTTTGGAAGCCAGTGAGCAAGAACTTGGCAGGCCTCTGCTCTCTAATTTATAGGTTGTGCTAATTGGTGACGCTCAGGGAGCTGCCTCTATTCACTTATTGGGAAGAATCTGAATCTCTATTGGTTGGGAATGGTTCCTGGGATACTTGGCCTAACTCCAGCTCTTCTGGGTCAGAAGGTTCATTTCTTCTAGGGGCTAGATAGAGAGGGAATCCCACCTGTACAAGTTACAACCTCTCTGGGCTCTGGCTTCTCCATTTGTAGACGAAAGCAGACCATATTCATCTTGTGGCATGTGAGATGTTAGTATTAATAGAAGGAACTTCCATTAAAATCTCACTTTAATGTCTCATTGTGGCATGGAAATAACCCTTGGTTCTTGGAGGCTCTGCCAAGATAACACAAGCTGTGGCAGGTCCAACCAAGCTGGAAGGCTCCAAGTACAGTCTCAACCTCCAGAGACGAGCCGTGGACAGAAAGTTCAGAAAGCCCTATCACCCAGCTAGCTGCAAGATGATGAATTCTCCAGTGCCAAGAACTGTCTAAGATTGTGTACTAAGTGAGAGAGGGCCTGCAATCTTCATCAGTGGCAGGGATGTTCACACCAACAAAAACATAATCTTTGAAATATTGAAGCAATCCTTCAACGTTTCAACAAATTAGAGTGATGATAGTAATAATATCTTACATTGTTTTTACAGCTTACAAAGTATCTTCGCACTCATTATCTCACTTGGTCCTTACTGCAACCCTGTGGTGATATAATTATCACCGTTTTATAGATGAGAAGACTGAGATTTAAGAGAAGTTAAGTGACTTCTCCAAGTTCATACAGCTCTAAGTAGCCAAATAATTATTTAAATCTGGAGCTCCTTGCTCTAGGCCCACTGATCTTCAGTGAGAGCAGAAAAATATAGTAGAAGTATTTGGGTGTATATTTGTTTTAAGCTCTAAAAAGCTGAAAACGGCACTAAGACTTTGGGATCTATGTAGTTCCACTATTCAAGGCCATTCCCTGGTTTTCATTCCAGAAGTCTCTTCTCTGGAGAAATACTTATATCTAAAACTGCTTTGGTATATTCCCCCTTCTGTCTCACACAAATGCCACCCTGATGCAGATCTTCATCACCTCAGGCCCAGGCTATTTCAACAAGCTTCTCATTGCTCTCCCTGACTTACGTTTCTCTCTTCTCTAGTCTAACTCAGTTACCAAGATGCTTTTCCTAAAGAGGAGGTCTGATCATTACAGCTCCTACTCAGTAAACTCCAGTGGTTTTCTTTTACTTCCAGGATCAAACATAAAATGCTTGGTGGAATTTGTAAACCTTTGACAACCAGGCCTCTTCCTATCTTTCCAGTCTTTACTTGGCTTTCTTCTACTTACCTATAACCCATTGACACAGCTGGCTTCCTTGCTGTTCCTTGCACCTGACATCCCAACTCTGACCCTTTTTGTCGACTATCCTCCAAGCCTGGAATATTCTGCCTCCTCACCTCCTTCCCTGACTTCCTGTTTTCCTTCAAGACTCAGCTCAAATCTTACCTTCTGTAGGAGGCTTTCCCCAGTCCCCACCCTGAACTTTCCCCATCCCTAGAGCCTTCTTATTATGCTGTATATATCGTGTATGTGTATAGTTAATTTGCATGCTATATTCTTCATAAGGCTGTGAGCTCTTTGAGATCAGGGGCTGTTTTTGCCTTTCTTTGTAACACTAGCACTTAGCATAGTGCCTGGTGCATAGTAAGCACTTAATAAATGTTAATTGACCGATTGTCTTTGTGACTTCTGGATGGTGTCTGTAGCAAGTGGCATCCTTAAGCATATGAAATTAACATGAAAGTTCAAACCTGATTTCCATGTCTTGGCCCTTACTGTGGTGATATATGGCTTGAAAAGATCCAGATTGTAACTTGAAGTATTCAAAATTCGCCTTGGAAAATACAATCCCTTCCTCTGTTTAGTCAGGAAGAATATGAGTATGTCAATATTTGCGGCATTTTCAAAATGGAATCTTTATTCAGAATTCTCTATATATACCTGCAGATATAATTGGAGAGAAAGACATGGCGTTAGAGTGTTCAGGAAAGGCCCATGGAACTTATTGAAAGCACCCTCCCCCATTTCTGCTATGCAGCTCAAATGGATTCATTTTTACCCTGTCCACACTACCTAAACCCAGATCTCACCTTAATGAGCTCTAAAATTTTGTCCCTATTTCCAATAGCCTTGGGGCTGTGTGTGTGTGTGTTAATTAAAAATATAAACCATCCAACCAATCAACAAGCAAACGACCCCCACCCAAGGTTAAGTAAACAGCCAGGGTTCACTTTTGCTCTCAGAGTAGATGGAATCTTGAGAATGAACAAGGAAACCCTGGAATATATCTTTGAAGGAAAAATGCTGCGCAAATCCAAAGTATGATGATTGAAAGTAGGTCTGAAAGGCTGCTCCAGGGTATAGCTCATTAAGGGGGACTGGAGCTGAGCTGAGGAAGAATCTATTAAAACCACTGTCAGTAATATCTCCAGACTGCAGCACAACCACATTGCTGGAGGGAGATTTCCTGAAGATATTACTGTAAGTTTTTAACAAGATATTGAAGTAGGTGACAGGGAGCTTGCCCGGCCTAAATTTTGCCTTAATGGCCCCTCAAATGAGATTTTTAAGCCCCTGAAATGTGATCCCATTCTACTCAAAGTTCAATTACAATGGTCCTCCTGTACCTCTCCAGTATCAGCTGATGCTCACTCCCCACTCATTCTGTTCTACACGCATCCCCATTCCTGCTTCCATTGGCCCTTTCTGTTAACATGTTCTACATGGAACTTTTCCAAAAGTGGTCATTTTGGGCTTTGCAAAATGGTAGATTATCATGATGACTTAAAGGTTTATGTCTGACAATGGGTTTGAGCCTTTTTCTGGAGGTTACTGTAATCACTGGGCCACCATGAGAGGAATAATATACCTATGTGATGAGAGCCCCTGTAGCTGAAATCAATAGACTGGGGTCTGTCAGGAGGATGGTTATCAGCAGTCTGCCCATTCAGTGGTTGGCAGGCACTTTAAAGATGAACAGTTAGGAACCAGCCATAACTAGTTATCATCTCTGCCTAAATGACCAATTCAACTCACTGGGGTTCACCCGGTTGTTTGTTGCTATTTTTTGTTATAAGTCAGAGCTATATCCAAGTGTGATTCTAGCAGGACTGCAGAATTTGAAGAATGCAACCCCTGCTTCTGCTGGTAACTCATTCCTCCTTCCTAGACTAAGGGAGTTTCATATGCTTTGAGCCAAATCAGGGGCATTGGTCATTGCCTCAGAAAAGGAGCTGTCTTATCATTGACAACTCCTAGAAAACAGGGTCATATCCTATGCTCCATAGGTTTAGCTTGTGTTGGTGAGAATATAGACAGGTGGTGAGGAAGCTTGCAAGGATTCTTGAAAGGATCCCAGAATCTTGTCTGAGTCAGAACCCTGTGACATCTCACCTTCACTTTAAAATCAACTGTGCCTCTTGGCATTTGGTGAACCCATAAACAGACAGGTAAGACCAGCCCAAAGCAGAGTTATGAAATAGATGAAAAGGTCTTCTGGGAACCCAGTCTCCCCTTTGTGAACCCTTTCCCACACCCTCCCTCTTACCACCTCCCCCCTTCCAGGATCCAGATTTCAAATGCTGCGCTGGATCTTTCCACCTGGAAGAAAGTAAGCCCAAAACTTGCACAATGTGCAAATGGCTTAATGAATTATCCCTCCCAAGGAAAAATTGCGGTTTTGAAGGGAAAATTTAAATTCCTTAACCTAAAGGAATTAATGGTGGAATTTTTGGCAGCAGGTGTAGGCAGATGAAGAAGAGGGATAGAGGATGCTTTCCTAGAAATTTAAACTATTTGAAGGAGCTTATAAATTAGCTCAGGAGTCCAGATTTGCACAGATAAAACTAGAGAACACCTGCAAAGAAACATCTGAAACCCTCCTTTCACCATATTCCCTTGAGGCTTACAAGTGAAATGATGCACCATTTTTCATTCTTGTTCGTGTAGAATGGAGTGCGATGTCTTGCTGAGGGATGTCAGCTGGCCATTGTGAGTGGTCAGGAGAGAGGGGGCCGTTGCTTGGAATAGGCTCAAGGCTGCATGAGTTAGCCTCCACCCCACCTGGGTCCATGTTTAGCAAGGACATATGAGTGTCCATTCCCCAAGTGGCAGAAGGTACAGGCCCAGGTTTGCTGATGCTGTTGGCCAAGGGAGAAAAAAGAAGAATGGTTTTGAACCATAGTCCTGGGTTCATGTGCACTGTGCCTGTTATAATGGGCCTCTGGAAGATTGGTTTTCTTTCAATGGGAACAATTCCTTGCCCACTTTTCCCACACATGTTCTTCCCTTGAGCAGGAGTACTCTTTCAGCCCCACCCACCCCTGTAGAAGACTTAGTCACCTAAGCTAGGTCCCCAAGGCAGTGTCAGTAAAAAGCCTGAGAAAGCAGCAGCTCCAGACTCCCCAAACTTGCCCCAGACTAGGCCAATGTAATTTCTTCTTTTGGTCTTATTGCTGCTAAATCCTGAATCCCTCATAGCAGACTTTGTGGGACAGTGGGGTGTGGAGGAAAGAGAAGGAAAGCTCTTTTGTAGTTTTAGAGGGAAAGGGAGGAAACCAGCTTCTGCGGTTAACAGAAACTTCAACTTTGCACTGACATTCAGTTGTTCTCAGAAGTCATTGGATTTGCGAGGTCTCCTTCTCCTCTAAAATGCACCAGTTCATTGTCTCTTAAATTAAAAGCATCTATTTCTTCCCAGCAGACCAGTGACATACAGGACCAATTTTTCATCTTAAATCAATCCTTTCTTTTAATAATGAACCCCAACCCCAGGTGTATTTAATGAATCCAGTAAGACAAACTCCAGGCCACTGGTACTGTAGCATGTAATTCTCAGGTTCATAATTTATAAAATAAGCTCTTAGATAACTTCCAGTTCTACCATTCTCTGACTGTAAGATCCAGTGATGCTGACATCCTTCCTTGAGTACCTTCCTCACCCTTATTTAGGCCTTAAGAAAACAACAACAAAATTGATTCATTTTTTTTCATTTCCAGACTATTTAGCAAATGACACCTGGAATATTTGTAGAATAATTTACCAAAATTTGATCTCATCAGATTTTTACAGAAATAAACATGGATGCTACCAACATCTGGCCATTAATTGGCCGAGTAATAATATTTGATAAAGAAAGTAACTGCCTTTTAAAGGAAAACAAAGTGATAGACATTTGTAGGACCACCGCTTTGCAAAGAGGTCTAGCAAGACGACTCTATCATTTCTGTCTAGAATTAATCAACACTGCTATCGCCGATCATCTTTACAAGGTCTTGACGCTGGGCTCTGATGACTCTGGAGGAGAGAAACTTTGCACAGTTCTGCCTCACTTAAATTCAATTCACTTGCAAGTCAAGACATCACCCTCCTGATGTCATTGGTCTTCTTTGAGAATAAAGGACAAACGACAACGGCAACATCAACACATATTTATCAAATGCTTGGTACTCTATGCTCTCTCAAATATTCAAATGAATTTCCAATCTCTTTGATATGCATGGTCCAGATTGCAAACCAACCATGTGTGCCCATCCTATAGGAGTCATGTTTAGGTCTTCCCATTAGTTCACCAGAGGGAGTCATACAACATCCTGGAGGCCTTCCTTGCTTTCTCTTGACATTGCAAAAATAGCATGGAGTACTTGGGCTGTCCATCTGTCATCCCTTTACCTGATACCTGATCAGCCCATCTCCTTTATCTATCATACATTTCCTTGTTCACATCTTATATTGCTCTTCTTTGAAGTTTCTCATTGATTATATGTAGCCACTTTCTCACACCCATCATGTAACTTTCCAATGGCTTCTAGTCTTATGCAAGGATGAAGAAACAGTAGATAAATTGACAGATAGATAGATATGTGTGTATGTGTGTGTATCTGAATATATACATATACAAACTATATACATATTTATAAAAATCCTCCTTCCATCATGTCCTCTTGAGGCTTACAAGTGAAATGATTCAACATTTTACATTCAGACAATATTGTCTGTGTAGAATGGAGTGGGATGTCCTACTGAAGGATGTCAGTTGGCCATCCTAAGTAGTGGTGAGTGGTATATGTCGGTGTGTATGTATGCATTTGTATATGTGTATGTATGTATAGTCTTTGTCTTCAAAAGAATCTCAGTCTAGGAAGGATGCATATACAAAGCAGTGAAAAATATAGAATATGAATATTGATTTACATTTATATAGCAACATTGTTCTCAAAGTACCAAGGATTTCAAAGACCATGCTACAGTTGAGCTAAGCCAATTCCCACCCTGGGCCCATGCTGTCCTAATTAGTGAGTACTAATAGAACCTACTGCCTTCAGATGCCTAACTACGCTTCTCCCCAATCATCTTTTCGCCAAGTTACTCTATAGTACCCTTTCCCCTTCCCATGTCTGGCTCTAAGAGCAGTAATCAAATCAACACTATCATTGCTTCTGGAAAGTTTCCGTCAACTGACTGTCCTATGGCTCTTTTCACCATCCCTGTGACTTCCCAGACTAAAAAATCCTTTTCTGGCCACCACTTACATATATGTATTATCTTCCTTGGCTAGAATATAAGCTCTTTGAGGGCAGGGTCTGTTTCTCTTTTCTTTAAGCCAGAGCTTAAAATCATGTTTTGCACAGAGAGAGTGGAATATAGTTAGCATTAATATTTTTTCATTCATTATCATTTAATATTATCAATATTCCTTTGTAGAAAGTGTGGTAGGAAAATTGTGAGAATTATTATCCCCATTTGGCGGATGGGAACACTGAAGCATAGAAAAATAGAATGAATCCCATCCTGTAGTTCATGAACTATAACTTATGCCTGCCCAACACTCTGAAAGGACAGAATCTTAGAGCTCGAAGTCATCTCAGTGGGCATCTAACCAAATCCTTCATTTTGCAGGGTAGTTAACAAGGGTCCAAAGAAATTAAGTGACCTCCCCAAGGCCTTACAACTAATGAATGGCAGAGCCAGGGACAAAATATGGGTCTCTCCAATAGTGTTCTCTTTCTGCCATACCTAACCCTTCTTTTCTCCAAACTGGGGGTGGGTATTTAAACATGTCCTATCTATCACTCACTTGATACACTGTTCACTATAGAGTTCCCATCTATGCTAGCAGCTTGGTCTCCAACACAACTTTAGCTTTCTAGTCCCCATCTTGGATCCTTGCTGGGTTTGTGGTCCTGCACTAGTCACTCAACCTTTCTAAGCCTAAATTTCCTTATTTGTGAAATGGGGATCATAATATCACCCACTTCACAGGATCATAGTGAAGATCAAATGATATGATGTATGTAGAATACTTTATAAACTTTTAAGTACTGTTGAAGTATGAATTATTATTATTGTTATGATCATTATGATACTTACCAATGCTATTTTAGTGTCAGCACTTCTGATCCCTGGCCTTCTCAGCATACACCTCTCAAACACTGTTGGCCTTGGTACTTGACCTCTTACATATCAGCTATGTGAGTAAAGAGGATGAGGTAGGGAGGACAGAAAAGGAAACTATCCTCTGTGCTCAGAAGGACATGGTCTTAGCATTTTCCTGCGTGAAAGAAGAAATAAGCTCCTTATGTAGTTAATTATTTTCTATTTGACATATGGGTTAATTTCCTTTGTTTCAGTAAACTTAATAAAGAGCATTTTTTTTGGTGAAGCAGACAATGTCTTCAAAGAGGGGAAGGGTGGGAACATGACAGAGTGAGAAAAGAAGGCCAAAGGAACTCATGAAGAAGCAAAATAATATGGAAAAGAATCAATTTTTTTAATTTGGTGTGACCCATTATTGAAATACATCAAACAGCACCAGGCCAACACTAATGTAATTTTTAGTTTCTTGGACTGAAACTGTTATTTCATTGGTATAGAGAGTTTCTTGTAATAAAATTCCCTGTACCAATGCAGAATAGCACTTGTTTGGTAAATCACAGTCTTAGAGAGTTAACTAGTGCACTGAAGGGTTAAGAGCCTTACTTAGATCTCAGGTTTTCCTGACCTTAAAACAGATCTCTGTTGCATAATGCCAATTGTAGAATGGAAATCAATCATTCAAGTATTACAGTGTATGCATGTATGTGAGCATGTGTCTGTGTCTATAGAGATACAAATTATTGAGACAAAGGTGTAAACTCTCAATTCTCTACAGTTGAATCAGAGACTAGGCCAAGACTAAACTCTAAAGGGCTAAGCCATGAATTCTAGAATTTTAAAATTGGAAGGTAAGTTATTGGCTATCCAATCCAACCAACTTGAACAATAATTTCTACAACATATCTAACATCAATAAGGGTCTTCTAACCATTGCTTGAAGTTTCCCACGGAGGAAGAATTCACTACCTGCCAAAGCAACTGATTCCACTTTTGTTTAGCTCAAATTGCTTGTGTAACATAGACTTTTCCAGGTATGACCAGTTCACCTAATATGAAGGGGCTCTTGAATGGCTTTTGGAGATTGCCTAACATTTCTCCCATCTTGGTTTCTTCATATGCAAAAAGAAGGGATTGGACCAGATCAAAGGTTCTTAACTAGGGGTCTATGAACTTCAAACATATTTTGATAACTGTTTCAATGCAATTGGAGTTCTTTTAATCCTATTTATCTTATTTTATGCATATGATAACATTCTGGGTAGGGGTCCCTAGGCTTCAACAGATTGCCAAAGGGGTCACAAAAATAGGCTAAGAACCCCTGGATTAAATGATCACCAATGTTTCTTCAAGCTTTAACTACTGTAATTTTTGTCAGTTGTTTTTATTGCATCAATCCATTGCGATGAGAAGTAGAAGTATTATTAACTCCATCTCCTAATGAGTAAACTTAGATTCTAGGAGATGATTAATGTTACTTGCCCCCAGTTATACAATGAGTGAGTGGCAGGGTTGAGCCAAGTCACGGAGTCTCAGAATATGGAAATAATATGGAAAAGAATCAAATTTTTTTTAATTTAGTGTGACCCATTATTGAAATACATCAAACAGCACCAGGCCAACACTAATGTAATTTTTAGTTTCTTGGACTGGAACTGTTATTTCATTGGTATAGAGAGTTTCTTGTAATAAAATTCCTTGTACCAATGCAGAACAGCACTTGTTTGGTAAATCACCATCTTAGAGAGTTAACTAGTGCACTGAAAGGTTAAGAGACTTACCCAGGGTTACACATAGATGTCATAGGTAGGACTTTAACTCAAGTTTTCCTGACCTTAAAACAAGGAAGGGACCTTGGAATCCATTTCATACCATCTGAAGACCCTTCCTACAACATTGCTGCCAGGGCATCACTTAGTCCTACCTCCTTCAAAGTCCCTGGTGAAAGGAGGGCATGTTACCTCCTGAGGCAGCCTGTTCAACAGTAGGTGAGCTCTAGGTCTTAGGAAGTTGTCCCTTAAAACAAATTAAACTTGCTTCTCTGAAATTTCTACCCACAATTCCTGGCCCTCTGAAACCAAGCAGAAAAAAATCAAATCTCTTTCCCACAGGGTAGCCCTACCAACAGACAGATAGTTGGTATGTTCTTCCTAAATTTCAAGGCTAAATAGATCCAGTTCTTTCAATTACTTCTCAGATATCATGATCTCTAAATCTCTCATCTTGTTATCCTTCCTTTGAATTCATTCTGACTTTTCCAGGATTGTACAATTCCCCTGCCCTCAAGGAGAGTATAATCTATATAGGGAGTTAAACCATATGCATAAAAAACTTGACAATATGTGTGTATATAAACAGGATTTATTTTTTAGGATGAAAATATAGGGATTTTACATATAAAATGGGGGTTTTGTTTTCCTTTCCTTCTCAATTGGGAGACAGGAAGGAGAAAAGGCAGATTTTGTTTAAAAATTAATTTTAAAAAAGATAATTAAAATTAAAAGGTAATAAGTGCCACATGAATGGAAGAGGCATTAAATGCATATGTAGTTATGTACAAGATATATAAAAAATTACAAGGCAATTGATTTTCAGCAGGGAGGGAAGTTACTAGTAGCTAGGCGACAGGGGGAAGGGAACAGATCTGAAAAGGTCTGTATTCTGATTACACTTGAAGAAGTAAAAAGTTCCCAGGGCATAGACATATTGCCTATTACCTCTTTATACAAACACAACAGTGGTTGTAGAGTCAGAGGACCTAGGGTATGTAAATCCTGCCTCTGATGCTATCTGGGTGATTTGGGGCAAAATCACTTCATTTTTCTGGGTCTCACAAAATAAGAGGATTAGACTAGATGACCTCTGAAGACCCTTCCACCTCTAAATCTGTGATCTTAGCAACCAACTAGAGTCTTCTTCTAGGATTCTAAGTTCCAGGGTTGTACTGGTAAAATGTTTAACAACTGGCTTACACCCTCCCCACCCCCAACCCCCAAATAGACAAGACAAACTCTGCATTATTTACACTTTCTCTATCACTTTCTTAAGTGGAGAAAATCAACAAAACAATAAATCAAGCCCTGATTTGTAGATTTGTGGAATTCCAATAAATGCTCACCCTGAACATTGAATAATCAGCTCTGAGGAGCTGGCTCCAGCACACCCCTGGAACCCAACAAGTTAAACAGTCCACACAAGAACACTTAGGGGCAAGCTATCATGCAAAATAAAGAGGAGGTAGGGAGGTGGTGATGACAAGGTAGGAATATAAACAGGTACAGCCTGAGAACTTCCTATCATATGACTATATGCCAGGATAAATCATTGACAGAAGTTTAACCAAAAAGTTACAACCCTCAGGAAGCCATTAACGATTGTCTTTACAGAGGAAAAGGATAGACACGGTTTTCATTCTAAGAGCGTGTAACAATATAAGTGTGAAATTTATAATGCTATGGACACATTTCAAATCCTGTTGCAGCAGAAGGTCTAAGTTGCTTCCTGCTGCTATTCCAAGTTCGCCCAGTTATGGTTCATTCATGAATGATGAATGCCTTTTTAAAAAGGTGAATCTCAGATCACCTAACTCTGTCTTGAGATAGCCCCAATCCAACAGCAATGAAGCTTGAAAAAATGACCTTGAAGTATAACGCTGACCATTAGACACTGTTTAGATATTTGTTTAATTGAAATAAAATGAACTTAGCGGGCTGATTGGTGTTGATCTTTCTATAATAGAGGCCCTTAGACCTGGAAGGGATTTTAGAGGCCATCTAGTATTAGCTTCATAGATTTAAAGCTAAAAGGGATCTTAGAAATCATCAAATCCAACACCTTTATTTTATAGATGATAAAAATTGAATTGCAGAGAGTTAGGTGACTTCCCCACAGTTACATAGCTTGTAAGAGTCAGGACTGAAATCCAAAGCCAGGGCTTCCTAAATCTCATTCTAATGATCTTTCCTTTATACAGTTACAGTCTGCACAATCCCCAAATAAATCTGTGGAATGGCTCTGGCTTGCTGAAAGGCAGATTCGGTTCCCTCAAGTTGCTTCCATTTGAATTTTGCCTTCATCAATAAATCAGTCAATAACTCAACGATTGCCAAGTATTATGTACTACTCTGTGCCAAGAATGGTGGCTACAAAGAAAAAACAGTCACAGTCCTTGCCTTCAAGAAGCTTACATTGTATTGGAGGAAACAATGTGTACGTAAATGGGTACATAAACAGGCCTGAGGGAAAGGACAAAAATGAAGCTAGCTGTTGAGTCTCTAGTTAGTCCCATGTTTCCAAGGTATTTCCTCCAACTGTCCTAGTCTTCTTAGAATTTTGCCTCCTGGTGACTGTATCAACACAAGCACCAGAACTTTAAGAGGCAGGTTTCCTGTGCAATGAGATAGAAAAGGCTCTATTCTCCCTACATGCCTGGGAAGTGTCAATCCCCTGAGGCAAAGGGAAAACCTATTTTAAGCAATTTGGGCAGAGAATCCAGAAGTTCTATGTGTTGGTTTACCAGTAACACAGCTTTTCTTGAAATTTAGATACAAGGTTGCATTTGTCCACTGAGTACATACCTGCCTCCACAAGAGTTCTTCTCCAATGTTTTGTCATGGTGTGGAGAAGACCCAGGGACCTTGAAGACTATGCCAGAGAAGCACAAGCTCAGGCAAATTGTATAGTGCTCAAAAGACTTTCAACCTGGTTCCAGTGATAGACTATGCCTCTGTTGTGAGGGCCAGCCTAGATAAGACATGAGATTCTCATCATCAATTGACTAGACGTGAGATGATTAATTCTTTGGTCTTGGCAAATCATGAAACAAAAAACAAATACAAAATGGCACCTAATTCTGCATATCCTTTTTCTGCTTTTTAAGTGATTATAGTAGAGTGGTGGAAATGGGAGGGTGAAGGGTGCTGAATCACATAGTTTTAGGATTGTCTATAAACATGAACCTAATTGTAGGCACTCTAAACAAGGACATCTTTGTCCAATGACCAATTAAATGACATACTACTAAAGAAACTGAATTATATTGATCTCAAAATTTTCATTATAAGTAAAATTAGAAGACAGAAGGATATTTCAGCAGAACAGAAGAATTTTACAGGAATCTTATAGGATTTCCTACGGGAGACAAACAAAGGAGTTAATAAGGTTAACTGTGTAATGTGTCCAAAGGCAAAAAGAAATACCATTTAATGGGATACTTGGTCACCTTGCATTTGCAGTGCTTACCTTGAACATTTGCCAACAGGACTACCATGGAGGTTATTGCCTCTTATAAACAAATGTCCATTATATCTCCTATAGAGAAGCCTCCGAAATAGGGTAGAGATTAGACCTATGCTTTCATTGGTATATAGAGCTCTCATGAAGAAACTTTTATTCTCAATGCAGGTTAGCATCTTCTTGTAAAGTCAAAGTTTTAGAGAGTTACCTAAAACACTCAGAAGTTGAATGACTTGCCTGGAAGTCACATAGTCACTATGTGTTGGAGACAAGCCTTGAACCCAGGTTTTCATGGCTCAAAGCTGTCTACTACAAGGTCACCTCAGAAGTTCCATTAAGAAATAGATAGGAGTCTTCAAATTAAATCAATATGTACTTCAGTAATTGGTGACTTTAATGCCAAGAGAGGGACAATGAAAAGTATGTTGGAAAATATGAGTCAGAATTTAAAAGAAAATAAAGAGAGCTAAGTCTTGGAGACTCATTGCTTTTAATGGGGACTGTGAGAGAAGGCTGAATGTTTTGTTGGATGAATGATGAGATCTTTTACTTATGGCTTTAGTAGATTTGCACCAATTGAAAATAAACATTTTCTTTATTTGTAGACCTTCTGAGTAAATATATGGTAATGTCATCCAAAAGAAATTGCTGTCAAGTGTCCCCAGACTGCTTTCCCAAGCGAACCATTCCTGGGCTTTGGAGTTGACTGCATATTAACTACTCCCCTCTAAATCACTCTGGGTTAACTGAGAACTTCTGCTGTATCCAAGGAACTTAGCTGGATGACAATTGCTCTGTTGGAAATGAAGCAAAGACTCAGACCTGGCAGCAGGCCTCTTGCTGGGGAATGAAAGGGAGGTGTGGAACATTGAAATACAATGGATGGTTTAAGTGCCAAAGGCTTATTGAGGTGGTGACCCTCCCTGGACAGGGTCCATACTTAACTGTATCATCTGTGCCACACCTCAGAACACTTAATTGAGGTTTATAATAGTGATGAATAATTGCCTTTTTTCAAAACAAATAGGAATACAAATAGCTCACATCTTAACAAGCACTTTCTTCACAATTCAACAGAATTCAGCACTTAGTATGTGTCCAGCACTATCTGAAGTGTTTGGAAGGGAAAGACAAAAATGAAATGGTCCTCCTTTAAATATCAGCTCCTTGAGAGCAGAGGCTGTTTTTGCTTGTCTTTGTAATGCCTGTGCTTAGAAAAGTTCCTAACACATGGTAGGTGCTTATACACGCTTAATGACTTGACCCCAAGGAGCTTATGTTCTATTGGGGGAAACAACCACCTATGAAGAGAATATCGCTATTTCCATTTTTCAGAACTCTGAGGTTCAGAGACTTTGTGACCTGCCCATATCTAGTAAGAATGAAAGGCAGGATTAAAACTCAAGTCTTTATTTCCATTGCTACATGCTGCTTCATCATGACTACATATTAAATAGATGGCTTATGGCATATGATAATTCTGTGGAAATAATAGGCATTTGATTGTTCCTTTAGTTTGGTATTTTTTTAGTATCTCCTTTCCCCACATTCCTACCGGTACCTGTTATCACTGATAGGGCTACATTTCCACAAGGATGCTTGTGTTTTTACACCATTACTACTGTCCCTCACTTCCTCCAATAAAGCTACAATTCCCCACATACCCACTCTCACATACCCTTGAAAACAACAATGTGTGGCTCAGATATAGCTGAAAAGGACTTCGGGGTCTAAGCACCATCTTTCATCTCCACCCCTGACATCAGGACTCAACAGCCTGACATGAATGGGAAAGATCTCCAAAGAAAGGACATAGAACTGTTGGCACCCACCATTCCACTCCCAAGTGTAATATCTACTCCTTTTTGTTACAGCTTTCCAAGAATCTTGCAAGTTGTACAAGGGTCTTCTTTTGCCTAATAATTCAGAGTACTGTGTTCTATGCGTAGAGCACACTGTACCTAACGTAAAAATTCATCGATCATTGGCTATGTACATACTTAGCACTTACTGTGCACGAATGTTATAAGGGATCCAAGGAAACATAAGAGATGGGCATGACATTCAAGTCTAGATGTAGAGATAAGACATGCAAATAAAAAAGTAATTAGCAGTATGATAACAAGTAGTATATAAGAAATAAATGCTATAGAATTCAAAGACAAGAGGGAACTTCAGATGGACATTCAACAAACATATAAGTATCTCCTATGTGCATAACACTGTGTGAGTTGCTGGACATGGTGGGGAATAGGGGAAGACACAAAAATAAGACAAGACCTCTAACCTCAGTTGAGGACCTTATTAAATGAGTCAACCTATAAAATGGGTAAGATGTGGATAGGCAGAGAGGAGGGAAAAGGCATATATTTCATGTAGAAGAAGCAGTGTGAACAAATATATGGAGGCAGGAAAGTACAAAACATGTTTAGAGTTGGCTTTCCTGGAGCAAAATGTTATGGGCATAGGTCTAGATGATATTTGAATAAAAATTAGGGGTCACATTTTAAAGGTTAAGGAGTTTAAACCTCTCTTTCTAATTGGGAGCCATTCAAAGTTCTGGAGCAGGTGAGTGATAATGAAAATACAGTTAGGAACTGATTAATGTGAATAATGAATAGCTATAAATTGTTGCGTTATTCAAATTTGCACTATTTGAAGCTATGATTATTTAAAATATGATCATTGCTTGTAGTCTAATGGAAATATGCACTGCTAATTTGAATAATGGAACCACCTCATGGGATTTATTAATCACACTAATCAGGGCCTAGTTGTAATGTTTTAATCGGAATAATCTGATAATAGCATGAAAGATGGGTTGGAGGAGTAAAACACTTGAGGCAGTGACTGCATGTGGTAGGTCCTCAACAAATTTTTGTACAATGAAAAATTAGTGGGCTAGAACCTTCTATCCCTATCACACTGGAATTAAATCAGAGCTGCTATATTTCAATTGGAGCCTTGTGTTTTACAGAAATTTATGGACTAGGTGCATAAGTAAGTAAAGTACTGTAGAGGTTACAGATAAGAGAATGGGGACCATGGTAGACACTACATAAGGGAGATTGAATCGATGCTATGAGTTCTACAATCAATCTGATGAAATTACAGGATTGGAAGCATCTGAGGGGCGCTTTCCCAGGGAAACGGGCACACCCACTGTCACTTTGCTTAGAGGACCCAGACAACGTCTGTGATAAAACTCATTACCTTTTCCCCTAGGCCCACTTCTCTTCCCAAATTCCCTATTTCTGTCAAAGTACCATCATTTTTTTCGGTCTCCATGTTCATAAATGAGGACAATACCCTGGATATAGTTTACCCAGATTTTAGCAAAGAGTTTGACAAAGTATGTCATACTATTTTTGTGAACAGGATGGAGTGACATCGATTAAACAGTAATACAATTAGATGGATTCCAAACTGGCCAATTGGTCATAGTCAAAGAGTAGTTTTTAAGGATTCATTGTTGATATAACAAGGAGAAGGGAAAGGAAGGGAGGGAGGGAGAGAGAAAGAGAGAGGAGAGAAATGGGCCTCCACATCTGTTAAAGTTCTGCCAAGAACATACTGAACATACTGTTTTCCCATCATGGTGCTGTGGGTATGGAAGAAGTACTAGAGGGTCCATTTCCTGTCCCAAGTCCTATATTTTCTCTCCGTGAGGGGAGGAAGTCAGAGCAGCATGACCCTGTGATCCAATGCCTTAACTACTATCATTAACTTTTACTTTTTCAGGTTCCAATTGGAGGCCTGAGTCTCAGGGGTTATTAAAAGGGCCCCAGAGGTTGGCTGTGGAATGCCAGTTTCCTAGGACTCCTGTGTGTTTCTGTATCTCTGTGTGTGTGTGTGTGTGTGTGTGTGTGTGTGTGTGAGAGAGAGAGAGAGAGAGAGAGAGAGAGAGACGGAGAGAGACAGAGAGAGAGACAGACAGACAGAGAAAGGGACAGAGAAAGACAGAGAAGGGCGATGTTTGTGTTTCTGGAGAGAAGAGGAAAGTTTCCCTCTTTATAAAGAATCTAGTTTTCAGACAAATCCTTGTCTCATCCCATATACTTTATATGCTTCAAAGGAGCTCTACTTTCATTGATACAGGTAGTCCAATTGTTAGGGCAGATCAAAACTTTGTCCATGTTCTTCCGTAGATCCTTTGACAAATACCTACACAAACCTATTTCCACAACACTGTTTTCCTTGTAAAAAACTATCCTAAGGATTGTCTTGGTTGGCTCTTTTCTGGGACCCCATCCCATCCTTTTCTACCGTTGTCTCTACAGCCACGTTGTGCTTGGTTCTTGCTCAGAGGATGATGAGGTGCTCCTCCTTGCCAAAGTTCAAACCTCCACTTGTTTCATTTGATCCCATGACCTACTGTCTCCTCTGGGATTTTGGTCCCTCATTCATCTACTCACTCAGTCTCATTCTCTCTCTTCCTCTCCCTCTCCTCCTCCCTCTCTTTCTCCCTCTCCCTCTCCCTCTCCCTCTCCCTTTCCCAATAGAGGCAGTTACCCAGTGAATAGGGACTAAAGCTGGAGTCAGGAATACTGACTCAAATTCAAATCCTGACCCAGACATTTAGCGCTGTCACCCTGAACAAATTCCTTACTCCCTACCTGTTTAACTAGCCCCTCCCCCTCTCATTCTTGTGAAGATAAAATGAGATAATATTTGTAAAGTGCTTTGCAAATTTATACATATATACACACAAGCTATTATTATTACTACTACTTTTCTCCATTGATCTCCTTCCCTTTAACCATAAATATGCTCAGCCCATGTCTCTTTTATCCTATCTCTCTTCTCCTCCTCATTGCTAAACTTCTGGGAGAACAGTCTACACTTGGCTCTTCTACTCCCTCAGCCACCCACTCCTTGGCCCCCTACAATCTGGCTTTTGTTCCCACCACTCTACTGAAACACCTATTTCCAAGTTCACCAGTGACCTCTCAATTGCCCAATTAGAATGGCTTCTTCTCAGTCCTCATCTCCATCTTTAGCTTTTCTGCACCATTTGATATTGTTGCCAAACTGACTTAATACTGTCTTCTTCATTGTTCACCATAAAACTGCTTTATTTTGGTTCTCTATCCCTGGCTACTCTTTTCTCAATCACTTTTTCTGCTTCTTCTTCCTCCCTCTGACCCCTAGGTGCAGGCAACCCCCAAATGTCTGCTCTCTGTATTTTCTCTTCTCTCAATACATTAGCTTACTTGGCTATCTCATCCAGTCCCATGGTTAAATGATCATCCCTTTGCTGGCTCCCATATCTTTACTTCTAGCTTCAATCTCCACCTTGAACCACAGTCTCATCCTTCCAACTCATTCTAGACATCTCCACCTGAACTTCCTGCCGATAACTCTAACTCAGTATACCAAAATTATCCTCCCCAAACTTGATCTGTCTCCTTACTTCTCTGTTTCTGTCATTGACGTTCTCATTTTCTCAGTCAACCAGACTCAAAACCTCAGTCTCCCTTTCTCATCGTGTATCCGATCATTTTGTTCTAAATCCATAAAACCTCTCACATTTGCTACCTTTTTTTTCCTATTTCAATTACCACTTCCCTAATCCAGGCCCTCATCAGCTTTTACTTAGATTACTGAAAACGGCCCCTTTACTATTTTTCCCAACTCCAATTTCTTCTCCTCTCTACTCTATCCTTCACATTCCTGACAAAAATAATAGTTTCAATACACAAGGCTGACTACCATACTGCTCAGACCTAAAACCTTCAGTAGCTCCCCTTGCCTACTAATAGGGTACTCTTTAACTTGGCATTCAAGGCTCTCCACAATCTTCCTTTCCAAACTCACTTTCTACTACTACTCTTTAATCTCCTTATGCTCTAGGCAAAATAGAATACTCATTGCTCTTCTAGCTTGTTTCCTCTTGTGCAGTGCCTTCTTGCATTTATTTATGTTATCTCCCGTGCTTAGAATGGATTTATCTCTCATCTCTACCCAACAAAATCCTTCATTTTTTTTTCAAGGGCCACATCAGGTGCCACGTCCTTAATGATGTCTTTCCTCATAGGATCACAGATCTAGAGTAATAAGGGATTTTTGAGGTCAACTATATAACTAAGTAACACTATGCAAATACACATTTTACAGATAAGGAACTGAGGCCCAGTTATATTAAGTGACTTGCTCAAGGTCACTCAGCCAATGAGTGGCAGAGCTGGAATTCAAATGGAGATCTGTCTCCAAATCCCTCATACTTTCTCCACTGTACCATATTGCCTCCAACAGAAAGTAGTCCCTCTCTTTTTCTTTCTTCATGGTATTCTAACTTAATCATATTCTAATTTGTGATGTAGCTTATTAGAGTATATTTTACTGTCCTCCTCTTCACTCCTATTGGATGTTAAGCTCTTTGAAAGCAGGGACTGCATCATTTTTCTATCTTTGTCTCTCCAGTGTCTGGCATGATGCCTTAAGTGTAGTAAGCACTTAATAAGTATTTATTGAATTTAATTGAATTCTCCCCTTGTTTTGTTCAGCTTAAAAGCAGGATAGAGTTCTCTGCAAGCAAATACATTAAATCTAGACATTCACTCTCTTATCCCCTCCCTGCCCCCAAACACACTTACACATTGATCGCATCCAGGCTGCAAAGAGCTCATTGTCACCAACACTGCCCAGGACCACACACACTGAGAGAGAGAGAGAGAGACAGAGACAGAGACAGAAAAAGACAGAGAGACAGAGACAGAGAGAAGGGGGAGAGAGAGAGAAAGAGAGAGAGAGAGAGAGACAGAGAGAGACAGAGAGAGAGACAGAGACAGAAAAAGACAGAGAGAGAGACAGAGAGACAGAGACAGAGAGAAGGGGGAGAGAGAGAGAGAGAGAGAGAGAGAGAGAGAGAGAGAGAGACAGAGACAGAGACAGAGACAGAAAAAGACAGAGAGAGAGACAGAGACAGAGAGAAGGGGGAGAGAGAGAGAGAGAGAGAGAGAGAGAGAGAGAGAGAGACAGAGAGAGAGAGAAGGGATAGAGAGAGGGATGGAGGGAGGAAGAGAGGAAGCATGCAAAAGAGACCAGGAAGAGATTGGTATGGCACTCCCAAAAAGATGAGAATCGTCCTTTAAGCTTTTCAGGGGCAGCAGCAGCTGACTTCACAGAAATCATTTTGAGAACTAGGCTCTCTTCTCTCCTTCCCAGTACCACTTCAAGATACAATATAGCTGTCCAAAGCCAGCTGCGGACTGCTCTTCAGAAGGGGCTAGTTGAGTCTGTGATTTTCATAATATGTCTATGCAAAACAGAAGGAGAAAAAAATCCTTCCCTCTGGAAGTTATACATTAGAATAGTCTAATGGCCCCTGGGGCTGATTCAGTATTTTCTTGATTCCCTCCATGAGGAAAGAGGCTGAGTAGGGCAGTACTTACAGAAGGACCATGCAAAGACTCTCCTAATGTAGAAAATGACCCACTGAATACAAAAGTCTTCTTAGTGGAAGATACTTGAAACATGTCGTTTAAAGATGGAAATTCAAGTCACTGTTTTGACAGCTTAGTCCTGAATTAACCACAAGATACTTCCTCTGACCTCACACAGCACTTGTATGTCCTTATTCTATCCTATTCTGCATTACCATTGTTGTATGGAATTGGGTCTTAGTGTGTGCGCGTGCGTATGCGCATGTGTATTTGTTTGTCATATCTACCCCACCCCACCTCCAATTAGATTGAAACCACCATGAGGACAGTGGCCAAATCTCAATCATCTTTGCATCTCCCCTAGCAACAAGCAGGTGCTTAATTAATGTTTTTTTGAATGGATAGATGTATGGAGGGTGGATGCCCTTCTGCTGATAACTTCCACAGGATGTCACCTTAGGGCATATCTTCTTACTCAAATAGAGCCATTTTGTAAATCTACATGAATGGAGGCATGTGATCTGAGTTAATTACCTCTGACCAAGAAGATAAGAATAATTTTCAAGAAAAGAGCATAGGCATAGATGAATAAAAGCACAGGAAAAATTATTCTGGGAAGATTTTGTTTTAAATGGTGTGGGGAGACTAATAGAAGGGGTCTTCTACTAACCTAGAAAAGGTCCAGTCATCTCTGGGGTCTGTAACAACTCTGTTCAATTGGCATTTTTTTAATATGCCTCAATCCAGTGATTTCGTGGCAGGGCTCAGATACTGGTCTGCCAGATTGTCCAATCCCAAGAGATAACAGACTGAAGCAAAGGCAGCCCTAATTAAGAGGCCAAAGTAGGGGATGGTACCCTGATAAAGCTGACTTACTTTATTAAAGTGTATGTCATTTTGGCTTCGACAGAATCTCTTCTTGAGATCAGCATACATTAATGAGCCACATTATTAGAGAGAGATTGTTTAGAAGCTGCAAACCTAAGGTCACGTGAAGTGCAATGTTAATTCAGAGTTTCTTCTTTTTTTGAATTCTATTTCAAAGCCAACAGAGCCTTGGATATACAGTAAGGTATGTGGGATACAGGGGACATGAACAGCCCATTAATCATGTGCTATCCCTCACCCCAAGAAATAGGCAGATGGCTTTGAACAAAAAAAAGAAAGAAAGAAAAATCCATTAATTAGAGAGAGAGATGTAAGTTCCCACAGAGGAGGGGTTGTGGGGGGAGGTGGTTGAGTGTGGTGGCCATTTCTTCCAGAAAGTTATCACACTTAAGAACAGAGGCACAATAAGATGCCAAGGAAACAAGATATTAAGAAGTAGAGCAAATGGAAAGAAAACTAAACCTCCAGGGGATTTTCAAGGTGAGCTCTAGATTGCAGTCTCCAAACAAGACCCAAAGGAAAGTGTACCTTAAGGGTTCCAATACAACTAACAAAGAGCTGAAGACATTGGGGAAAGGAAGGACTTCCCCTAGGAGACAATGCTTTCATCACTCCATCACGTTAAAGAAGAAGATTAAGGACAGAAAGGACTACAGCCTTAAAATGTCTCTCCAGACCAGGGGCAATGCTGTGAATGTATTCCCTCCTGAGACTTGCTGTCAATGTCAGAGAGGTCTAAAGCTCAGCCAAAGAAGATTAAAAAGCGAGCTGTAATAACAAATAGTAACAGTGCTTGAGAAAACCCCAAAATCCCAGGCTCCCCTCTTGCTGAACAATTAGGCGGCGTTAGTGCATTTGTTTGTATACAAGCTGTTCACATCAAATCTAACAAAAATGTTCAGTAAAGGCCCATCGGAATCTGAGACAGGGAGGATCCAGATTGCTGCGAGATTCCTCTTTCCTTAGAAGCACATAATTAATCAGTCCCCTCCCCAAGCAAACAGGCACACAAAACAGTCCCTGTCTTCGTTGGCCCAGGGTGCAAATAAAACAAGCTGAGTGGCTTCAGACAACCACTCTGGGGTTCTGGGTCTGTTTACTTATCCGGAAGGGGACTGGTCAGTCTGAAGGGGCCTGGGACATAACTAATAAGGATATGAATATGGATAACCAAATTCTGAGTTAGACTGAGGAGGAAAGACAGACCTCCCTTAACCTGTATTTTGTTATTTTATAAAACTCCTCTATTGGAGAAAAAATTCCAGATTATGCTTCAAATTCCAAACCATTTGGAAACTCAAAAAATGCCCATTGTAGGTTTTCTCCTTAAAAGTATGTGGACATTGTATACACACATACTATAGAATAGGTTTATTAATAAATAAAATTATCACATAGGGCAGGTGATGTATTGACACCCATGGAAAACCATTCACTAATATTTACATAATAGTTAATAGTAATAATCATATTAATAATCATAATAGTAATAATCATTACTATTATTTACATAATAGTCAAACAACCTCTCCCCTACTCTGCTTTCATCTATCTCTCTCAATTCTTACCTATTGCTCTCATTCATTCATTCAACAAGTATGGATCTGGACACCTTTGTCTGAGACTCTGTGCATGGCATAAGGGGGAAAGGGTCTATGGAGAAGTCTAAGACATGACCCATGACCTTAAAGAGCTTATACACACATACATACATATACACATAATACACACATAGAGTTTCCTGACCTGTATTTCTTTGGTCCTATTCTAAAGGCAACACTGAAAAAGGGAAAATAGGGGATCTATGACAGGCCTCTTAGTTAAAATAGAAAAATGTCAGAAGAACTGTGGAATGGCAGAGCAAGGAACTTGAGAGGACATCTGGTTCAACCCCTTCATTTTACAAATAAGGAGAGGCTGAGTGATTTGCCCAAGGTCACACTGCTAGCAAGTCAGAGCTTGAATTCTTGTATTCTGGTAAGCCAGAACTTTGGTATTCAGCCTCCCAAGTATAGGACTTCTTTGGTGCGTATGGATGATGAAGTAACTTCCCATTGGCAGTGCATCATTTTTATGACCTGAATATGCTTAGTTATTAAATAAGAAAGATGCAGCATTCATCACCTCATTTCAGTTGATTGCCACACAATAGGAGGTAACCAGCAGGAGTGGGAAGAAATTGATTAATGGGGAACAGCCCAGCAGCTAAAAAAAACAAAAGACTAGAAGGGAAAAGATGCAGTGTTGACAGGTGAGTTCAACATGATTTGCTCATCAATGAAATTCTATGACTCAAATTTAACACCCTCTTTTCCCTCTCACTAGAAATAAGAATAACTCATCATTAATGAATTTTAAAATCATGTTTTGGAATTAAGAGCACTTTCCTCACAGCAGCCCCATGAGGTATGTATATGAGTGAATGAAAAGATGGGGGAAAAAAGGTGTATTAAGCACTATGTGCCAAGTACTGTAATCAATGTTGGGGTACAAATAGAAATATCGTGACAGTTTGGGATCTCAAGGAGCTCACATTCTAACTGCGTGGGGGTGGGGGCAGACAATCCATAAAAGAAGTGTAGCTGCAGGGTGGATGGCAAGGCCCAAGAGTCTTTAAGGTTACCTGAATAGATCAGATGATATATTACTGAGAGACTATAGGACAAATGGGAAGGATTAGAGTACTATCGCAATTGGTGATGGGGAAAATAGTAAGGCTTGGTGGTTCCCTATCTCACAGGAGGGAATAGAACCTATGATTCCCATCTTTTCCTGTGTGAGTTGTCAAGCTGCTGGGGCAGGGTACCTCTGTTGAAGGCAGATATTCCAACAACCTGGTTATTCTCCTAAAGGACAAGTTGTTGGGGAGCACCAATGAGGAGATGATATACTTCATGGTAGCAGTCTCCCCACTACCTCGCATTTCTGGATTTTTTTAGTGGGGGGAGGTGGGTAGGAAAGTAGAATGTGTAAAGGGTACCCAGTGATTAGTATAAATGGATTTTTTTCTGTTTACAGATGAATTAATCCCAGGCCTAGAAAAGGTTAAGAGACTTGACCAAAGTTAAATGGCTGGTAAATCGTATGAGCCAAGACTCATACACAGTTCTTTGGACTCATAATCCAGGGAGTCACTTATGATGGTAGCAGTTAATAGGGGATCAAAGCCAAGGTGAAATGTTTCATATTTTCTCCTCCTCTCCAAAAAAAATCATATAAGTAAATGGGGCTGGTACTGACTGGTGTGAGACCTTGAACAATTACAGCTTCTCAGTTTCATTTTTCTCATCTGTCAAAAGAAGTTTAACTAGCTCATTTCTAAGATATTCTTCAGCTGTAACATTCTAAGATTCTAGGATTCTACATCAAAGAACCACAGAAGGATCCTCAGAAATCTTCTAGGCCAATAATATTGGTGTCTTGTCATCCAAACTCTTCCTGAAAACATTCAATGAAGGAAAATTTACATCTGGAGGCTGTCTATTCCACCTTTCAAAAGTTCTAATTGTTAGCAAATTTTTCTCTATACACAGCTGACAAATGCCTCTCTACAAGAGCTTCCACACTTTGCTTCTAGTTTTTGGTTTTTTTTTTCCCCTGTGGGGACAAGAATTAGTCAGTACACTTTTCTACCTGACAGCCTCTGCAACACTTAAAGACAACGATCATAACTCCATTAATTCTATTTGGACAAACACTCCCAGGTTATCCCACTGATTTTCACACAGTGTGGTCTCTCCTCTGGATGCACTCTAGCTTGTGAACATCTGAGCTAATATGTAGGCTTACCCTCTAGTTAACTAGAAGATGCTTCTTCTGAACTTACATGTTGTTGTTCAGTCATTTTAGTTATGTCTAACTCTTTCTTTGTGATCCCATTTGGGGTTTTCCTGGCAAAGATTCTGGAGTGTTCTGCCATTTTTCCCCTCTAGATCATTTTACAGATGAGGAAATGGAGGCAAACAGGATGAAGTGACTTGCCTACCACACAGCTATTAAGTGTCTAAGGCCAGATTTAGACTCAGAGAGATGAGTCTTCCTGACTCCAGGCCTGGCTCTCTATTCACTGCACCACCTAGCTGTCAATTTGTATGTCTGTTTCATATGCCCCCTGCTAGACTGTAAGCACCATGAGGTCAGGTTTCAATTATCTTTATATCTCTCTTAGCAATAAGTAGGTGCTTAATAAGTGGTTTCTAACTAATTTATTGGTTGATTGATTGATTCTCTTCTGCTGTTTACTTTAACAGGAGGAGAGGACCAGGAGTATCATATTCAAAGGGAGTCAGAGCTTATCTATTTTGTGTATGTATATATATATATATGTATGTATGTATGTATGTATATATATATATAAAGGTTAATTTATATTTTGAAATTTTTTATTTTCTTTTGCAACAATCCTACTTTGATTTCATTCTACCTGAACATGTCCATGGCATTTTCTTGGCAAAGATACTGGAATGGTTTACTATTTCCTTCTCAGGTAGATGAAGGCAAACAGGATTAAGTGATGTGCCTGGGGTCACACAGCTGGTGAGTGCATGGGGCCAGATTTGAACTTAGGTCTTCCTGATTCCAGACCCAGAACGCTATCCACTGAGCCATCTAGATGCTCCAGAAATGACTGGGTCCCCTACAGATTTGTTACATAATCTAAACTGGCCCCCTCATTGCAGCGAGCATTTCTTTTATAGCTCCCTAATTGATTCACTATCCCACTTACTACAGTGAATTTCCTAAACCTTTTTTATCCTTCTTCAAACCTTTTCATCATACCTCCTTTACCTACCTTCTTAGCTAAGAACTTTGAATCATATCTCACTGAAAAAAGAATTGAGACCATTCATTAAGAACTCCCTCTTTGCTGTGTCTATTCCTCACATCACTCAGATGCCTTCCCTCACTCTTTCCTCCTTTACTCATGTATCACATGAAGAGGTGGTCCTTCTTGCCAAGCCAACACCTCTGTATGCACAAATGATCCCATTCCACCCTGTTCTCTCTAATAAACTGCCCCCTCTATCAAGAATACTCTCACCAATTTTTAGTCTCTCTCTGACTACTGACTGCTTCCTTCCTGCCTGCAAACATTCCAATATCTCCCCCATCCTCAAAAACCCCTCACTTCATCTATTCATTCTGTTTAGGATCATCCTATTTCTCTGCCTCAATTTCTTTCCCTCTCCCTTTGTACTCAACTTTTTGTAGCATGATTCCTGACCTCACCATTCAACTGAAACCACTCTCTCCAAATTTACCAGTGATCTCTTAATTGTTACATCTACTAATTGTTTTCTCAGTTCTCATCCTTCTTGACTTATCTGTGGTCTTTGACACTATCCATCACTCTAGTGAGTCTAATCCTTTATAGCCTCTAGGTTTTTGTTACACTGCTTTTTCCTGGTTCTCCTACCCATCTTACTTGTCCTTTTCAATATCCTTTGCTGGATCCTCACCTGGGTCATGCCCACTAAATATGGGTGTTCCCCCGAGGCTCTGTGCTATTCTCTCTTTTCTTCTCCCTCTATACTATTTCATTTAGTGATTTCATCAGTGCCCATGGATTTAATCATCATCTTTATTCGGATGACTTTCAAATCTACTTATCCAGGCCTAACTTCTTTCCTAACCTCCAGCCTGGCATCTCCAACTGCCTATTGAACATCTCAAATTGTGTGTCCTATAGAACACTGGCCCTGGAATCAGGAGGACCTGAGTTCAAATCCAGTCTCAGACACTTATTAGCTATGTAACCCTGGGCAAATCACTTAACCCTGATTGCTTACCCCCCCCCGAAAAAAATTCACACCCAAGATTTTTATACTCTTTTTAAGCAATCTACTGTTGCCACTCTGTTTCTGAAAAAAAAAACAAAGCAAAACAACTGTTTTCCAGGAAATAATATAATACAATTTGTCTCTTGTGCAGTGGTAGGAGTTTATAAAACCAAAATATTTCATAAAATGAGTGTATCGGTGGTTTAGCCTAACTGTTTTTCTTTGTTACAAAATAGAATGCAATCTAAGGATGGGAGAAGGAAGGCTTTACCTAGAAATAACTGTGATATAGGTACAAAGGACATTAATAAAAAAATTTTTAAAAGAAACTAAGAACCAGAGAAACTAGCTACTTAACCATGGTTACACAGGTAGTAAGGAGCCAAGCCAGTATTTGAACCTAAGTGTTTTTATTTTAAATCCACTGTATATGTTTTGTTTCCAGCCCATAGATTGGAGAATGGCTGGTCAAAATGAGTCATGTCAATACAATGAAGTACTATTGTGCCGTAAGAAATAAAGGAGATTGTTGCAGAGAAACCTGGGAAAAGTTGAATGAACTGATGACAAATGGAGTGAGTAAAAGCAGAGGAATGATTTATACTAAAATGACAACATTTTAAAGAACAAACATCTTCAAAAGACATAAGAAATCTGATCAGTGAAATGACCAACCATGATTCCTGAGGTCCAGTGATGAAGAATGCTACACACTTCCCAAGTGAAAGGTGATGCAGAATGAGACACATTTTTGAAGTTCATCCATGTGGGAATTTGTTTTGTTTGACCTTGCTTATTTGTTATAAGGGTCTTATTTTTCTTTTTTAGTGTGGAGGAGGGAAAGAATACAAATGCTTCTTAGTTGGAAAAAATTGTTTTAAAAAGGAATATGCTTAAGCAAGTCTACTTTCTCTATGGAAAATGGACATGTGGGGAAATAGAGATGGAACAAAGCTGAACTACTTTGTGCTGACATGACTAAGGAGAGAATTAAGAAAAGGATCTTAAATGGGATGTTCCCCCGTCTTCCCCACAAGCAATACAACTCTTAAACACATGCAGGTGTGTATGCATGCACACATGAATTCACACATACACGAACATGCACTGACCCTGCCAGATACAAAAGAGAAAGTCTCTACTCACAGGATCTTGTAATTTTAATTATGAAACAGACTTTAGAGAGTATTTATTCCAACAACCTCATTTTACTGAGAAGGAAATCAAGAAAGGTTACATGATTTGCTCATGGCCATATCTGCTAAACTAGTGAGTGGCAGATCTAGAACTCTTGACTCAAAGTCACTACACCATGCTGTCACAAAAAAAAAAATTACATGTTCCCTATCACTCCAGTGGAGGACTCACTTGGAAAGATTTCTATAGTTTCGTTTTCCATCAATCCTAATTCAAGAATTCAAACAGCAAAGAGTGCTGAGTCCAAAGATCACGAGTGGAAACCCAAATCTGCCCTTACTGGCTCTGTTACCTTTATCAAGTCACTTAAATTTAATGATACTCAACTTCCTCATCTGTGAAAGGATAGGAACCTTAGCCCTGTATACTCTGAAGGGTTGTTGTGAGGGAAACATTTCACATGCTTTAAAGTGCTATACAAATGTGAACTATCTTTTTCCCCTCAAAAATATAGTGAGCCCTTATTATGTGCAAGGAATAACACAATGAATCATTCTTCCCATCTGACATTCTCATGAAAAGAGAACAGTCATCATTAGTGGATTTGACTGGCTTGAGAGATAGAGCTCTGTAAAATGTGTTTTCCTGTTTGTGGCAGTTCTCTCACAAAAGAAAACTGTTCTTGTCATAAGAAGAAATCAGAGAAGTTTGTGGGAAATGAAGATTCTAAGCAAATACCAGTTATTTTCATCAAATAAAGAAACTGCCTGGACTGATGGTGGACACCAAGTGTCTTGCTTGCATAATATAAGGAGATATAAGATTTTCCAAATTTAATACCCACTGGATTAAAAAAAAATAGAGAGCAATGTTACTTTTTCCCAAGACTGGTTTTGCATATTTTAGCTATTGTGCACCCCAGTACATACTCTTAGTCCTGCATAAATAATAAATAGCAGCAATAATGAGTGTCATACATTGCAAAATCCAAAACAGCCAAGCACTCAGATTTATAGCTAGGCAAGGGATTATTTGTAGTCACTAATCAATTTTTTTGTTTTGATAGAAATTACTTTCTTTCACACACACACACACACACACACACTCATGGAGAACTTCTAATTTTATGTGTAAGGATCTCTAGGGAATAATTTAATATGGTTCCCAAGGGGTCAGGGAAGCACTGTAAAGCAGAAATGAAGGAGAACAATAGGCCCAGCTTTATTACAGACTCTGGGACAAAGCCTTTGTGCATTAGGATTGTAAATAAGTCAGATGTAGAATAGGTAAAGGTGGTATCAAAAGAAATCAAACCCAGCCTCATTGTCTCATTTTACAGGCATTTGCAGCTCAGCCCATCCGTCTGCAAGTGTCAGGGCTGGGAAAGGCTGCTGTCCATGGTGACGGCTTATTATTCACCAAGCCCCATCCACAGGAACAATAAGGATCAGTGAGAGAGGAATATTTCCACAGACAGTGGCCCAGTCCAATTGTTCTCTTTCTTCTACTTTTCAACAAGTCCATTAACAACAGAGAAGCAGGTGTACAACTATTACCCAGAACTCCTTTCACAGACATTTCTCCATCTTGATCTTCAGTCTCCCTGCAGTTTTTGACATTATCACCGTTTCTCCTTCCATACATTCTTTGACCTTTGCTTCCAGGAGAGCTTCCATGCTTAATTTATTCACTGTTTTCTCACCACCATATGGCCTTTGAGCATTCTCCATTTCTATGCATGCCCCAGAAATAAAGCATAAATTTGAAAGGGATCTTACAGATCCAATCCTCCCAATACTCAATTGTTGAGCAAACTGGGACTCAGGGAAGTTGGGACCTGCTACAGTCACATGAAGAGTAAACAGGAAAGTCAGAACTTGAACTCAGGTCCACTGATTCCAGGCTGGTCTCCTTTCTACTGTACAGTACCCACTCCCTTAAAAAACTATGGCGGGGTCTTTGTTCTGCCAATTATAAGCTGTGTGACCATGAGCAAGTGACTTCATTCTTCTGAGCCTAAATTTCCTTATATGAAAAATGGGAAAATAATATTTGTACTACCTATAGCTGGAAGGTGTACTGCAGAGGTGTCAAACATTAGGCTGATTATACTTACGACTGTGGCCCAAACCATATTAAAATATAATTGGGAAATATTTAACAGAATAAATAAAAATATAATAAAATATAGATAATGCTAACTTGTGGCTTTCTAAGTCAAAATGTGTCTGGTAGGGATTCTTATATGTGGTTTACTGGCCCTTGTTTCTTTCTGAGTTTGACAACACTGGTGTAGCAGATGGAATGCTGAGCTTAGAGCTAGGAATAATTGGGTTTGGATACTACTTCAGACACTTACTAGCTCTGTGACTTTGGGCAAGTTGTTAAATCTCTGTCAGCCTCGGTTTCTTTGGAAGCAAAATGCAGATAATAAAAAAGATATTATCACAATATTATTGTGAGAATAAAATAAAATAGCACATGTAAAGTCTTTTGTTAAATGCAAAGTGATATAAAATGCTAACCATTATTATTTTATGAGTTATTATTATAATTTCCAATAGTTTCTTTATTATGTTGCCATGCATATTAGTTTATCACTTAACTCCTGACCTTTGCCCTCTCCCCTTCTCAGGTCAATTTAGCACATAATTCTGCCTACAAGATTCCTCAAATTGATATTTCATTGCCATGTCAAACCCACATAACATTGGGTTGGGAGCAAAGGTGCTCGTTTTCTTTGTAAATTTTGTCCTGTGCTTTCTTCCTCATAAAGTGAGCAATCAGAAACCAAAGAGGAATTTACAGTTTCTTAAGAGCTAGGGTGCTTTTAGTGGTGGATTTAAAGACCTGAATTTAGATACTGCCATTGACAGTTACTTAGCTATGTGACCATAGGCAATTCCATTAACCTCTCTGAGTCTCATAAAACAGACATGAAAATAATACCTATACTGTCTACCTCCCAAGGTTATGTGTGAGATCCAAATTATATAATGTATATAAAGTACTTTGTAAACCTTAAAAGTGCTACGTAAACATCCATTATTATAACAATACTTGACTCCAGAAATCTGGCAAGCTTCCAAGTCTGGCTATTTTTCTTTTGTCAAAATGAAGTCTTCCCTGGAGGAGGTGAACAAAATGGTGAGGGGACTAGAGACTATGCCATGCATGAGTCAGTTAAAGGAACTAGGGATGTTTGCTTGAAAGGGGGAGGACTAATGGCAGCCACGATAGCTATATTCAAGTATTTATAGGACTGTCATGTGGAAGACAGTAAGACTCGTTTTGATTGGCCCCAGAGGAAATAACTAGAAGCAAAGTATGGGAATTGTAGACAGGTCAAATTAAGCCAGAAAACAAGGAAAAGCTTCCTAACATTTAGAGCTGTCTAAAAGTGGGACAGATTACTTTTAGAGGTAATGAATGTCTCACCATAGGAAGTCTTCAAGAGAAAGCTCGATAATTACTAATGGGAAGGTTATAAAAGACTTTCCTATTCGGGTATATATTGAGCTAAACGACCTCAGAGGGCCTCTAAAATGAATATTTGATCATTCTGTGATTTCTTTGCAACTTTACAAATTCACCAAGTTCTCTTCATTCCCCACAAGCGTTCCTAGGTACAGACCCTGGTTAGATCTCATTAATATCATTTCAATGGCTTCCTTCCTTCCCTACTTCCTACAACATCTCCCTTCAAGCTGATCCTCAAAGCTACCCTCAAATCTGTCTTATCTCTCTACTTTTTATAACATGATGCTCCCCTCTACTTAGAGTCCTTCAGTTTATGCCTCTTGCACTTTTCTCTGCTCATAATTAGACTGTCAGAGATTACCTCACTTCCCAGTCTGCTCCACCCTTGCCAAGAATCTTTACTCATCTCATTATATGATTACTAACACCAAGACCTGACTCAGGCTACGTCCTATGTAGACCTTTCCCTCCTTTCATCAGCTTGTCGGGCTCTTCCATTCCCTTCTATCAAATAGTTCTTTCTTTAGTATCTTTTCTCCACTTTACCCCATCCTACACTCCAGCACTTAGCATAATTTAGAATAAATAGGAAGTATTTAATACATGGTGGTTGATTTCTGAAATCTCAAAGCTAGATAAAGCTTTCAAAACCATCTCTAAGAAATTTTATGAAGAATGATGAACTAAGAGTCAGGAAAATCTGAATTCAAATCCTGTCTCAGACACTTAGTAGCTATTTGACTTTGAGCAAGTCACTTAGGCTTTCTTGAACTGAGTTTCCCTATCTGTGAAATGGGTATAATGATAAATGTAAAACACCTCCCTGAGTCATTTTGGGGATCATGGAATTATACACACATATACATATACACACATATATGTGTGTATATCATATACAGTGCTTTGCAAATCTTAAAGGGATGTGTAAGTGTCAGTTTTCAATAGGAACAATAATTTTCAACTGTCTAGGATGTCTGTGATTTCATGTCACTACATTACTTTTACACAGTGCTTTTTTTCTGCTTTACAGCGCTTTTTGTTACCACTTTGCTTTGTTTAGTATTTCTTTGTAGAAATGGTATGGTATTATGGATAGTTGGGGAGACCAAAGTTTTAATCCTATATCACTAGCTGTGACCCTGGTCAAGTCATTTAATTTTTATGTGCCTCAACAAATTTCCTAGGACTTAGGTACTAAAACAAACAAACCAAAAAGTGGATATCCTGTGTGTTAGTGGAGAGATATCTTTATGCTGATGAAATCACAGATAATCCCCACATGTATTTACCCATTTTTCAACTGACTGCTCTAGCGCTTTTGACATGAAGCTCCTAGAGGACAGAAACCATCGATATCCATTTAAATTGTTTTCCACAGTGCCTAGAATAACACTGCAGGCAAGGAAGTGCTTAATAGAGGTTTTTGATGATGATGATAGCTAATATTTATATCACTTTAAGGTTTGCCAAGCACTTTACATACATAACCTCATTCGATCTGGACTGAGCTAGTCTTTTAGTGTTCCTTGTACTCTTTAGTCTCTAAAAGGGTTACAGCATAAGGGCACCCAGCTCAGAGGCCATGAGTCTAAGGTGGAGAAGGGAACTGACCAGTGACAGGACAGGCATGTTACAACAACATGTCGATATGCTTCCATGTACAATCAAGTAATTAATAATAACTCATATTTATAAAGTACTTTGAGATTTACTGAATACTTTATGTATACTATCTCCTTTTACCTTCGCAACAACCCTGTAAGGTTGATGTTATTAATTAATTATTCCCATTTTATAATTAAGAAAACTGAGGATAGTCTGAGAAGCTAAGTAACTTGTCAAGGATGATTCAGTAAGTGTCCAAGGTGAGATTTTGGCCCAGGCTTTCGTGAATCCAAGTCTGGTGTACTGTGCTGCCTTTCAGACAACATAATTCATTCATATACCACATGAGTTCATACACAGAGCAATGGACACTCAGGAGAACATTTCCCCTCACAGAAATGGATCACTTGCCACACAGGGACTGAACTTTAAACTATGTCTTACATATCTTTGGATCCTGCATAACAACTAACAAAGAGCCTGGCACGTGGTAGGCACTTAATTGTTGAATAAATTCATGCTAAAGAAATGGGAAAACATGAAGTACCAACCTTGATTCACCACAATTTTAGGGACAAAATCAAAACAAATTTCATTTACTAAGCACCTTAAAAAATATTCTATTTCTACCTCATGGATCCTAGAAGAATATCCTTTTGAGCAACAGAATAAATTTAAATGTTGGGCCCCTAAGGAAAATTTTGCTAGGACCCCACCAGCCAATAAAAGTATTCTTGCAGTAATAAGGGAAGGTAGAGCAGGTGAAGGGAGAGAAAAAGAGAGGACAAAGATGGGTGTGGGAGATGGGAAGAAGAGAAGGGAATCCAGCTCCAATCAGAGTTCAGAATGCAAAGGGGAGGAAGGGAGGCCAACTAGCCGGTTTGTTATGAATAGCATTGATATTCTTAAGCAATATACTTCAGATCTTTTACCAGTTTTCTTTCAACAGCCCAAAGGCTTGAGTTGGTGGTATATCCCAATGTTCCATAAGAGGCAACCAAGGCTTGAGGTGAGATAACCCATCTATTTGGACAGAAAGTGATACTCAACCGTAAGAGCACTTTTGATTGTTTTTCTTGTCCTCTGAGTATTTTTTACTTTCTCTGATCATATAAGAAGACCACAAGGAACCCATTTCGGTCTCTCTTCCACATCCACAATAATTCCTGACCCTTTATAATGACTCACTTTCAAATGCATGCTTTAAACAAGAGCCCAATGAGTATCTTGCTTCTAGTCCATGGGAACCCCCATGCCTCCCTTCCCTAATACACGGAGACTTTCTTTTGTCCAACACAGCAAACTGGATTTCCTGGTGAAAAGTTCAAAGTACAAAGAGATTCTGGAATGGGTATTGCCTCCCCCTTCTAAAGGAAGCCATGCAGTGCTTCGTCTCCATTGTTTGGGGCGCCCTCTTTGAAACCTGAAAACAAAATTCCTTTCCTCAACAGTGATGTCTTCCTCAGCCCAGCATATCCTGAAGTGTTTTCTTTTTCTCCTGATTTCCCAAAGGCATTTGAAATTCCTGGGCATGCCTCCACAAGAGTTACTCTTTCCCATTGTGGTCTGGGATTCTTTGCCATCCTTTTGTTCCCCAGCAACAGGCCTCCCTCATTTCATGTTACTGTTAAGAGCACAACCTGAACTCTGCTTTCTCAGTGAAGGACTCTGGCTGCCAGGGTTGGGTTGGGGAGTGAAAGTCAGAAGAAAAGATTTATCCCTAGAAGAAATCCTAGAATGCTAGAGGGAGAATGGGCATTAGAACTCATCGAGTCCAACCCTCTCATTTTATAGATGAAGAAACTAAGGTCCAGAGAAGCGAAATAAGTCACTTGAGGCTAGATAGTACAGTGGTTAGAGCACCAAGCCTAGAGTCAGAAAGACATGGGTTCAAATTTGGCTTCAGATACTTACTAGCTGTGTGACCCTGGGCAAGTCACTTAATCTCTGTTTGTCTCAGTTCCTTCATATTGTTGTTGGTGGTATATATTAGAAGAGCTAGGACTGCAGCCCAGTGATGATGTTCCTGGACAAATCAATTCTGGAGCAATCTGAAAAAAATAAGATGCCAGGATATTTGCTCACTTTTCAACTGCTTCATGTTTTCTCTCCAGTCTGATGCACTTTGATAAGACTACAAATTTCTATTAGCTTGTAATCTTCTTGAGAACAGAAAATGGGTTTTATTCATATTTATACAACCCTGTACCCAATCACAATGTGTTTTGAATACAGTAGGTGCTCAATAAGTGTTTGCTTGGTGTTGAATTATTTTTTAAATTGTTTTTCAGTGGCACTCGGAGAGTGGATAGCTGTTCATCCCTTCTGGGGGAATGCTGAGTGAACAGTCAGGACTCTAGAAGGTTTTTTTAAAGGAAATCTTGGTTGTCTGTAGAGGGATTTCAGATAAGGGGGTTGCCAGAAGTCATGGTAAGATATGAAAAAATGAAGAATTTACTATAGATCATGGCTCCTCTCTGTTTTATCCAGCCAGCAACAGATTGTTTTGGTAATTATGATATCTCTAGTTGTCCTTATGTTGACTGAAAGCTCTGCCAGCCAGGCCATATGAACATGGAAGGATAATGAATTTGTCCTCTCCATCCCTACCTGCAACCAAGGAGAACCAGGGCAGCCATTTGAGGGTATAAAATGTCTCTTTAGCTGCCCAATAAATGTCACATTGGACATTCAGTGTACTGGAGTAGCCTGAGAAGAGAGTGAGCAGCATGGTGAGGAGGCTGGAAACTATGCCACTTAAGGGTTAATTGAAGGAACTGAGGATATTTAGCCTGGAGAAGAGGAGACTTTAGGGAAGACTAAGTCACTGTCTTAAATATTTGAAAGCCTGTCATTTGGAAGAGGAGTTAAAGATATTCTAGTTGTCTACAGGGAACTAGGAACAATGAGTGAAAGTTATATTGAGACAGACTAATGGATTAGGGGAATGTTGAAGATATCTATCTGGAGATGATTTATAACATTTGAGGATATTGCTCAGGTTCCTTGCTCAGTCATTTCAGTTGCGTCCAACACTTCATTATGCTTTTTGGGGTTTTCTTGGTAGAGATACTAGAGTGGTTTTGCCATTTCCTTCTCCAGCTCATTTTACAGATGAGGAAACTGAGGCAAACAGGGTAAAGTGACTTGTCCAGGGTCACACATGTTATAGAATATTAAAGAGGATGTGATACAATGGGTAGAGGGTTGAAGTAAATAAGACAGCTAAGATGGCTTCCAACTATGTAATTCTCTAAGTTCAGAATTGCATTTATGCTTATAGGCACAATAGGTACTTTATGGGTACAGAAAGATTGAACTTCTTGTTAGAGGGTCAAACAGCAAGGTGTACACACACAAGGCTGTACTTTCAAAGCACAGGGAAGAGTTGAGGGAATTGTTCAGCTATCCCTAAAAATACTAGGCTCTGGATGTTCCAGTGTGTCTTTGACTGAGTTATCCAGTGAAACTCTTGAAGCTTTACCTCCCTTTATACCCACAACCACAGCCCAAAGTTGCCTCCACTCTCTTCCTTCTAATCCATCCTTCATGCTACTGCCTAAATAATCTTCCTTATTCGGAGACCTGACCTTATCATTCCTCTACTCAGGAATTTTTAGTGGTAGTCAATTAGCTACTAAAGGCCAGTGAGGTAGCACAGTGGATAGAGTGCAGGATGTGGAGTCTTCCTGAGTTCAAATCCAGCCTCGAACATTTTACTAGTTATGTGACCCTGGCCAAGTCACTTTACCCTGTTTGCCTCAGTTTCCTCATCTGTAAAATGAGCTGGAGAAGGAAATGGAAAGCTATTCCAGTATCTCTGCCAAGAAAACCCCAAGTGAGGTCTTAAAGAGTTGGACATATCTGAAGTGACTGAGCAACAACAAATTAGCTACTCAATAAAGTCCAAATTACTTTGGCATTCAAGGCCCCCATAATCTTGTGCTATGTTCGTTGTCCAGCTTTCTTTCACATTAACTTCTTTCACATACTCTATACTTAAAATTACAAATCCACCCCCCAACATTCCTTGTGTTTTCTTGCTCACATTTTCCCCTCTAGCCTGGAACTTTCTTAATCTCCCTCACTGTCTGTGGAATACCCATCTACACTTAAAAGCTCAGTTCAAATGCTACCTCCTCTATGGAGCCTTCACTGATTCCCTCTCTTACTAATGACTTCCTACTCTCAGATTTCACAAGGCACTTAGTTCTACGACTCTGATGCGTTTAAGTAATGTTACATATTATATAATTCGTGACTTATATGTTTTTGACATTCTTCCATTACATTATAAATTCCATGAAAACAGGATATATATCTTACTAAGCTTTGTATCTTCCCTAGCACATAGTGTAATGTTTTCTATACAGTAGTTGCTTAATAAATGATTCTTGATTGAATTAAGGAAGGAATGAATGAATCTAAAGGGTAATCCTTCTTGGGTGCCAGTTCCTCTGTAGCCAACTCCAGATGAACCCTTTTAATATTTCACCAGAATTGCTAAAGACCATCTAAGAAATCTTTTATGAGCTCTGAGAATCAGGTTGCATTTTTTTAAACCATATGGATATGTTATCAGTCTTCCCCAGAAAGCATAGCTGCACTGAAATGATTCTTTCTCTTCTAGTTGCCTGTAGGAACTTGGCAGCGGAGCTCTGGCTTTCTGTACTGTGGATACAGAATTGAACACCATGGATTTCCTCTGTGATAACATTGTGGTATCCTGCTGCGTAAGAGGCACCGAGATCAGACTCTGAGTGTTTCCACCCAAGGTCAACTGCCCTTTATGACTGAGTCATTTTTCCAGCATGAGGCTTCCCAAGAAAAATAATTCACCTTTTCTTTCTATTGATTATAATCAAAGCTATTTTCTTTAAGAGGGTGGGCAATGGGAAGAAGTGGTATGTGTGTGGTTGCGGGGGGAGAGGTCAAGAAAGGAAGGAGAAGTGAGAGGTGGAGGAGAAGCTAGAGGAGAGAGGGAAGGGAAGTGTTTCATTCAGATCTCTTTGCCAGGCAATTATTCTTATCAACGCCAGAGTGATATCCCAATGGAAAGAATTGCCTGTAGTTCTGCAATGTGGGCCAAAACAGCTAAGGAACTGTGAGTGAACACTAATTTCTCCCCACCCACACTCCTCCCTCCACCACTTTCCCCCTCCCCCCAGTGCTCTATTAGACAAAAGGAAAAAGTGCTTTGGAGGTACCTTCTACTGCGGAATCATAACTAGACCACTTCCTCCCTGGAAGTTTATTAAAGTGCCACAGGAAGCCAGCTGGATATGTTGACACTGAGCCACCATAGCAGTAATGGTGGGAGAAGGATGATAATTTTAAGGTTGGGCAGGAGGGAAGGGGAAAGGGAGAGGAAGACAAGGATGAGGAAGATGAATATGAGGAGGATGACTCCCATTTACAAAATAGAAAATGGAGGTACAGACAAATGCTTTGCCCCGGGATTCTCAGGGGTTGAAAAGGGAAGATGTAGGTAGATGTTTTAATATGGTATAATAGAAAAAGTACTGAAGTTCGTCATCTGTAAAATGAGGGAATTACCTCGAAGGATCAGCCCTCTCATTTATTAATCCTACAATAGACTTCCTGAAAGAGACTGGAAACCATCTCTTCTTCTTCCTAATGGCCCCCAGAATACAGAGCTCTTCTTAGCTTAGTCAGCATTTTTCTCTGCAGCCACCTACACACACACACACACACACACACACACACACACACAGTCCCCCGACATGGGTGAAAAAGGGCCAGCCTTGGAGATCACAAAGCTAAACTTTAGTTCAATTAGATTTGTTGTTGTTTAGTCATTTCAGTCATGTCTGACTCTTCACGATCCCATTTGGGATTTTCTTAGCAAAGATGCTGGAGTGGTTTGCCATTTCAGGGTCACACAGCTAACAAGTGTCTGAGACCAGATTTGAACTCAGGAAGATGTGTCTCCCTGGCTCCAGGCCTGGCACTCTATCCACTGTGCCTCCTAGATGCCCTCACTTAGATTATAGCTTTCCAATTGGCATCCCAGACTTAAGTCTCTCAAATCTCTCATCTAGTCTAACCTGTTCATATTATAGAGGAAGACGCTGAGGATTGGGCAGGTTTAATTTCTTCCCAAGGTCACGTCCCTAGTAAATGTCAAAGCTGGGCCTCAAACACAGGCTTTCTGACCCTAGATCCTCCCTCTTCAGTAAGGATTCTTATAGTTCTGGTTTAGGCAGGGAGAGCCCCATTCTGGCTTACCTGCTCTTTATACTATGCTACAATGTCACCTTTTCCTCATCCTCTTCCTACAAACAAATAATCATAAAAGATAAAGAGACATAGTAGCCTTACTCTCTTCCCTTGGAATGTTTATTCTTTGTTGCCTCCCAAACACTCAATTTAGGCAGCTACAAACAGGACCAGGTCATTCAAGCTTGGCATTCTGACAATGTGTCAGCTATAGTGAAAGAAATAGCTGTTTTTCTATCACCATGTACCCTAGAACCACAGCAGACTGATTCCAAAATGGCCCTGGGATATGGATTTGAGAGTATGTTTAAGTTCATTCCGAGGGCATCCTCAGTCTAAAGTATTCTGGGAAAACAGTGTCAGTAGTGATTTGTTGAAGTGTGTTTTGAGAAGAATGCAGGGCAGGTAAGCTATTGAGGGTCCTGGTTTCATGGGTCGTAATTTATCAACAAGTCTAATTTTCTTGTATCAATAAATCATATCAGCTTTCTAACAAGTGATAGATAAAGTTGAGAATATAATGATGCTTAGTGATATGCCCTAGATTCTTCACTCAGTTCTTCAATAAGACAGTTCCATGCCAATGTTTTCCCTCCTCAGAACTTTCTTTCAATTTTTTTTTTACTCTTTCACTTGTTACCAAGCCGGAAGGAAGATTTTGTTTTAATGAAATCATGCCAAAATTAGATACTATATCAAAGTGAATTTAGTCTTTCTAAATGTCCTCATCCCTAATACCAGAAATAGAATATCTTCAACTTGTTCCCTTCCACTGGTTCCACCTGAAGGGTTTCTAAGACTTGGTACTCCAGAACAGCCCCTCCTGAATCACTGCCTTGTTGTGGCAGAGGGCCTTGTGCAGCACAAAGAAACCATGAGCTATGCCATGCAGGATTACCCAAGACAGACAAGTCATAGTAGAGTCCTGACAAAAGGTTATCTATTATAGAAGGAAATGACAAACCACTCCACTATCTTTGCCAAGAAAACCCTATAGACGGTATTAAAATGATAAAAGATATGACACAGAAAGATGAGCCCCTCAGGTTGGATAGTGTCCAAAATGCTACTGGGGAAGAGAAGAGGATAACTACAAGGACCTCCAGTACAATGAAACCTTCAGGCCAAAGCTGAAAGGAAGCAGGTGTGTCTGGTGACAAAAAGAAAGTCTGATGCTGTAAAGATCGATATTGCATAGGAACCTGGAGTGTAAGATCTATGAACCAAAGTAAGCTGTATGTAGTGAAACAGGAAATGGAAAAAGTAAATATTACCATCTTGGGTGTCAGTGAACCTAAATGGAGGTGAATGAGTGAATTTAGTTCAAGTGATCATTACATATACTACTATGCAAGAATCCCTGGAGTAGTCCTTATAGTCAATAAAAGGGTTTAAAAAAGCAGTACTGGGTTATAATCTCAAAAATTACAGAATGATACCTGTTTGAATCCAAGGCAAACCATTCACCATCACAGTAATACAAGTCTATGCTCCAACCACTGATGCTGAAGAGGCCAAAGTTGATCAGATCTATGAAGATCTACAATATATTCCAGAAATAACACCAAAAAAGATGTCACATTCATCATTGGAGATTGGAATGCTAAAATAGGGCATCGAAAGATAATTGGAATAATAGACAAGTTTGCTTGGAGTCCAAAATTAAGTAGGACAGAGACTAATAGAGTTTTGTCAAGATAATTCACAGGTCATAGCAAACACTCTTTTTCAATAACCCAATAACCCAAAAGGAGAATCTACACAAGGACATTACAGATGGTTACTATAGAAATCAGATTAATTATAGACTTTACAACCAAAGGTGGAGAAACTCTATACAGGGAAGTAAAACAAGATCTGGAGTTGACTCTGGCTCAGATGATGAACTCCTTATTTCAAAATTCAGACTTAAATTGAAGAAAGTAGGGAAAACCATCAGACCATATAGGTATGACCTAAATGACATCCCCTATGAATATGAAGTGGATGTGATGAACAGATTTAAGGGGTTAGAACTGGTAGATAGAGTGCCTGAAGAACTGTATGCAGAGGTTCACAATACTGTACAGGAGGCAGCAACAAAAAACATTCCAAAGAGAAAGAAGAACAATATAGCAAAATGGCTGTCTGATGAGGCTTTACAAATAGCTGAGGAAAGAAGGAAAGAGAAAGGGAAAAGAGAAAAGGAAATATATATTCTACCCAGCTGAATGCAGAATTCCAGAAAATAGCAAGGAGAGATACATGATTCTCTTAAATGAGCAAAGCAAAGAATAAAAATGTGGCGGGGTGGGGAACGAGGTATCTTCGAGGAAACTAGAGATACCAAGGGAATGTTTCATGCAAAAATGGGCATTATAAAAGACAAAAAATGGTAGGGAGTTATAGAAGAGATTAAGAAAAGGTGGCAAGAATACACCAATCTATACAAGAAAGATCTTAACATCACTGATAACCATGATGGTGTGGCTACTGATCTAGAGCCAGACATCCTGGAGAATGAAGTCAAGGGGGCCCTAGGAAGCATCATTAGTAATAAATCTAGTAGAGATGATGGAATTCCAGCTGAGCTATTAAAATCCTTAAAAAATGGTGCTGTTAAAGTTTTGCACTCAATTTGCTAGAAGCTTTGGAAAACTCTCATCAGTGGCTACTAGATCGGAAAAAATCAGTTTAAGTCCCAATCCTAAAGAAGGTCTATGCTGAAGAATATTCAAATTACCAAACAATTGCATTAATTTCACACACTAGCAAGGTAATGCTTAAGATTCTGCAAGCTAGGCTTCAGCAATATGTAAACTGAGAATTACCAGAAGAGCAGGCTGGTTTTCAAAGAGGCCAAGGGACTAGAGGCCAAATTGCCAATATTCGCTGGATTATGGTGAAAACAAGAGAGTTCCAGAAAAACATCTACTTCTGTTTCAGTGGCTACATTAAAACCTTTGATGTGAGGATCACAACAAATTGTGGCAAATCCTCAGAGATGGGAGTACCAGATCATCTGATTTATCTCCTGAGGAAACTTTATGCAGATCAAGAAGCAACAGTTAGAGTGGAACATGGAACTCATTGGTTTAAGATTGGAAAAGGAGTATGACAAGGCTATATATCGTCACATTATTTATTTAACTTATGTGCTAAGTGCATCATGCAAAATGCCAGGCTGGATGAATCAAAAGCTGGAATTAAGGTTGCCAGGAGAAACATCAATCTCAGCTAGGTAAACGATACCACTCTGATGTCAGAAGGTGAAGAAGAATTAAGAAGAAGATTCTTGCTGAGGGTGGAAAAGGAGAGAGGCTTGAAGCTTAACATAAAAAAAATCAAACTGAGATCTTGGCAACTGGTCCCATCACTTCCCAGTGACTAGAGGGAGAAGAAATGGAAACAGTGTCAGATTTTATATTCGTGGGTTCAAAGATCACTGCAGACAGTGACTGCAGCCATGAAATTAATAGGTGCTTGCTACTTGGAATTAAGCTATGCCAAATCTGGACAAGACACTAAACAGCAGAGACATTGCCTTACCAACAAAAGTTCACATAGTCAAAGTTGTAGTTTTTTCAATAGCAGTATATGGCTGTGAGAATTGGACTAGAAGGAAAGCTGAGCACTACAGAATTGACACTTTCAAACTGAGGGGCTGGAGAAGACTTCTGAGAGCCCCTTGGTGAGCAAGGAGATTAAATCAGTCAATATTTAAAAAAATTAATTCAGACCATTCACTGGAAGGTCAAATACTAAAGCTAAAGTTTAGACACTTTGGGTATATAATGAGAAAACAGAATTCACTGGAAGAGACCCTGGTGTTGGGAAAGATTGAAAGCAAAAGGAAAAAAAAGAATGACAGAGGATGAGATGGATAGAGAGTATCACGGAAGCAACGGACACGAGCTTGGACAGACTTTGGGAGACAGTGGAGGATAGAAAGGCCTGGCAGGCTACAGTGCATGGGGTCATGAAGAGTTGGACATGACCGAACAACTGAACTAGATCAAGTCAGTGAGTCTTCCACTTGAGACATTGCCAGTGTCTGTGGCCTGTTAAAAAGGGTGATTATGGGGTCATAGATTTAGAACTGGAAGGTACCTAAGAAGTCACCAAGGACAAACTCCTCATTTTACCGTTAAGGAAACAGAACCCAAAAGAGGTTAAATGACTTACTTAGGGTCACACAAATAGTAAGTTTCTGAAAGAGAATTCACACCCACGGGACTTCTTGACCCCCAACTCTAGAGTTCTATCCACTGTCTCTTGCTGGAAAGTGAAGAGAAGGAGATAGAAGGGGGAAGGAAACAAGCATTTATCATGCACTTAATATGTGCCAGGTACTGTGTTAGATACTTTACACATTTCAATTCATTTGGAATAGCTGTGAGAAGATATTATGGCGATCTATTAAACAAGATAACAACTGATTGGATATGGAAGTTAAGGTATGAGAAAGCAACGATGAAATAGCCTTGTGAAAGTCAGGGTGATGAGAAGGATTAGTAGTGCCATTCCCAGAAATGGGGGAATTTACAGGAGATGTGTGTCTGGGGGAAGATATTATGAGTTCTGTTACAGACACACTGAGGTTGAAATGTTTAAGAGTCATCCAGGTGGAGATGTCCAAATAGCAGTTGGTGGTACAGAAGTGAAGCTCAGAAGAGAGAATATGGGTGGATATGTAGATTTTGGAGTTTTGTTACAAAGATGCTAATTACATCCTTGGGAACTGATAAGATCATACACAGAAAGAATGGATGGGAACAGAAAAGGTCTAAAGACAGAGACCATACTTTGTGGAAAAAAGGATGAGCCTGCAAAGGCGAGAGAAGCAAGCTAGACTTGTAGGAGAACTAAGAGAAATACTGAAACAGAAGCTAAGGAAGGAGAAAGTGTCCAGGAGGAGGGTCAGTAACAGAGGCCAAAGTTTCCAAGAGGTTAGGAAGGATGATAACTAAGAAGAGGGCTTTCGATGCAGCAGTTTATGAGATCATTGGAAAACTCAGTTCAGTTGTGAGACCAAAAATCCAATTTCAAAGGAATGAAAAGAGAATGGAAACTACGGTAATAAATGTAGAAAATTCTTTCTAGGAATTGGCTCTGAAAGGGAGACAATTCATACAATGATAGCTTTAGGTAATGGCAAGGCCAAGTGAATAATTTTTAACGGTAGGAAATATCTAGAAATATGAGTAGGTGGTAGGAAGGGATCCAGTGGCGAAGGAGAGCATGATGATGAGACAAAGAAGAGTGATCAATAATTGCCTTGTGAAAATTGGTTGAGGAAAGTAAGGATATTGAACCTCTGGAGAAGAGAAAACAGAGGTACCAGGCAGTATTTCCAGCGAAAGAATGCGCTCCAATTTCTCTTCTTCCCTCCCACCCCTCCCTTACCCCTTGAGGAGGCAAGCAATATGATATCAATTATACATGTGAAATCATGTAAAACATATTTCTGTATTAGCTATGTTGCAAAAGAAAATGCATACACACAAAACAACAAAAATAAGGAAAGTAAAAATAGTATGCTTCAATCAGCCTTTAGAGCTCATCTGTTTTCTCTCTCTGGAGGTGGATAGCATATTTCATCATGCATCCTTGGATTATTCTCTTTATCAGAGTAGTTAAGTCTTTCGCTGTTAATTATCCTTACAATTATGCTCATAACTGATTATCTTCAAGCAGATTCTGGGGGACTAATCATCGAGTTTATTAGAGACAGGATTCCTATACAGATATGGGTTAGATAGAATAACACTGGAGGTCTGTTTCGATAATTATATCCTTTGTGAAGCGGGTACATGCAATTGTGTGTGTGTGTGTGTGTGTGTGTGTGTGTGTGAGAGAGAGAGAGAGAGAGAGAGAGAGAGAGAGACAGAGAGAGAGAGAGAGACAGAGAGAGAGAGAGAGAGAGACAGAGAGACAGAGAGAGAGACAGAGAGAGAGAGAGACAGAGAGAGAGAGACGAGAGAGACAGGGACAGAGACAGAGAGAGACAGAGAGACAGAGAGAGAAATCAGGGAAGAGCCTGGAGCAGGTGGCATTTGGGCATAGCTCACTACTCTCTAGGATCAGCTAGGTGGCAAGTCAGGAAGGTTCTTCCTCAGTTCAAATCTGGCCTTAGACACTTACTAGCTGTGTGACCCTGGGCAAGTCACTTAACCCTGTTTGTCTCAGTTTCTTCATCTGTAAAATGAACTGGGGAAGGAAATGGCAAACCATTTCAGTGTCTTTACCAAGAAAACCCTAAATGGGGTCTCAAAGAGTCAGACGTGACTGAAAAATGACTCAACAACAACAACACATTGCTCTCTGCTCTCAGTATACAAAGTCATCCTGCCCCATCCTGCCCTACTGATAAACAGGATAACTGTGAAGTTTACTGCTTTGAGGATATATATATATACATATATATATATATATACATATATATATATACATACATACATATATATACATATATATACACATACATGCACACACACATATGTATATTCTGGACAGATCAAAAGGCACTTAGTGTCATGACCTCTTAAAGTGTCATCAAGCCTGAGAGATACAGCTGTTTGGGTATTTCATGCATTTCTTAGCTCCATAAAGTGTTTTATAATTGTTTTGATTGTGACAATAAATAATTTCCCCCTATTTTTCCTGATTCTCAACAGGTTTTATCTGCCATTAAACAATAAAAATAATTCTGATTATTTGGATGAATAATAAGGGAATGACTATTTCTCCCTATTATTAAAAGCAAACATTTGAAATTCATTATCCTTTAATAAGTTAGCCACTTTTATGGAGATGGCATTCACAGGTAGAAAAAATAAACATAACCCACTTCTAATCAGGTTACTACAAATAAATGTGATCTTTAGAAATATCAGTCATCCTCACTTATCTCTTTTCCATTACAAAGCAGCCTCCTCTGAACTGCTGTAAAACTGATATTCAGTCATTCTGCAAGACAGCTTCAGGAGGTGTTGATACACACACACACACACACACACACACACACAGATATGTGTCTATATACACATATACATATAAATGTGCATATGTTACTGTTCAGTCATTTTCAGTTCTGTCTGACTCTTCATGACCCCATTTGGGGTTTTCTTAGCAAAGATACTGAACTGCCATATCCTTTTCCAGATCATTTTATAGATAAAGAAACTGAGGCAAAGTAGGTTAAGTTACTTGCCCAAGGTCAGACAGCTAGTAAGTATATAAGGCCGGATTTGAATTCAGGTCCTCCTGCCTCCAGGCCAAGCATTCTATCTTTTGTACCACTCTGTATGTGTATATGTGTCTATGTGTGTATGTATGTATGTATACATGTATAATACTACAATAAATATAATTAATAATGTATAATGTATCACATATAATATATTATATAACTTGTATTATATATTACATATATTTTATATATTATTATACATTTCATATGATACATTATTATATTTATATTTGATTAATATACTAATATGTAATGTTAACACATGTTAATGTATAATATATATTATGTGTGTATATCTCCATCATCTAAGAATTTCCCAGGTCTTCCACTTAGAAAGCAGCACAGTACAACGGACAGGGCATTGAATTCAGCATGATAGGGCCTGAGTTCTAATTCTCGCCTTTCTATTTATTACCTACGCAACCTTGGGAAAGTGACAGCTTCTCTGGGCCTCATTATCCTCCTCTGTGGATGTTAGGGAGTTTGAGCAGATTATCTCCCTTCTAGCTCTAGACCTATGATCCTATGGTCATCCAGTCATGTTGTGTGGCAACCAATGGCATATCTGTCATGTGGGTGCTCAACAGATGTTGCCAAATCAATCAGCAAGCATTTATTAAGCACCTAGTGTGTTCCTGGCTCTGTACTAGGTGATGGGGATTAAAAGACAAAAAAGAAACAGATTTTGTCCTCAAAGGGTACATGTTATATCAGGGGAGTTAGCATACACATATGCAAATATACATACATACATACATATACATATATATGGTATACAGGCACTCAAATAGTCATCTCAAAATAGTCCAAAATAGTGGTTCTCAAACTTTTAGGTCTCAGTATCCCCTTATACTCTTAAAAATAGTAGAAGATACCCAAGAGATTTTGTTTATGTGGGTTATAGCTATAGATATTTATCATATTAAAAATTAAAATGTCTTAATATTATTGTATAAATAGTTTTGCCCTCATGTACCCCCTAAAGGGGTCTCAGGGACCATCAGGGGTCTCCAGACCATACTTTGAAAACCACTAGAAAGGCTGCTAGATCACTTTGAGTTTTTCTTAAGGTCAGAGAGGTTAGTCAATGATTGGACTACCATGATTAATTACTTGTCACCCCTCAAAAATGGCCCATTCACATGAAGGCTCAGTTCTGTCCCACTCTGTGATAAGGGCAGCATCAGTTGCCATCATGTCTTGGAACTCCGATGACTGAATGTTGGCTGGTGTAGCCAGGAGACCTGGTACAGCCCCCACAAAGGGCTTGTGGGATTTGCTGTACTCACATACTCAGGAGGTAAATGCTTTCATTTTCAGTCATTTCCATCAATCAGGCACACACTAAGCCCCAATTCATTCCACTTCTCCTTTGTCTTAAGAGATCCCCAAGTAAATATCACCTTCCAAAACCAGGTGCTGACATTTTCACTTTTCTCCTGGAGCATTTGTTACTGTATTCTCTCAATAGCAACGTGAAACCTAATGGGATTTGTTGCCTACAAGACTGACCCCAGAGTGGTTTATCATTTACTAACAGCTTGTTAGACATTGCCAAATAGTGTAATCTAGCCCCATATTAATGTTTAACCAAATGCTAACACAGAGCAAGGGTTTAGAGGAGAGAAACTCTGAAGAGGAGGTGGGGGTGGTGAAAAAGAAGGCACGCCATCCAGAAATTTTAGAGGAATGAAGAGAAAGAAAAAGAGGATTTGTCATTTTTTTAAGTGAAGGATGCAGTGAATAACATGCTAAAAGTAGCAAAAGTGATCTCATGGAAGCCTTTGTTCCAACTGTCATCATCTTTGGAAAGTTATGTATTTGAAACAGAGGAGATTGCCATGCTGAATCTTAACTCAGATAAGTTTGAATTTGTTGGCTTTTTTAAATCAAGTTGGAATTGTTGAGAGAGTATACTATAGCCATGGTACTTCTCCTGGTTTTGGACTTAAACACCCTCATTTTTCAACTGTTTGAGGAAACCAAAATGACTAAAACTCCAGCTCAAAATTTGGTCTGTTTTCAAAGAAGAGTCACCACCTCCTTTAATGGTGCCATTTACACATCAATCTCATACAGAATTCAGAAGAGTCCATTCATTTCCTTAGAAACTCTTTTTCTGTGAGACATCCAGCCCAAATTTCCTGGCTCCAAAAGACCCAGACAATTTGGAGGGGCCTAAGAAAAGCTCCTGAAATTGGTGAGGTTTTATTGAACAGAACCACTATCTTAGAAACACACCCCTTTCCTTTAAAAACCAATCTGTTATGCTCTTAACAAGCCTATCCTTTTAACAGGTGTAGCTGTTAAAGAGGTTTCTTCTGGTTTATGGGCTATGTGTTGATTTGGTTCACAGAAAGGGTATCCATTCAACAGATGGATCCTTTCTTTGGTTTCGTCTTCTCTGCTGCTTCTTCCAGTCTTTTCTGTGCTGGGGACTTGTTACTTAATGCAGCAATAAAATCATAGCTTTTTTCCTTCTCCTATGGTTTTTAAGATATTTTCTGTTCACAAGGTACCTTCATATGTAATTATTAGTGGGATAGATGCTTCAGGTCTGCATTTGTTTTGGTGGAGTCTGAAGTTAGATAAGTGGGGAAATATATGTTCTTAAAATGCTCAGCTTGAGAAAAGAAAAGAAAGCCATTGAAGTGAACTGTAAGGCTTGGCTTTTGAGCATTCAGCCAATTTTTACACTGATGATTTTATGAGGTCTTGCTTGATGTGTAGCCAAGTCTTCACAGACCATCAGGCCAGGAGGGTAATATAGTCATTTGCTAAACAATAGTCTCTCTCTGTCTCTCTCTGTCTGTCTCTCTCTCTCTCTCTCTCTCTCTCTCTCTCTCTCTCTCTCTCTCTCTCCTCTTCTCTCTGTCTCTGTCTCTGTGTCTTTCTGTCTGTCTCTGTCTCTTGGTCTCTCTCTGTTTCTCTGTCTGCCTCACTCTCTCTGTCTCTGTCTCTCTTTCTGTCTATCTCTCTGTATGTCTCTGTGGGTGTGTCTCTGTCTCTCTGTCTCTCCCCTTCCTGTCACCCTTCTCCAAGAGTTGGAAGAGTTAATTCAGCATCCAGAGGGGCCTTTTCTGTATTATGCTCATGGGTGGATGGTCTCTGAAACTGCTTGCCTCATACGGGCATGATCATAACCATCATCAGCGGGTACGGACTAGGGGCCCATGGGGTTCATGGAATTGGGCAACGTGGATAACAATTTTTGTAATATGAAAGTATTTGTGGGAAATGCACATTCATAATTAGTGCTTCCTCTAACTGCCTCATTGTATGGGTTTATCTATTTTACTCATGAGCTATGCTTCTGGAAAATGCATAAAAAATATATTTTATTGTTTTGCAAATGGAATCATACTTGAAAAGCAATAGGGGAACTCCCAGTTTTAAGGAACTCTTCATAAAGTGAAAAATAATTGTGTAATGTTAATTTAAAAAAAACTCTAAACCCCCTGTTGGGCAAGTTTGAATTTTTGTATACACATACTGGAGTTTGTTTTCAAAGCAAGGCATACTGGGGTTTTGAATTGAATAATTACAGGGGAGCCCAGTTACTTAATAGTTTTTCTGCACAGGCCCCACTTGGTCTGTTGATCCGTGCAAAGCCAAGGGTTAGAATCAGAAGAACAAATTTCTCATATCTAAATCTGTCTAACATATTAAAAATAAATTAAACATCAGGATCATAGACTTAGAACAGGAAGGGAACTTAGGAGTTGCTGAGTCCAAACCTCTACTTTTACAGATAGAGAAACTGAGGCTCATAATGGTTAAATGTCTTGCTCATGGTCACACAGATAATAAGGAGCCAAAGGGAGATTTGAACCCAGCCAGGTCTTTGACATCAAGTCCAGTACTTTAGACCATACTGTCTGGATAGCCTCTAGGTCAAGAAGACCAGCATTCAAGTCCTGCTTCTAGCATAGACCAGCTATGTGACCCTGAGCAAAACTCTTCATCTGCAGAACCTTAAGCAATTTTCTAAGACTCTAAATTGCAGAACATGTACAGTGTTACATTAATAGAGAGAGTTTCCTCAACAGGAGTTCCCCGTGCCAATGCAATCATAGTCTTGGTTAAAAACAAAACAAAACAAAAACCAAACCATCCATATGATAGTAACCACAATACAGTATTCACATGGCATTCACAATATGCAGAAATGAAATCTCTGAGTATTCAACAAACCTTCGGCCTTTTTCATGTCTTGATCCTAAGCTGTATTTTCCGACATAGTACTTGCCACCTTCTCCTGTGCACACTCTTGCACCAAAGTCACCAAAGTATCAAGACTTATATCAATGTCATTTGTAAAACCTTCATAAAATTTAAAAAAAATTCATCCTCTGCACAGATGTTGAAGCATAAACTGCAATTATCTTCATGGTGGTCCATTTGCTTATATTTATCTTGAGTAGTACAAGACCAAATGACCAAGTAATTCACAGAAGAAAATTTCTTATTGCCCTTGGGCACATGATGAAATTAACTCCATCCACTCTTTTGTCTCTTTGAAAAGAACATGGGTTCCATCTTCCCATTTAGTTATAACTTCTTTATAAGTCTTTGGGTTTCATTTAAAATGAGATTATTTTTTACTATGGATGCTCTTCCCTGGATATTGGACAAAGGTCATACATTGAGAACATTAGCAGGTAAATTAATGTTTGAAGATCATCTTAGATCTCTGTAATTCTCAATATCTTCTTACCTGCCTTCCTGCATGGTCATAGTGGAAACCACCAGAAGTGGAAAAGGGAGGAATACATATGGCTGAGAGATATTTTTTATTTTTAAATTAATGTTGTTAGCATATATTTCATTGGGTTGCCATGCCCCATAAGTTGTAGATCGTACATTGAATAGAAGGTGGCTACCAATACGGGTAGAGGGAATTTCATAACCTAGGGTTAGAGTGTAGGACCAAGAGTTAGGAAGGCCTAAATTAAAATCCAACTTTGGACACTTACTAGTTATGTGATCTTGGGCAAGTCACTTAATCTCTGTTTGCTTCAGTTCCCTCATAGATGAAATGGGATAATAATAGCCAAGCCAACCAGCCAAGGTTGTTGTTAGAGTGAAATGAGATCATAATTGTAATATTCTCAGCACAGTGACTGGCACATAGTAAGCACTATGTAGATGTCAGCTATTTATTATTATTATCAATATTATTGTTATTATCATTACTACTATGACCCAGTCCTTGACCCTTGACCCAGTATCTATGTATTTACTTCATTGTGTTGTCATTGCCAAAAATAATTAGCACCAGTCAACTGGCTGATGATAAGCTAGGCTGGTAGTAGGACAATGGGCACAGTCTATCCCCAAGCCTATTCTCATGTGTCATTCTCAGCCCACCTTGGTAGAACTTTCCAGAGTTTGCATCTCACTGGCATAACCTTTGAAATCCAGGATTATCTCCATGCTACAAAGAGGCCACCTTTGTGCAGGTATTCCCTGATATGCTCTATACTTAAGACAAGTCTAATACATCTCAACAAACATCTACTAAATATCTGCTTTGCATGAGACAGTGGACTAAGTGCTGGAGATACAAAAAGACCAAAGTATAACAGTTATGTAGTGCTCCTCCAAGGAGACGAGAGATATGACATCTAAATGGTCAAATACAAGTTAAAGAGAGATCAGGTATTAATGATAAGGAAAATCAGGAAAGCTTCCTGTAGGAAGTGGAGTCTGAGATGAGCCTTGAAGAAAACAAGGGATTCTAATAGGTAGAGGTGAGGATGAAGTACATTCCATGTCTCATTGATACTGGGCACTGGTAGCCTTTCAACGATACAGAAAGCAACCACCTTTTTCATACTCTGGGATTGACTTAGATGATGTAATACATAGAATGCTAGAACTAGAGACAGTTTAAATCCTACCTCAGAGGCTTATAAGCTGTGGGACCCTGACCAAGTCACTTAACCTCTGTCTGCTCCAGTTTCCTCATTTATAAAAGGGAATAATAATACCATCTACCTCCCTCGACCCTTGACCCTTGACCCAGTCTGGCTTGGACCAGTTATGTGACCCTGAACAAAACTCTTCCTCTGCCGCAACTTAAAGCAACTTTCTAAGACTCCAAATTGCAGAACACGTGCAGATTTACCTTTACCACCTAGGGTTGTTGTGAGGATCAAATGAGGTAACTCCAAAGAGTTCTTCAAACCTCAAAGTGCTATGTAAATGCTAGGTATTGTTGTTGTATTACTGTCTATGTCTTCCCACAAATACTCCATAGAGAATCAAGCCAATGCATTGTGAGCCTTTATTTAAGGCAGCAGGTCTCAAACTTTTTGATTTCCGGGGGACTCCCCTAAAAAGTTTTTTTAAAAGTGGATATGTATGTATATATTATAAATATACATAAATACATATATTATGAACAATATGTTATATATAACATATATTTGTACATATTATATGTGTAGATATATACAGGATGTTTCTAAAGTCTGGACACAGGCAAAAATGCATATTTTCAAGAAATAAAAATGAATGAAATTTTATCAACATTTTATTTAATTGGAATATTAACAAATAACATCTTCAATATGATTTCCATTATTTGTGATGCAAAGGTTGATGCGCTTTGCAAGATTCATATGAACTCAGTGCAATAACTCTACGTTGCTGTCAATTTTAGCACATTCACTCTTTATGCATTCAGTCAAGTGTGTTGCATCTGTGATTTTCACTGAGTACACCTTCTCCTTTAGCATACCCCAGAAAAAGAAATCAAGGGGGCTAAGGTCTGTTGATATTCCAAATATTTCAAAATATGCATTTTTCCTATGTGTCCAGGCTTTAGAGACACCCTATACATAGATATATTTACCATATCAAAAATTAAAATATCTTAGTATTATTATAAATATAGTTTCAACCTTGCAGACCTCCTAAAAGTGTGTCTCAAGGACCACCAGGGGTAGCTAGACCAATATTTGAGAGCCACCACTTTAGGTCTTTTCTGTTTTGTTTTCTTTTAGACCCTAGGTCTCCCTATCTCATCCCAGTCTGGAAATGCAATAGCTACTCATGGGCCTGATCCCACTACTGATCAGTTATGGCTGCCTTGATCTTCTCTGCTTCCAACTTGGTCTGACTCATTCCTCCTTAGGCCACCTGTTGACCCCTCTGATTCTGGGGGCTTACCCTCTTGACGCCAAACTTAGCGAGGAAACCTGCTAGCACTCCTCAGCCTTCCAAGTAGCTGGGATCATAGGTATCCCCTACCTTTCTAGACCTCAAGATCTTTGAATATCCCATGGTTCCCAGTACATAAATCTGTTATATCTAGGTCACCTTTACTATTCATACATTTCATGGATAACATATTTTATGCCATTTTCATGTATACATGTTGTTGCTGATAACATGCTGCAGGCTATTTCAAATTTGCCAAGTCTTAAAATAAACTCATGATCTTTTTCCTTGAACCTACTTCCTCTGACTTCCATGTGTCACATGATCATAGATTTAGAGCTAGAAAGAATCTTGAAGGTTATGGAATCCAAACCCCCGGTCCCCTATTTTACAGATAAGTAAACTAACGTCAGCAAGGTTAAATGACTTATCCGAAGTCACATAGATATTAAATAGCAAAGCCAGGATTCAGGTCTCAGTCCTCTGATTGTAAAGTCAATGCTCTTTCTCCCCTTCCTCTTCATTTCTCACTCTCCACACCCAATGCATTGTTAAGTGCTGTACATTCTATCTCCATGGTCTCTTGTAACTCTTCCCTCCTTTCCATTCCCACTGCTTCCATATTAGTTAAATTCCTCACTATCCATCCTAGGACTGGTGGTAATTGCTCTCCAGGCCTCCTCTAATTTCTCTCTTCTCTAATTCATTCTTCACATCACTCTCCTGCTCAAAATTCCTTCATGGCTCCCCAGTGCTTTGAGGAGTAAAATAAAAAGCTTTTACCTCAAAACTCAAAGCACTTTCCCCATCCTAGCATAGTTACCCACTAACCAGTTTCAGCAAGGATGAGTGCTTAGGGTTCTCTAGTCTTTTGGTGACCTCTACTCTTTCAGGATGAGGGCAAAATATGCAAAGATGTCCTCTTCTTCCTGATTGCCACCACTGTCCCTGCCCTTTCTACCTTTCTGTCTCCTCTTCTTCATTTTGCTCTCACTCTCCTTTTACCTTCTTCCTTTTCCTACCCAACTCATCACTACGTATGTCTTCAGGCCAGAACAACATTTTTTTTCTCCCCAATCCCTCAAATGGAAGGTAGAAGGTGAAGGGTGAAAATATTACAGAATCTTGACTATGCGATCTTTTTACCACTTAGGTCAGGTGACTATTAGCATCTGCTTCCTCTGTTTGGATATAAATGATCCTTAATTTGTCAAGCCTGTTCTCTCTTCTATCCTGAAATTACTTCGCATTTACTCTGCACATACTTTGCATAAACGTATCTGTGTACATATTATTTCCCACCCCTCTCCCATCCCCAGTAGAATGTAAGCACCTTGAAAATAGAGAATACAAGTTTTTTTACTTTCTATCCATAGTGCCTGGAACATAGTAGATATTTAATAAATGCTTGGGGCAGCTAGGTGGAGCAATAGATAGAGTACTAGGCCTGAAGTCAGGAAGACTCATCTTCCTGAGTTCAAATCTGACCTCAGACATTTAGTAGCCATGCAACCCTGGGCAAGTCATTTCACCTTCTTTGCCTCAGTTTCTTCATCTGTAAAATGAGATGCAGAACAACTCCAGTATCTTTGCCAAGAAAACTCCAAATGGGGTGATAAAAAGTTGGACACAACTGAAATGACTGAACAACAACAAATAAATGCTTGTTGAATTAATTCTCAGCTGTTCTTGTGTTTTATCTGTCCCAAGTCCTTGTTTTAGTTATCTTAGCACAATCCTCACTTTGCCTATTATTTTGTAACTCTATATTCCAAGGGAGTTCTTGTGACATTTCTCAACAAGGCTGTTAAAATCTGCCCCAAAATGGCACCTCAGAACTCCTTGGCAATGCTGCCCAGTGGAGCCAACACAATATTTGAAATCTCAGTAGCTGTGATATCACAGCCTGATAGGGTAATTCTAATGAAATAGATTTTCAGTGAGAATTCAAATTAGCAACAGGATATTGGCAGTTTATGAATAAATATCTACTTGCTCATTCATAACTTTGAAACTAGCACTGAGTGTAAGTAACAAATGTATAATATGCAGACTAATAAATAAGTGAGCTGGCAAAGAAAAGGACTCGATAGAACCTGTTTTCACACGAAATAATAAAATATATGTTTGAAAAGAGATAAAGTGCCGCTTAAAGTCCTGCTATTCTTTCAAAGCTTCAATTTTATGGAAATTTCCTTCAGAGTTAAAATTTCCTTCAGTGGATAGAGCACTATTCTTGTAGTTACAAAAGGCTGGGCCCAAATACTGCCTTGAATACATATAAGTTGTGTGATCTTAGACGACTGTTCTGGTTTCTTTGGTAGTTTAGGTTCAATAAACAAACAAAATAAGACCCATGCAGGTCATTGAATGGTTAACAAAAGGAGAATTATTTACTTATAAGTAGGAGATAGATATTTAAAAAGGATAAGCAGTGGGGACACCTTGAGTTGATCCACATGAATGGAAATGATCTTGCCTGAGTGGTTCATTTGTTTCACTTGTGTCTGACTCTGTGATCCCATTTGGGGTTTTCTTGGCAAAAACACTGGAGTGGTTTGCCATTTCCTTCCCCAGATAATTTTACAGATGAGGAAACTGAGGCAAACAGGGCTAAGTGACTTGCCCAGGGTCATATAGCTAGTAAATGCCTGAAGCCAGATTTAAACTCAGGAAGATGAGTCTTCCGGACTCCAGGACTAGTGCTCTGTCCATTGCGCCACCTAGCTATCTCCTTGCCTGAGTTACTCATCATGACACAGACTCCTCATAACTACTTTGTCCTCAGGCAATAAAGAAGTGATATCAACAATTTGAGCATTTAGTCCCTGTATTAGCAAGGCAATAAACACAACATTGACGATAATTGTGAATATGCCTATGTAGTTTTGTATAGCAAAATATGAGAGACTCTCCGTATAGAAGGTAGAAGAAGTAAAACATTTATTCCGACACCAGAGGACCAAATCTCATAACCAATAAGTCCAACCCATCCAAGTAGCAGCCAACTCCCAAAACCAGTAAGCCCATTTTATCATAACAGCAAGGAACTTAAAACACAATATCATAGCATGGAGCCTCACCATCCCATAACCTCCTGCCTCCCTGCTGGGGCCTTCCAACAAACACACACACAGTACAGCACACATCTGCTCTTTCCCTCAGCTCTAACTGCTCTATCTCAGCATTTCCTATGACATACTTTTCCTCTCAGCAAGCTCCTCCCACCACATGTGACTTAGGCTTCCTGCGACATAAGCAGGACACATAGCCTATTAATGGGTGGGAAAGATCTTCAAATCCAAATGTCATTATAGTCCCCTGTGCCAACTTGAGTCTTGAGGAAAATCTCAATGCTTTTTAAGAAAAAGTTAGCTTGCTTAGGGGGTGGATGTTTAAGATATTGCTTCTATCACAAGTCACGTAACTTTTCACAGCTTCGGTACCTTTCAGAGCTTTGTGAGAATCAGAGGAAATAATACATGTAAAGGACTCTGCAAATCTTAAAGCCTATATAAATGTGAATTATTGTCATCATTACCATCATCATCATTGTTGGGCAGTCACATTTCACAATTCTTTCAGTAATCTCACTTCACCAGGTCATTTTAACATCTAGACTTTTCCCCTGACCAAGTTAAAGAGGACAGCTACGTGTCCTAGTGGAAAGAGTATTAGACCTGTAATCAGAAAGACTTGGATTCAAATTCTGCTTAGCTGGGTTTCCCTGGGCAAGTCACATAATCTCTGTGGTTCATTTGCCTCATCCATATAATTAAAGTGATTGGACCAGATGGGCTCTAATATTAATTCCCACTCTATGATCCTATAATCTTAGTGAGGATAACTATTCCTTTTTTTACTCCTAACCAGGCTCTAGTTTGGAGACATCTATTTCCTGACTAATTTCTATTCTTTCCTTAATATTCCCTTTCATAGATTTTTCACCCAGCAGCTGCACCTTCAGTCAGAAAATGGAGCTACGTTTAATTGACCCTCTTATCTGAAAGGGTCAAACTTTCCTCTTTTCCCTTTTTTTTTAACCTGTATATGTTACAATATTCATTGAACAACTGTCAATTTATGAAACTTAACCCAATTTAACAAACAGAACAAATACATCACATTCTTATTATATATAATGTCTAATGTGCCATTGTTCTTGTTTAGTCATTTTCAATCATGTTTCATTCTTGTGGCCCCATTTTAGGGTCAAAGATACTGGAGTGGTTTGCCATTTCCTTCTCCAGCTCATTTTACAGATGAGGAAACAGGGTTAAGTGACTTGCCCAGGGTCACACAGCTAGTTAGTATCTGAGGCTAGATATGAACTCATGAAAATGTGTCTTCCTGGGGTAGCAAGGTGGCACAGTTGATAGTGCACCTGCCCTGGAGTTAGGAGGATCTGAGTTCACATCCAGCCTCAGACACTTGACACATAATAGCTGTGTGACCTTGGGCAAGTCACTTAATCTGAATTGCTTTGCAAAAAGAAAAAGAAAGAAAGACCTGATTCCAAGCCCAATACTCTATCTACTATGCCACTTAGCTGCCCAATGTGTAAGCCATCTCAAACCCTTTTGGAAAAGGGCTTACATAATGTCTTGAATAAATAAAAATAATAAAATTAATTCTTCTACCCCTAAGCATTCTTTTTCCTTATGAAAATCCATTACGGGTAACACAAGCTAGAGGGAGGAAAAGAGAATGAGGCAGCCAAGAAGATCAAAGTTTACTTCTTCTGGTACACTGGAAAGAGTGACAGATTTGGAGTCAAATGACCTGAATTCAAATCTGACCTCTGCCACTGGTTACCTATATGAAATTGATGAATTGACTTAACCTCTCTGGGCCACAGTTCTCTCATTTGTAAATTGAGAGCACTGGACAGGATGCCTTCTAAGGTTCCTTCTTGCTCTGTGTCTCTGATCCTCTGATTGCATTCTCCCATTCCCAAGCATAACCAACCCAGATGTTACTGCTGAGAAGCCCTTACTAGGAGACATAGCCTCTCCTGAAGGTGCCCGTGCTCCTGGCCTCTGGGGCTCCCATGATGAGCTAAATCCATTTCAAAGAAAAGGATACATGGCCATATCTCTCACCCATAAATCACACTCTTCTCCTCACTAGAGAAGATCGCCCCCTTTTCAAGCCCCTGCTTTGGTTTCTTTAAAAAAACACAGGGTGCTGATTTTTATGAGACTTCCCCGCCCCCACTGTCATCACAGTCTGTGATTTGCAATCTCAGGGCCAGACTTCCCTTCTCTTTCTTCTCCCAACTGCCACAGGATCACCTTACATGAGAGAGACAGGGGGAGTCAGCCCGGTCACAGCCTGGACTTGCCATTCCCTACTTCCTGTTTCCTGTGAAGCCCAAACTAGGAATGTGTCTTTGCTTCTCCCACCCCACCCCTACCTCATTCCCTTCCTGCCTTTATGCTGTTTTATTTTTCCTTCTGGAAAAAAAAATCAAGTGGTTATGTTATCTTCATCCAAGTTCGAACTTGCTTAAAGGGCCAAAAGTCAGGAGGGTATAGGTGCCTAGAAATGAACCTCCAGTATTTAACTGAAAAAGAAAGGGAGGAGGTATACCAATCACCCGCTGAGGTCAAGAGAATGTATTTTGTACTGTAGCATCACTTACTGATGATGATCACAGCTGTGGTGTAGAGGATGGAGAGCCAGCCTAGGAGTCGGGGGGATCAAGGTTCAAATCCCATCTTTAACACATACTGTGTGACCCTGAGTAAATCATAAACCTCTCAGTGCCCCCAGGAAACTCAGTAAGACTACAAATTACATGTTAGGTGCCAGTCTGAATTGGCAAAGGGAGTCACTTCACAAGGAGTTCCCTTACTAATTAAATCACCAACATGGTCTTCCCCTTACCAGTTCCCCATCCCTTCCCATAATAGCTGTAACAGTGCTGCACAGAGCTCCCTATAGTTATCACCTGGGCACATGAGCCCAGTGCAAGGGCTTGCCCTTGGAATTATGGGAAGTAATAAAATGTAAGATCCTTGAGATCTTACCTGGCTAGTTTTTGTTATACCATGACTGAAGCGAATTTTGCTGATGCTCTTTTTCCTAAAATGGAGCCCAATGAGAGTAGAGGTTGTTAGTCTCTGTATATATATCCCAAGCACCTTTCAAAGTACCTAACACGAAGGAGGGTCTTAGGAAATACTTTTGGATCCATGGATTGATTGAAATGAATTTAAGTAAAAATCAGCCAAAGAGATGCAAAGTAGCCTCAGGGAACTATAATTTCATCCCACAGAATGCAGCCAAATGCATCCCTGTAAGAAATGCTACAATAAGAAAAAATTCTACCAGTAGTAGGATGGTTGTGTTGTCCTGGATAGGTCTATACAGAGTTACGTATATTAATCATAGAGGCAACAGTATGGTGGAGATGGAATTGGCCTTGTCTTCAGGAAGATCTAGCACAAGTTTTGCCTCTGAAGACTACTGGCTGAGTGATTATGCAGAAGTCATTTAGCCTGCTGAAAGATCTCCCTGCCCCAAGTCTCTCCCTATTCCAGTCCTTCCTCTCACCTGCCAAAGAGATTTTTCTAAACCCAGGACTGGCCATTCTAAGCCCATCTACTTAGTAAACTTCAATGATTTCCTATCACCTCAAGGATCAAATATAAAATCCTCTACTTGGCTTTCAAAACCCTTCATAACTTGCCTCCCCTTTACAGTCTTCTTACACCTTATATCCCATCACGCACTCTGAAACAGGAGTTATTTTGTCATAGGAGAATAAACCATCTGGCCTGGAAGAGGAAATATACAAGTAGACATGCCAGTTTAGGTGTCTTTCCTTTATTGACAGTTACTAACCTGGTAGATCAGGAGAAGGCTACATAGAGTCCTTACCTAAATTTCAGCAGAACACTTGATAAAAGAAAAGCATGCTATTCTTGGGAAAAAGATAAGAAGGTATGGGCTACATGACAATACAATTAGAAAGATTCAGAATGGGTGGTATTCAAAGTGTAGATGTTGATGGTCCAATGTCAGAAGCCTCCACTGGAGCCTTCTATTTGAAAGATCTGGGCTTGACTCTGGGCTCTTTTTCTTTAATGTATGACTTAGATAAAGGCATATATGTCATACTTATCAAATTTGAGGAAGATACAAAGCTGGGAAGGGTGACTAAGAAATTGGATGACAGAGTCAGGATCCAAAAAGATCTTCACAATTCAAAGCATTGTTTTCCAAATATTTCAGAGTAATGCCTCCTCCTTTAAAAAATTTTCTCCCTTCTCCCAACTTCTTGCAAATTCCTAATGGTCAGGTGAACTCACAAATATTTGGTTCATTTCTGGCTTCACAGCTTAGGAAGGACATCAGTATGCTGGAAAGCAGCCAAAGGAGGGCATCCAAGATGGTGACTGGCCTTTTGTCCATGTCATAGGAGGGTTAATTGGAAGAACTGGGAAGTTCAGCCTGGAGAAAAGAAGACTCTGGGGGATCGAAGGGAGCATGATGGCTGTCTTCAAGTATATGAAGGATTGTCATGTGGGACAGAAATTAGATTTCTTTTGTTTAACCCTATATGAAAGAACCAGGAGCAATGTGTAGAAATTGAAAAGAGGCAAAGTTTTTACTTAAGGTGAGGGAGAAACTTTTTCTTACAATGATATCTCTCCATAAGTGGAACAGGCTGACTGAGGAGACAGGGAGTTCCCCCTCATTTCAAGTGTTAAAGTAAGACTGGATGATGGTGATTCCTCATTGGGTATAGTTTGAACTAGAATGGTACTGAGGTACCTTTAAACTCCAAAATTTTAAAAAAATCTATTATCCTAATAGGAGAATAATTAATTCTAAGGCAGAAAGGATAAAAAGATTTTAAACATACAGCATTTTCCTTTAAAAATTTCTATGAAAGAAACATTGTAGCCATGCTTTGGCCCTGTGGATTTGTAAAAAAAAAAAAAAAAAGTTGAACCAACCAAATTGATTTATTTATTTCAATTAATCTTTCCTCATAAAAGAAATGGAACCATTACACTTGTCCCCATCTTCTCACTATTACATCTTCCTTCTCTTAATGCAATCACTGAGAAAAGGTTGTATAACTTTTAGTGCATATTATAACAATAAAAAATCCTGTAGGATTAACCAGGACAGTTTCCCAAGGGACCATCCAATGGGCTCCATTTTAGGGGAAAAAATCAACAAAGTTCATTTCAGTTATGGTGAAATAACAAAAACTAGCCTCCTTGGGGACCTAAAGAACCAAACGCTCTCATTCTCTGTTAGAACTTGGAGTAATCCCTTACAAGTCCATGCTGGTCTCTCTTATGTGAAATGGTGGCACAGGAATTGTTTATGTAATCACATTTCATATTTATATGGTACTTTAAGGTCTTAAAATACTTTTCTGACAGCAACCCTGTTTTTGAGACAGATAGCATCAGAATTATTATTCATATTTTAGAGATGAGGAAACTGAGGCTGACAGAGGTTACTCAAACCCAGTTTTCTGTCTCCAGAGCCAGTGCTCTTTAAACTAAACCATCCTTAGAATGAATTTCATTATATGTTGTCAGTTGATGTATTTCTCTTTTACTTAGTTGATAAGAAATTTTTATCTTTCTTTCCCAGAAACACCACTCTAATCCATTTCTTTCCACTAAGGATGTGGTTTTCTTTGTGCAAAAATCATGCCAGGAGATAAAGTCCTGTGATCTGGTAAAAGGTGTTACTTGATACCACATTAGCATGCTGAGTTGGAATCTTCCTTCAGGCTCACTGAAGGGAAATGAGGCAGAAGTGTCTGGGAACAAAAATGGAAATGATTCTGGGGAAAGAGAGAAGGGAAAAGAAAGAAAAGGCCAAAGAAATAAGAAACATGAGAAAGGGGAATGAAAAGGAAAGAAAGAATAGAGCAGGATGAAAAGCAAAGCGGCGGACAAGAAGAGGAAGCACTTGGGCCCCTTGAAAAGCTAACCAAGGTTCAAGGCAGCCTGTAGGTCAATATCCACTTAAAACCGTAGCTCCTAAGTCTCCCACCAATGTGCTTTCCTTTACCAGACAAACAAAGGATACATTAGTTCAAACAAAAGGCATTCAATGAAACAGCACAGCAAATACTGTGATGAGAAAAGGTTTAAACACACACATATACACACTGTCATGCATACATAGAATGCCCTCTCCCACGAGTTTCAATACCAACAGTAAAGAAGGCACACATGCAGAAAACTCTCACGACTAGAAAATGCACTTGGAGACAACACATGTAGGGAGTATGTCACTAGAGATCATGTATGAAAAGGTACATGCCAGAAAACTGTGGGGATAGGGCATAAACAAGACCAGAGCAATTCAGACCCACGATGTTACAGGGCTTTGGAGACATCATTTTGCTGTTTATTGATGTTGTCTACTGTTAGTTACATCTTTGCTCTCTGACATACCTGTCATCTCTGTGCTTGGTAGAGCATCTCTGCTGGATATCATATTATTTCTCTTAGGAATCTCTGGTCACCAAACTGGCTCTTCAAAACCACTTCCTCTCTCTGCTCTCACATACTAAGATGTAATGGCCAGAAAGCCTCTTCTTAACAAGGGAAGTCTGAGGTTAACCATGTATACAATGAAAGTCAGCCAGAATGTCCCAGGCTTTTGGTTGTTTGTATCTGGTGATGATTCAAAGGCCATCACCCCTCGCAACTGCCTGAGTTAGGGTTAGAAAATCCCTATAACTGATTTAACCCTTTAGAGTGATGTCAAATTCCTATTACATATTTCTGGGACTCTGCCAAAAACAACAACAGAGTTGCTATGTGAAGGATAAAGATGTGAAGAAGAGTTCAGTATCCCATACACCTCTCCAAATAACATTCAATGATATTGAACAAAAACAAAAGCTAAGGGAAATTTTTTAAAAAGTAAAATTAGGTACAAGTTTGTTGTTTTTTTAAGAACTGTGGAGATTTCAGTTTTATGAATGCTGACTTTGACTCAGTCATCACCTCCATCCTTCTAACCATCAGATTAAGCATTTTCAGTCTAAGGTAGGTTGTGAGCTCTTCTGGGTTACTACTTGGTGGCAAATGTTTAGAATTTTTAAACATCTCTAAGTAATGATATTAAAAGTCAGTGGCTTTGTTTTTTTCCTTTTTCTATTCTTTCACATTGTTGGCTTGTTTAAACAGGTCAGTTTGGATTTGATGTAATTAACTTTTCAGCTTTAGCATTCTCTCTACACTCTCTCATTTTGTGACCTTGAATTCTACTATGAGTTCTGTGTCTTTTCACTTGTTGTCCCTCATGCCCAGAACATTTTCCTTTTTCATGTCTACTTAATAGTAGCTGATTTCTTAAATTGGAAGCACAGTAATAGGGACTCATGAACTATAGTATACAATATTAGGACACTAACCAGCCACCAGGCTTACCCCTTAGATCCCTAAGAATTAGTTATAATGAAGAATCAGAAACAAAATAATTCAATAACTCAGGGTTGGATAAAGCAGAAAATATAAACTTCCTAGGAAAAAACTTCTTATTTGATGAAAGCAGCTTGGAAAACTAGAACTCAGCTTGGCAGAAATTAGTCTTAGATTAACACCTTACACCATATCCCATAATACATTCTAAATGAATATGCAACCTTAATATTAAAGATCATACCATAAAAAATTAGAAAAGAAACAGATCATATACCTCTCATACCTATGGGTAGGAGATGTATTCTTAACCAAACAAGAGACAGAGGCAATTACAAAAGGTAAAACAGATAACTAATTACATGAAACTGAAAAGCTTCTAAACAAACAAAACTAATGCACTAGGAGAAGAAGGGAAGTGGTTGAATAGGAAATATCTTTGTATCAAATTTCCCTAATAAAGGCTTCATATCCAATAGATGAATGGTCAAAGGATATGAAAATTTTCCACTAAGGAGGAACCAAAAGGGACCAGAACCTACCTCAAACTGAAAAGTCTGATTGTCGAAAGGATGGAGGTGGCTGACAGTTGAGTCAAGCTCAATACCAACATGTTCGTTTGCAAAAATATCACGAAGGAATGTAGTGAAAGATCAAGACATGTTATCACCTCACAAAAAGGCCAGAAAACCCAACACTTGGTGAAAAAACTGCTTTCCATAAAGCATGAAGAAGAGATCCAACCAAAACATCATTCTAAGAGCTTTTGTAGTTAAAACCAGAAGAAAAGCAGCAAACTGATGCAAATGGAATATGCTTACCAACATTTCATGTCTTCTATTTTCAAGGGATATGATGACAATGTTGGAACTACCACACCACATTTGCACTTTGCCACCTCGGGAATGAGGAAGTAGTTAATTGTGTGTGTGTGTGTGTGTGTGTGTGTGTGTGTGTGTAACAGAGAGAGAGAGAGAGAGAGAGAGAGAGAGAGAGAGAGAGAGAGAGAAACAGAGAGACAGAGAAAAACAGAGAGATGAGAGGGAGCAAGAGAAAGAGAGAGAGAATGAATGAGAATGAGAATAAGAATAGCTAGGAGGAATACCTAAGTGGTTAGAAGATAATATTGGGATTTTAAAAGACTTTAGCAGGCTGGAAAAAAATGGTAAAAATAAAACCCACAAACAACTATAAATATTAAATAAATGATTTATGTTGGAAATTTAAATTCTGCAAGTAGAGGATGGGGAAAACCTGTATTGCCAATATATTGTCATTATGTGAAAAAATAAGCAGGAAATCCTAGCTGACTGCAAGCTCAACATCAGTCAAAGCTATTGTTAAACTAATTCAGATTTTGGCTACATTAAAATAAGTGTAGAATTCAAATCTAGGGAGATGTTAGTCCCAGGATACTCTATATCCATCAGAACTTATGTAAAGTACTGTGTTCCCCCTTCTGGGTACCACCTTTTAAGAGCTACATTGGCAAATTAGAAAGGGTCCAAAGAAAGGTCATATAAAGAACAGTAGAGTATCTGGGAATATTTAACTTGGAAAAAAGATGACTTAAGGATGACATGAAAGCTATTTTTTAATATGTAAAAGGCTATCATGTGGAAGAAGCAGGTGTATTGTGTTTTGTTATTGTTACTGTTTCTTTCCAGACAGAATAACTAGGATTGATGGAAAGAAATGAAAAGCGTGCAGATTTGGGCTCAATATAAAGAATGTTCTAATAATGTTCAATTTTAGAATTGCTGCTTTGCAAAGTAATGACATCCTTATCCCCAGACACGTATACTAGAGCCTAGTATTGGATGCTGTAGGAGGTTGGTGGGCTGGGCTACATGACTATTAGGCCCCTTACAACTCTAAGATCTTATAATGCTGCAAACTACAAAAATACAGTAAATAGAAGAGTCTTGAGATTATTGAACTATTCTGGAAAGGACTTTGAGGGGATATTTAGTCTACTGTCTTGAACACAGGCAGACCACATTGAAATCAGCTCAGAAGAATGAGAATATAGTATACATTTTAAAAAGCATTGGCAAATTACAGAACATTTAAATGTAACTAAGTGATTCCACAATGTCATTTACTAACTCATCCTAGTGTTTATTAAATCTTATTTTAGGGAAAGTCTTCCTTATGTAGTAGTTATATAAATCTCTTGTGCTGAAGTTTGTCTATTTTACCTTTTTTCAACATTAAACATTTTTTTCCTTACTCTCACCTTCTTCTCACCATTATGATAAAAAAGAGAAGCAAACTCTGTATAACAAATAAACAAACAATAATAATCAAATGAAACAAATCCCCACATTGGCCACATTTGAAAATGTGTGTCTCATTCTGAATAATAGTCCATCATCTGTTTATCATAAGGTATGGAACATTCTTCATCATCAGTCCTCTGGAAACATGGTTGATCATTTAATTAATCAGAGTTCTTAAGTCTTTCAGAATTGTTCAATTTTACAACACTGCTGTTATGTTACCTAGATTGTTCACCTGGTTCTGCTCACTTCATTTTGCATCAGTTCATACAAGTCTTCCCATGTTTCTCTGAAACTATTTCTTTTCTCATTTCTTACAGCACAGTAGTACTCCATTACATTCATATATGATTTGTTCAGATAGTCTCTAACTGGTGGGCACCCCTTTAGTTTCTAGGGAATTTTTTTGCCATTACAAAAAGAGCTGCTAAATACATTTTTAATATTATTAATCCTTTTCTTCTTTCCACCACCACCATAGGGTTGGTGTCTACCTGTTTGCCTGGGGCTACACTGAAGCATGTGGTGGTTCTTGGAGCTGGAGTTCCCCTGGCTATGCTAAGGCATGTTGAGGAGGGGGAAGGGAATCCTGGTGTTGGCATTTGCTTGCTCCACCACACTGGGACTTAACTGGTTTGCTGAGGTGGAGCTTGCTGCTGACTTGCTGAGATGCTTCCTGTCACAGCTGCACTCACGCTTCACCTAAAGGAGACAGATCTTTCTTGCTATTTCTCCAAACAGGGCTAACAGATTGTTTCACCCCATCTTTTTGCTGGTTTTATTGTTCCAGGAACTGTCTTGGGACTCTATTTTATGATTATTTGGAGGTAAGGATGGGAGAGTTATAGCAATTTACTGCTTACTCTACCATCTTGGCTCCCAGAAGTCATTCATTTGCTTTTCTTCTTTCTTTAATCTCTTGGAGGCATATCACTAGCAGTGATATTGCTAGGCCAAAGGGTTTGCCAGTTTAATAACTTTGGGGGCAGAGTTCTAACTTGCTTTCCAGAATAGCTGGATGAATTTACATATCCACCAATGGTGCATCAATTCGCCTACAGCCCCTCAATTTGTCATTTCTCTTTTATGTCAGCTTACCCCACTCTGGCTGATGTAAGGTAGAACTTCAGAGTTGCCTTAATTTGCAAAATTATTAGTAATTTGGAGCGTTTTTTAAAACATGGCTATAGATTACTTGAATTTCTTCCCTCGAGAACTGCCTGTTCATATCCCCTGACCATTTATAAATTGGGGAAATGGCGCAAGCCTCTTTTAGCGTCCCACTTCAAGGAAGACGAGGAATATCTAGACTCAGAGATTACTAGAGTTGAAAGGAAACTTAAGAGACAATCTAATCTAACCCCCTCATTTTATAGATGAAGAAATTTAACTACATAGATGTGAAATGATTCATCCAAAGTCACACAAGCAATTGGTGTCAGTCCTGGAACTAGAACACATATTTTCTGACTTTTAATCCATTTATCTGGACACTAATGAATACAACTCTAACCAGGCTGTAGCAATTGTGGCTTTATCCCAAGGAATCAACATTTAGAGAGTTCAAAAAGTTTATCTGTGCACTAGTGCAGCAGCCTGGAAACCTCTATAGTAAGTATCAACCCTCAAGCTAGCTAAATTTGTCTTAATTACCTTTTGTATTATTTTCAGATCATGAATTACAAAGTTGATTTGTGTGTCTTGTACTGCCTGCCCTGAGCACTTAAACTATTAGTTACAGTTCTGCTATTGTCTAGCTCTAAACCTTTGTTTACATAAAAACTACCATTTCCTCTCAGCCTTGTTTTCTTTAGGTGAAGATTTTTTAGTCCTGGTTCTTTTAACTTTAATTATGTATCAGTTTTTCATGCTGTAACCACACAAAGAAAACTAACTTTAAGAAATTCATCATGGCTGCTGTTGAGTTGAAAAGCTGACAGATTGGGTATTCCAGCAAATGTCAATTAAATCCATTCAACTTTTGAATTGACCTTCTACTGTATGCAAGTCATCAATAGGGCTTGGGGGATTTTAAGAGAAGGATTCTATGAGGTCAGGGAGAGTAGAGAATGCATTCCAGTCAGGAGGGATGAATAATAACTTTCTGTTCCCATCCTAGAACACTAGCACTACAGTAGCCATAAAAACCAGAACAAGAAAGCCTTCAAGTCCTCATCAGCTCCCATGAGTTTAAGTATCATCTTCATGCTTCCATCACCAATGATCCATTGGACATTTAAACTAGATGTCATGGAGACATGTCAAATTCAACATGTCCAAAACTGAACTCATTATCTTTCCTCTTAAACCACTGCCATCCAAATGTCATTGTTTTTGTCAAAGGCACCACCATTCTTCTAGGCTTCCAGGTTTATAATCGGTTTTGTCCTTGATCCCTCACTCTCCCTCTTCATAAATCCAGTCAACTGCCGAATCTTGCCATATCTCGTATCTGACACCTTCTCTCTCCTCACATAGCTACCACCTTAGTTCAGGCCCTCATCACTTCTTATCTAGATTATTTCAATAGCATCCTTCCCAGTCTCATATCTTCCACAACTCAAGTTTATCCACCATGAAAATGCCAGAACGATTTTCCTTAATCACAGATCTGATCACATCACTCTCCTTCTAAACCAATTCCAATTGGCTTCTTGTTGTCCATAGAAGCAAACACAAGTTCCTCTGTTTAGTTTTTAAAGCCCTTCACCACCTAGTCCCAAATGATCTATCTAGCCTCATTGGATATTTCTCTCCCTAAAACACTATGTAATCCAACTAAACTGGTCTTTTCTTTGTTCCTCACACATTATACTTAATCTCCCATGTTTATACCTTTGTATTGGCCATACACTATGCCTGGAATGCACTCCCTCCTCATGTCTGCCTCAAAGTCCCTCTCTTACCATATAATTCACATCAAGTACCACCTTCTCTATATGGAACATTTGACTGATCCCCCAAATGCTAGTGCTCTCCCTTTCAAACTAACTTGCATGTATCTGCTTTTTATTTTATTCTCTCTATATATGTATATACATAAATACACGCACACACACACATATATATACATATATATGTATATAGTCTATATATTAATAGACATATTTATTTATCATCTTCCACATTAGAATGTAAGCTCATTGCCAATAAGGATTGTTTCATTTTTTTGTACTATTATCTCCAGTGCTTCCATAGTGCCTGGCTCATGATAGTTTTTAATAAGTGCTTTTTAATTGGTTGATTATCAAAATCTGATCCCTCTCCAAAGAGATTATACTCGTAATAGTTAACATTTTATAGCATTTTAACCCAGTAGTTTATACCCATTCCTCACTCCTCTCCCAGCTTCATTCCTGACTCTCTAGACTTCTCCATTTCCCCACTAGTTTTCACATCCTAGAAGATCCCTCTACACCTGCAGTCTGATCCTCTGATTAGTGACTCCTGCCCAGAATCTTTATTTTGAGGAAGTGCCCCAGTCAGCCCTATGTTCACTCCTTCACTATTCTCCCAGCTTTGCTCTTGATTCTTTGAACTTTTCTATGCCCCTATGTGGGTACCTTCCCTGATTTCCATCTCCCTCTTATACACTGCCTTCTTTCATTAGAATGTAAACTCCTTGAGGCCAGGCACTATGTTTTTGTTTGTATTTGTATACCCAGGACTTAACACCATGCCTGGCACAGAGTAAGAGCTTAATAAACATCAGTTTGTTGATTACATGTAATAATTCATTTAATATTCATAATAATCCTGTAAAGTGGATACTATATGCATTATCCTCATTTTATAGTTGAAGAAACTGAGGTTGACAGAGTTTAAATGACTTGTCATGGTAACATAGCTAGGAAATGTTAGAGGAGATTTGACCTATTCTTCCTAATTTCAGGTGTAACATTCTCTCCACTATAATTTGTTGCATCTTCCAAAGCCATTATATAAAGTGATCATGTCCAGAGGCCACCAATATTTTCTCTTTGGGAGTTCCATTTGCAATAGGTATGATTGTGACCTAAGCAGGTAATATCCTTGACTTAGCATGGACTCTGGTTGGATAAGTGTCCTTTAGGTACATCAAGGGATCTTAAGAGGGAGGAGACATGGGTTGAAGACCGGAAAAACAGAACTAAAGAAAGATTGGAGAAGAATATAGGAAATATGCTTAGACCACACTAGTGCTAGGGCTCCCTGGAAGAAGTGGTGGCAGGAGGCTTCCCTCCCTGCCTTGCTGGTACCCAGGACATAGCAAGGCTTTATACAGTATACACCATACATCAATGGTTCTATTTTCTGTAGAACTCTGTTGATGGCTGGTCCTCTTCATTCCTTGATTGTGAATCTGTATATTTCTACTTGGGTTTGGGTCTTGTGTTCTGGTCCCTATTCATTTGTGTTCTCAGGAGATCAGAACTCTTTTAAGGGTCTTTCTGTATTCCTACGGCATGTGGGAGGGATCTAGAGCTGGGTCTTGAACTCATCAAATGATGATTAATCACTGTTTATAATAGTTTAATCTATGGACTCTTGTCTGGTAGCATGTTTTGAAACAACCTCACCACCACTACACACATAAATACATACACACACACACACACACACAGAGACGCATGCACACATCTCATATTTAGCACCTGGGGGAGTAACAAGGGGAGGCATAGTCCCTTTGTGGCTGAAAATTCAACAGGTTGACATGAGAGATATAGCATTTCAGGTGGAAGGTGTTGGTAAATGTGAGGGTAAAACATCATAGGATGCATACAGGATCCATTGAGTAATCCTGTGTGATAGAACATAAGATGAAAGAAAATTAGAGGAAGCTGGAGGAGAAGACTCCAGGAAGACATGCATATTTGAATGCTCATCAGTAGGAGATGAAGATCCACAGAAGCTTTCGATCAAGAAAGTAACATGATCAGAAGCATTCTTTAGGGAGATTAATGAGGCAGAAGTGTATAGGAAGGATTTAAGGGGAAAGATACTGGGGATAAAGTGACCAATTGGAAAGCTTGTTGTATATGTTCATTATTATTTGCAGAGATTTATGGGGGGAAACCTCTCAGAGAACAACTAAAAATCCCAGAGTGCAAACTCCATTGACTTCACCCTAACATCGGTGGCTAGGGACTTACCTTGGGTGGCTCAGGTCCAATTGGTCCATTTCTCACTTTTTGTCTCACTACCCTTGACTTGGATTCTCCTTCTCATTATCTGGTATCCTCTCTAATGCTCTGGGATTGTCTCTTGGATTTTGTTTTCCATAGTGGTGAAAATTACAATTGTCTGGGTGAGAGCTAAAGAGGGCCTGAAATCAAGTAGTGATTGATAATGGGAAGGGAAAGGAGGGTATAGTTGCAAGAGAGATTGGGGGAGTTGGTACTGAAAGATCCTGGTGATTGAACAGACATTTCAGGAGAGGAGTCAAAGATAACTTCAAAGCTTTGAAAAGGAATGACAATCTGAGCACAGCATAGCATGGAGTCTATGCAGTAATGAGTCTTAACAATAGGCAAAAAGAAACTGCAGACAGTACTGTCTAATCCATTGATTTAGACTGAGTGATAAAGCATTTATTATGTGTTTACTCTATGCCAGGCACTATGTAAAAAAGTTAGTTATGCAAATATAAGAAAGCAAGATAGTCCCTGCTCTCAAGAACTTTGTATTCCAATGGGGAGAACAGCACATAAATGGAAAGCTAGAAAGGGATATCAAGGCATGATGTAGAAATCATTGGAAAGTGATTTGAAGGCCCGTTTCTTGGCAAGATAGGGTGAAAGCACACCTAGCAGAGCCCAAGGTGGCTCTAGGAGCAGAGTCTAAGCTTCAAGGGGATGAAAAGAATAAGGACCATAGCCAGAGGGCAGGAAATATGGTTTAGATATGCCCAGAAGTGAGCTATAAAGATATATGTTACATTCCAAGCCATCTCACTTTCCTACTGAGAGAAATTCGTCTCAATGGGAAAACCCACTGGTCTAGCAGTCATAGATTCATAGACTTATAGCTGGAAGGGATTTTCAAGGTCACCCCCTAATTTTGATAGAGGCCAACAGAGATCATGGGAGTTGCCTAAGGTTGTACAGCTAGTACCAATCCTTTGACTCACAAACCAGCACAGTAAAGAGACCCTTGTTCTAATCCTGGCTCTTCCATTAACTAGTTGTATGACCTTAGAAAAGTCATTTAAACCATCTGGGTCTTGTTTTTATTATATGGAACATGATGAACAGGGTTGATCTAGGTAATCATTAGTAGATCCTCTGGGGTTCTATGGTTAAATGTACTCACCGTGGAAAGTACTGACAGATCTCAAAGCTGTCATATTAGATGAGTTCAAGCTTATGGAGTCACACCAGTCACCTCAGCAGTATTTTCGAATTAAAGTTATGTAAATGCCAGAGCCTTAATAAGCCAGAGAGTTTTGTGAGAAGGCAGGACTGAACAGGCTAATGGAGAAGAGTCTTTTCTTGCTCTCTACTTGACAGACAAATTACATTTTCAAGTCCCTTTGAAGAGAGATGGCCAGGATATTTGGGGTTTTGGTCTTGAAAAAAAAATTCTTAAATTCTGAAGATCATAACAAAACAGTTGGGAAAAGACAGGCCTGCATTTGCTGACAGAAGAGGCTGGGCATTTCAGCCCAGTGTGTTTTATAAAACAATACTAAAACAAAGGCCCAGCGAGAGAGGCACTGCCCAGGAAGCCCAGCAGGCCTTTAATCTTAGCAGTGGGCAGGAGAAGGGAAGAGGTTGCGTGAGCGTCAATAAGTCATTAAATCTTCAATTTTCTGCCTTTCCTTGAGGCCTCCATTTGCTCCCTGTGGGACTGCCAGGAAAATGAGAACGTCACATGGGGAAGAGCTCAGAGCTGAAGAGAAAATGCAGCAGCAAAGAGAACACTGTGTGTGGCCTCTTTTTGAGAGCTGGGGGGGGTTGGCGGGGGGAGGAGAAGCTCAACGATATATGATGAATACAGACTTGTCTAAATGAAAGGCAGGTCCTGTGAGCAGCTGCACACTGTAGATGGCCATCTCTAAGTCAGAGACCCTGAGTTTCTTCTGAAGTACTAAGTTGGGAAGTAATATTGGAAACAGGTTTTAAATCCCTTAGTTAGATTTGGCTCTTTCCCTGAGATGAGCCAGAAAACTAGCCAGTTGAAAGAGACTAAGTGATGTGGGAGAACGTAGTTCCAACACTTTTTTTTCAATCCTGATTGACCCCAGGAGGCTTTCAGCTAGTTCAACCTGGGGAAAGTAGGGTATTAGAGGTACTTATATGCTTTTTGATTCATTGTTATTTGATTTTTTGAGATGCTGGAGACATAGGGGACTTTCCTGCTTCTGCAAAAATAGAAATAAAACAAGCTTCTCCTAGGCCAGAATGTATTGCTAAAAATAACCTGTTGTCTAGGGGGCACATTTTTTTGAAAGACTTAAGGACTCTGGTAAACACAATGACCAACCATGATTCCACAGGACTGATGATAGAGCATGCTACCCACCTTCTGATGGAGGGTTGATGGATTTGCGGTGGAAAAGTTATCAATAGTTTAAAACTGGAATAAGACTTTTGGTACAATCTGTATATGTCTTATTCTACACCCAGAATCCATCAATCCTCTGTCAGGAGGTGGGTAGCAGGCTTTAAGTTTTGCTAACTTGTAGCTGTAATAAGACTTTTAGAATGCCCTATTTTTTTGTAGGAGGTGGGGGGCATGGTCAATGCAGGAATGTGTTTTGCTTGAATATGCATATATTTATGATTTTTTTTTTCCATTGGTGGGGGAGGGTGTGAGAAGGAAGAAAGGAAGGAAACAAGCCATTTATTAAGCTCCTACTACATGCCAGGCACTGTGCTAAGCAGTTATTATTTGAAAAGAATTTTAATTTAAAAATTTAATTAAAAAAACTTGTTGAAAAAGTGAGAAATTAGAAACTGAAATAAAAGATAAATCCAGATCACCTACTGAATTATGACAGGAGTTATACTTTATATCTCTATTTTACTTTTGTCCAGACCTATGATTTCATTGGTGTAGGAAACTACCAGTGAAGACACTTTCAGGAAAGTTGCCAAAATGACCTATCCAGTTAAGTGTTAGAGGCAAAGCTCCAACTTGTCTTCCCTCCTCTATGGCTGGCCTACTAACCATTATACATACTAGGCTACTTCTCTGTCATTTGTTAGATAGTTCTTCTGTGTCTTCCAGTGCCTGGCATAGTTTATAGATCCTTTATATTATTCAGATAATTATATGATTTGGATATATAGTTATCTATTGTATAATTTTAATAATTATGGTACTCTTATATTTCCATATTATATGGATATATGTTATATTGATATTATATAATCTTATGATATAATCATATTGACAGATTGTATAAAAAGTAAACCCAGTATAAGTTTTCCAATGTGATGAGAAAATAAGAAGTCTTAAAGAATCGACCAACAGGAAAACCAGAAGATTTTGCATTTGAAAGGAATATTGTTGCCTTTCTTTGAAAACAAAAATCTCATTAATTTTGAAGGGCTTCACAAAGATGCCAGACTGTATCATGACAGGACTAATCACAGCACTTTCCTCCAACCTCCCTTTTTCCTTCCCTTTTCCACCCCACCCTTTCCCTTTTCTCTTTTGATTTTTTTTGTTCTTAAAGCTTGTTAGTTTTGATGGTGCGCTTCTGGTGGAGGGATTAGGGAACCTCCTTTTCCTACATAACCCACAAGTGCCATTACCCTTCTTTCAGTAAGGGAGCCGACGTTGTATGAGTCCTGGTGTTTTCCTGCAGGTATGCAGGATCCTCTAACAAGGATCTCTGAAGAGGGAGATTGCATGATCTAGATTCCTCTGGTTGTTTGCTCCTTAAAGCACTAACCGCATCCCCTCCCTAAATGGGGTGTGGAATTGTGGAATAGACAGTGTGGTTGAATAGAAAGACTGCTTCCCAGCATCCTCTAGCTTCCCTCGAGGCACAGCTCAGGTACCATATTCTCCATGAGGACTTTCTGCCTTTTCTGATTTCCCATCCCTCTACCTTCAGTTTCCTCTGTTCTCTCTCTCCTAAAATTTATGTTTACTTGGCATATACATTCTATTTACCATCTGTGTGCAGACCACATCATCTCCCTCTTTCCCTCACTCCCCAGTAGAATGTAAACAGTGCTTCACTAATGGAGGGTCCTGGAGGAAGGAAGACTGGAGTTCAAATTCAGCCTCTGATACTATGGCCCAGAGGAAGTTTATTGACCTTTGCTGCCTCAGTTTCATCACCTCTAAAATGGGGATAATGATAGCACCTACCTGCTGGGGTTTGTTGTGAGGATCAACTGATCTATTTGTAAAGTGCTTGGGTACTAAATAAATAAATGTTTCTTTCCTTCATTCCTAAAATCAACTAGGACAGTTTGGTTTCTTACTTAAGGGTGAGTGGTTGACTTCCGATTGGTCAGGTGTCAAGGGCGCATTGGGAGAGCCCATTGTGCTTTGGGAGCTCATCTGGACCTTCATTTTCCCTCTGAAGGGAGAAGCTTAATTGATTCCCCTTATACTCCTTTCCTTTGTTTTTTATCATTTTTTTGCTACTTTTAGTTTTTTTATTATAACTTTGAGCTTTTCTACTTGTTTGGGGTTATGTGCTAAGAAAAGTGGTAACCTATGAGAACTTTATGAAATATTGTTTGCTTATTTAATTCCTATAGCTATGTATAGGGGGTATCATCTCCAGACCCAGTAACTATAGTAGACCTGAGTCATCACAAAAGACCATCGATTTGGGTACTAAGAACTGTGCCTCCTGGGCTTCCTTGGGACTCAGTACAAGGTACTCTGGAGGGAGTTAAGAATTGTGTGATATTAATTTGGATGAGACTCTTTAGTCTGGCCAGTGAGGTGGTACAGTGGATAGAGTGCCAGGCCTGGAACCAGGAAGACTTATCTTCCTGAGTTCAAATCTGGCCTCAGACACTTAGTAGTTGTGTGACCCTGGGCAAGTCACTTTACCCTGTTTGCCTCAGTTGCCTCATCTGTAAAATGTGCTGGGGAAGGAAATGGCAAACCACTTCCATATTTTTGCCAAGAAAACCCCAAATGGGGTCATGAAGATTGGATATGACTGAACAAAACCCCTTTAGTTAGGGATTTAGGCAGTGTCGTATAGGGAGAACCCTGCTTCTAGAGTCAAAGAACCCAGGGTCAAGTCCTTCCTCCGAATGACTACGTGTGATCTGAGGCAAATCACTGCATTTCTTCATCTATAAAATGAACAGGTTAGATTATACAGGCTCTGTGGTCCCTTCCCACTTTAGATCCATGATCCTATGACCAATGTGTTCAAACATATCTCTGTTTTATTTGCTAGGTCAGAAAATATGTAACCAGAAATATAATAGGGACTGATCAGGAGAACCCTTGATTATTTGGCTATTCCTCCGATTAATTTTATGAGATTACAGGGCTGCTGAGAAGATGACCTGGGAATGATGTCAGTCTACATCTTCCAAGGTGAACCGTCACTCTCTGCTAGCTCCTTCATAGTGCTTAGGCTCCAGAACACATCATGAATTTCCCTTGGTTAAAACTGAAGTGTATTTTAGAAGCTTATATTGTCCTCCTAGATGCATCTAATGAGAGAACAAGACCTCAGAACTAGCTATATACACACACACACATACACATATACACATACATACATGTACATGGACATGTAAATATACATGTACATATATATTTGTTGTTGTTATTCAGTTGTTTCAGTTGTGTCTGACTCTTCATGACCCTATCTGGGGTTTTCTTTGCAAAGATACTAGAGTAGTTTGCCATTTCCTTCTCCAGCTCATTTTATAGATAAGTAAACTGAGGCAAACAGGGTTAAGTGACTTGCCCAGGGCCACACAGCTAGTAAGTATCTGAGGCTGGACGTAAACTCAGGTCTTCCTGACTCCAGGTTCTGTGCTCTTTCACTGCACCATCTAACAGATACACATATACATACATACATACATATTATATACATATCTATGTGTATGTATGCATATATGTATATATGTATACATAAATATCTCTAAGTACTTGAACCACTATATATACATATATATGTATATATTCCAACACATATATACATATACACACGTATGCATACACATAAACGAAAGGTAATCTATGGACCAAGTACTTGTTAATTCCTAGAAAGGCCAGGTAGCATGATAGATGTATAATGAACTTGTAGTCAAGAAGGACCTGGATTTGAATCCCACTTCTGATATTTATTAGGTGTTAGATCATGAGCAAATCACTTAACCTCTCTGAGCCTCAATTTTCTCATCTGTAGAATGGGGATCAGTAATACTTCTAGTGCCAGGATCCCAGGGTTATTATGAGGCTCAAATGAGATAATGTATGTAATTGTACTAAAATGCTAAGTAATTCCTAACCGCTATTCATTATTCTGTGATTGTAACATGAAGGAAGAATCTACCTGATGGGTTTTACTTTAATTCTGTACTCATCACCGCATTCCAGGGAAGTAAGCAACCCTCATCAGTTCTGCAAAGAGGGAGCATCTATAACATAGGGAATGGAAATGTCTGCACCACAATGAAATTCAAGAGAAACATGTCTGGAAACCAAGGGAGGTTCCTTATGAGCAAGAAGCTTTGAAAGTCATCTCCTTCATAAACCCCCAGGACATAGCAGAATGATATAAAAGTTAGCTCTCCTGGGAACCTCTGTCCGAGGGGGAATGCTACCATGTGTGATACAAGGAGATAAAAGTGCTCTATCAGGGACTTAATGAACAATTAATATATGGGGAGGTTGAGAGCATGGAAGGAGAACTTCTTCCTGAACCACAGCTGGTGACCAGCCTAGGCTCTGAAGCATGGAGATTGATAGCCCTTGTAATTACGTCCCTGCCCAGCGGAACTGCAGGTACTGTCCCTGTTCCAACAACTCCTTTATCCTTTCCAAAAGTTATTTGCTCCAATGATCAGCAGAAGCAAGGAAGGAGCAGGGCTCGACCCTGTAGACAGAGGTAAATGAAGCTTAGGACATGCTTCGGGCGTGGGGTGGGAGTACGGGAATGGTAGGCATCACCAAGATCTTATCAAACAGTTTAAGTTTAGGTGAAATATTCTAACTTTCAGGTGGTTTTATACAAACAGACACCCCAAATAAGACAGGTCTCTATATTATGTGTTCCAAGTACTAGTCATGGAAAATCATCACTCTGCATTCTAGCCTGTGTCCCCAGAAAAGAGTTGAGTCTTGCTCCCAAACCAGGCATGTGTTTCTACCCTCCCCTCATCTCCTGATTCATCCTGAATCATCCAGATTCTCTGTTGGTCACTTGCCAGAGATACCAAGAGGTTCTGACTAGGAAGAGAAGTCACACATATAAGGTCACTTGAGAGAAAAGGATGAAAATGTCAAGAGCTCATATGGCAAAGGGCCACCTCCTGATTCTAAGACTTGGAAATCCTTTCCTCCTTTGTGGAGCCCTCATTTGTTTCTCCTTGGGCACAGTCTTCTTCTGGAGTCCAAATAGTGCCTTAACCCAGCCCTTTTCTCTTCCAAAGTCACATGTCCTGAAACCACCATTATCTTCAGGTGACTCTAACCTAAGTCTAGTTCTGCCTGTACCGGTGATGTATGTATGGCTATGGACCTGTGAGAAATGGAAGAAAAGTGTCCTACAAAGGGCAATGGAAGTATGAGTGGTGGGTGTGAGCTGGCTGCAGCATCTAAAAGGAAGGTGGAAGAGCTGGAGTCAAGACTGCCACCAGGGAAATGCATGGTTGCATCCTGTTCCAAATGCATTCCCATTTGAGTACTTTGTTAAAGTAGCTTTACCAAGACCTTTATTTCAAATGAGTGCATGGCTGTGTATTTGCAAATAATAACACTTCTCTTTCTTTAGAAATATTATATGATCCAGACTTTCCAGTAATTAAGGATCTCCTTTGCCCATTTGTTAGATGCATGCATTTAATTTCTGTAATGTGAGCTGGTCACACAGGGAGCATGAAGGGTAACAAGCAAGCCACGAGCATCATACATGGATCCTAACAGTGTCTGGAGACACTGTGAAAGGCCCGCAGTATATTGGGCCAAAGGACCCTCCCTAGCTTAGCCTATGGGAATGTATGGGAAGACAAGAGTAGCATCAATAAGCAGGCAACTATCTTTGACTATAAGTTACAGCACAGTTACTAATAAGTATTAATAAAGGGAGTTTTCACACTGATAACTCCCTACACTAATGAAAGCTCAAGTACGGACCAAAGATAGATAGGCAGATAGATAGATCGACAGATAGATCAATCGATCGATAGATAGACAAACATATATTGACATAGACACGCTTGGCAGAAATTCCCTCTATCAATATCGTGTGTGTGTGTTTTATACATACACACACACATAAACATATTCTAACTAGAACAATAGATGAGAAGGAAGGATGGCAGTGGGGGTAGGGATGAGAAGTATTGCATCATTTGACTAGATTAAGGAGGCAACTTTCTGTTGCTAAAAGGATAGAATCATTTTTATTCAAACCTGATCTGTCTTTTAAAAGAGGTGATATTGTTCAAGATTCAATTTCCCCTCCAATCCTCAGAGAACTTTATAGAGAAAGAGGAAAGGTTAAATTATGCACGACCCAGCTAAACTGGACACAGTAGGGATAGAGGAAAAACAAAAATATAGACTCGACACACTCTTTTTTTCTTCAACCAAGTCAGAAGTCACAGTACCCCCTTTTCTCTCACTTCCAGCTAGAAGCTACCCAACTTGTTTTGTGTCTCCTCTCCTGTCTCTCGACACTATCTCATATATAACTCCACTTCCATTCCATTTAAAAACTAATGGGGAGAGTGTTAACTAGGCCATAGCTCCTTCCTCTCTACATACCCTGTCCCTATCCCTGTTTGGTTTCTAACTAGTAGACTACCTGACCTTGTGTCAAATTAGTCAGCGAGTCCTGTGGTTACGCTAGGAAATGATTTAATCTGTTAAGCTAATTATATCCTAGGTATATGAATGTTCATATATATGAACCTTTACCTGTTCCTTTAGTGTTCTAATCAAACTTTATATTATCAATTTATAGGAGTGATCATTGATAGAATCGTATATTTGTACTGAGCTAGAAATTTTCCTGAAATTCCACGTACTTGCAAATGCCCATTAAAACATCCCTCTCCTCCCACTCACCCAAGGAAAGTTATATTTTCCTTACTGAGTAACAATCGTTCAGATTCTGTCTTGGTCACTTGCCAGAGATACCAAGAGATTCTGACTAAGAAGACAAGTCAAGCGAGCCCCTAAATCCTTTCTCAGAATACCATTCATAACATCTTGCCGCCCCCCTCCCCAATAGCTACCCTATATATGTGTTGCTTCTATCCAAAATTTTACCACTAGGAACTCACTCTTGTGAATTAAACCCTGTCTATTGGTTAAATGCAAACATTCATTGGAAGTATAACATTTTAAACTAACACTCAGTGACATTGCACTATGAATTACTTTAACAGCTCTAGCCAATGTGTGTAGTGATGCTACTCTGTCTAAGCTAAAACTTGGGCTGAGGCAGTCAACTTATGAAAAAATTCACAGTGCAGTTGTCATCAGGTGGAGCAGAGACATTTATGGGAAACATATCATGAGTGTAAGGCAATATAATGAGTGATTGTATATTTTTCTAACCTTATTTATACTGGCAAAGCATGTCTGTTTTTATAGCATATTAACCAAGTGATTGTTTTGATTAAATGTTATAGGTTTTGCTTACTTTAGGCCGAGTTTGATCATTTTTACTATTTTTCTTGACTATGCTTGTTTTATTTTCACATATTAAATTTTATTGCATTTGGGACAATTGTTGACTTATTGTAGTTGCAGTCATCATGCAGTTCTTAAAATGTGCTTCATACAGATTGCCAAGATGTGTATTTGTGCAGTTACATTTATTCTGGCAGTTTGAAATGTTTCATATTAAATATTAACTAAATTAAAATTCAGGTACCTAGATTTTAGTAAAGCATTTGACTAAATCTCTCAAGATATCTTTATAAACAAAATGGAGAAATGTGGGCTAGGTATTAACATAGTTGGCTAGATTTAACTAGTGACTAGTTAAATGGCTAACTAGTTAAATGGTTGGACCCATAAGAATGCTCATTAATGGTTTGCTGTCACCCTAGAAGGATGTCTATAGTCCTGTACCACAGAACTCCACAACTGGTCATATCTCAACAACTTGATGAAAGACACAGGAGCCATGCTGATCAAATTTACAGATAACATAAGCCTGGGGAGATGGTTACTATTTCAGATGATAAAATTGCAATCTAAAAGACCTTCACAGGTTAAAATAATGTCCTTTCAAAGCTAATAAGTTTACATTTAATAGGGATACTCCTGCAGTTAAATTTAAAAATGTCCAAATGCACCAGACACAGGATGAGAGAGATCAGGATTTACTACAGTTACATGAAAGAGACATTGGTGTTGTTGTTGGCTATAAACTCTGTAGGATACAATAATGTGGCTGTCTAATAAAAGCTAATGCAGCACCGGTCACTAAAAAGTACAGTGTCCTGAAGAAGGAAAATAACAGGACCACTCTGATGTATCCTGGTGGAGCTTTGTGTTCAGTTCTAAACATCACACTTCTGGTTGAGATATTCCTGGGTAATGTTCAAATGCTTTTCCGTGCCTCTGCAGGGAACCTCCCTATCCTTCCACCCCTCTATCAGCAATGGCCTGGATTGTTTCAATAGCCTCCTAATGGATTTCCCTTCCTACTCCAGTCCATTGATGACACTATTGGAATGATTTTCTTCTTCTTGCATACATCTGATTATGTCCTTCTAAAAATGGTTCCATATTACCTATTAAAGAAAATCCAAACTCCTTTAACAATACCCCCCTCCCAGATTCAAGGTCTTCCGCAACCTGACACCAGCACGTCTTTGTAGTCCCTATTAAACTGGCTCTAGAGCTATGGCTCCAGGAATTGCTCTCCTTTGCTCTGTAGTAGTTCTTTATTAAGATGGCAACTGGGTAGCAGAGTGCAGTGAACACTGGTCTTGGAGTCAGGAAGACCTGAGTTCAAATCTCACCTCATACCTTTACTAGTTACATGGCCCTGAGCAAGTTACTTAACCTCTCTTGGCCTCAACTTCTGTATCTGTAAAATGAGAGGCTAATAAAATTATAAAATGGCAGGGGGGGTTGGAGGGGTCATTTCCTCTAGGGTCCCTTCCAGCTCTAAAGCTATGATGCTGTGATCTTTATATCTAGATCAAACTGAGTTATTCACTGTTCTTCATACATATTTAATGCTTTCCCACCTCCATTCCTATGGTGGAATTGTTCTCTCTCTTTGAAATGCTCTTTTTTCTCTCATCTCTAGTTGTTAACTTCCTACTCATCCTTAAAGTCTTAGCTAAAATGCTGTGTCCTCTGTGAATCATTCCCTGATTTTCTCATCCCCAGTTGATCCTTCCTTACTTGGACCTTACACAGCATCTTGTTTGGACCTTTCTTTTGTGGTTATCTTGTCTAATTTTAAATTTTTAGCTAGGTTTTTAAAAATAACAATAGATGGCAAATCTATTAGAGGCTTGCAAAAAAAATCAGTTAACAAACAATTATTGAACACTCACTATATGCCAGGAATTGTGCTAAGCACTAAGATGTAAAGAAAGACAAAAACATCGTCCCTGCCCTCAAGGAGCTCACATTCTAACAGGGAAGAGAATGTGCATTTAATTGTACGTTCAAGATATTTACAGTATACTAATGTGGAAATATGTTTACTATGACTGTACGTGTATAACCTATACCACATTGCTTGCTATTTTGGGGAGGGCGGAAGAGAGGGAGAGAAAAGTTTGGAACTCAAAATCTTATAAAAAGTAAATGTTGAAAACTTTCTTTACATGTAAATAGAAAAAATACTATTTAAAAAGATATTTACAGTAAAAATGGAAGGTAATCTCTGAAGTGTGATATCTGAGGGTAAAAGGTTATTGCTGACAGGGATCAGACGATGAAAAAATCGGTAGGGCTTTGTTACCTAGAGCAGAACCCTGAAAGAACAGCCCTTCTCCTTTACCTAGAAGGATGGGTCAGTCAGGGTGTAAGTACTTAAAGGAAGAACACCAGAAGGGGCAAGGGAAGCTGCCAAAGTGAAGTTTTGCCTAAACTTGACCCAAACAAAACTTCTACCAAGGAACATGGGTCATAGATTTAGAGCTGAAAGGGATCTCAGAGTCACCTAGTCCAATTCCAAAATTTTCCTTTAGGTTTTTAATGCATTGTAATCCCATTTTATGGACTATAATTTGCATGAAGACAAGGGTTGTGTCATTAAAACATTAGTCTCTCTCAGACACTTACTAGCTGTATAACCCTAAGCAAGTCACTTAACCATGTTTGCCTCAGTTTCCTCATCTGGAAATAAGCTGGAGAAGGAAATGCAAATCACTCCAGTATCTTTGCCAAGAAAAACCCAAATGTGTTCACAAAGAGTTGGACACAACCAAAAATGACTTAACAAGGAAACCCAATAAGATTTTCAAATAAAACTTAGAAGAAACCACCAATTTTTCTAAGCCCTAATTTCCCTGGCCTCCAGGCTCCATTCCTATCATTCCTCCTACTTTGGCACTCTGTGCTCACATGGTAAGAGAGCATTTTACTAATTCTCATAAAGATGTATAGAACTGTGGGCTAAAATAGTAGAGATGGGAAGTCTCTACTGGTCCTGCAAGCAAGAATTCCCCACAGGGGCAGTTTAGCAATTCTAATCTTTACAGATGGCATTTGAAGACCTGAAATGACCAGAATCTCCCAGGAGAAAGATGTTAAGAGATAGAAATTTTTTTCCAGTCTCAAGGGTTGTGATAGACATTACTCAGGGAGAAGCTCCAGGAAAATTCTGGAAACTATTCATAATCTTCAATAGGACACCCTGGTAAATAGCAAAAGAGACACCAAATATTCTAACATCAACGAATCACTCTTCTATATACCTCCTGTATGGAAGTTAGTCTAGTATTTAAAAAAACAACTATAGAATCAGAGGTTTAGAACTGGGGTGGGACCTTAGAGGTCTACTAGCCCAGTTCCTGCTATTTGAAGAGGAAGAAAGAGAGGCCCAGAGACACTGGCCAAGTTCACACAGAGAAGGGATAGATAAGATTTGAACACATGTTCCCTGAGTCCAAATTCAGTATTCTTTTTATTCTAGCATGTTTTCACATAAAGGAAATGGGGACCAGAAAGGCAAAGTAACTTGTCCAAGGTCATAAAGGTGGTAAGTCAGAAAGTTTGAGTTTGAACATGAGTCCTCTGACACCCAATCCTGTCTTATTCCCAGTGTACTTTGTATGATGTCTCCCATAAGCAAGAAAGACTTTGGTGTTACCAAGAGCTTATGTGATAAAATGGCTATTGTCAGTGATAGTCCTAATTGAAACTTTGGGTCCCAAGTCACTAATCCTCTCTGGAGTTTGTGCCAACCTTGCTCATATATGTGTGGTCTTTATGAAAATAGCTTTGTTTTAGAGTTGTTTTTTTAAATATGGTCAATTTTGGAATCCGTCTTTTCTGCTGACATAGATCATACAAACTGATTAGAACCAAGACTCTCAGAGTTCTCTCAAATCCTTGATTGATATGATTTCATCAGTTCATAGATTCTGAACTGAAAGGAACCTTCATCTCATTCAACACCCTCATTTTACAAATGAAGAAACTGAGTTTCAGAAGCATAACAAGGAATGTTAGCCTGCATTTTCATATCAGTCTCCCTGCTTCCTTGCCCTCATCAACATATTTATAAAGGAAGGAAAGGGGAAAAGGGAGGAGTGAAGGGGAGAGAAGAACAAGTGTAAAAACAAGGGTAAAAAAATTCTACTCACACAAAAATACTTAGGCATTTTCAAATGAGAAGTAAATGAATCCCCTTAAGTTCAAGTCAAATGCTATAAAATGAACCATCTCTCCCCTTCTCCCCCTGGAATAATCTACCATGCAAGGCAGGGTTAAATTCTCCCTTTCATCCTATGCCAGTCACTCCAAATGCTGCTAATGGATGAAATCAAACCTGAGTGTCTCTCTTGCTTCCACAAGAGAGAGGCCTTTTGAAAAATTTTTTGTGTGGCCTGTTGATGTTTGGGTCCCTACCTCCCCACCTCCCGTGAACCTGTCATCACATTAAATATGTATTATTTAACTGAGCCTGTGGGAGAACTGGTGACCATGTTGTACATTAATGGCCATAGTTCCAGATGGATTACCCCCGGGGCTATTGGCAGCTCTTCTCAGTCCCGTGACAGACTGTCTCAATGGGTAACCATAACCAGGGCATTTGCACCTGATGCTGTAAAATGGCAGTGCTCTTCCCTCCCACAGGCTACTTCGTTTTCTCCTACCCCTCCCCCAGTGCATAGGCACATTGCTCCTACCCTAGGGAGGTTAGCTAACCCTAAGAAGTGTGCTGAGGGTATGAGAACATGCCAACGACAAGATGCAAAGGGGTAGGGAACATGTGTGGTGTAGGGAGAAGTGTGTGTGTGTGTGTGTGTGTGTGTGTGTGTGTGTGTCCCTATAAACAGAAGAGCCAGAGGTCACTCAAAGTATTGGTTTTATCAAAAGAAACAACCTAGAGCAAGCTATGCTTGACTTTGGGAAGATGTAAATAAAGGTTAAAAGAAAGAAACAAATGGGGTTTGTAGTCAAATTAGAAGCCTTTTTTTTCTTGCTAAACAAGCTGGTGAGTTGATAGCCTCCTAATCAGTCTCTTTGACTCCAGCTTCTTCCCTTTCCAATTCATTCTCTATACAGCTTTAAAATGTATATTCCTAAAACATAGTGTCTCAGGAGTAGGGAACCTGTGGCCTAGAAGGCACATGTGGCCCTCTAGGCCCTCAAGTGAGGACCTTTAATTGAATCCAAATTTCACAGAACAAATCTCCTTAATAAAAGGATTAGGGTTAGTTCTGTGAAGTTTGGATTCAGTCAAAGGGACACACCTGAGGACCTAAAGAGCCATATGTGGCCTTGAGGCTGCAGACTTCCCACCCCTGGAAGTTATTCCCCTTTTTCGAGAAACTTTGTGGCTACCTATTGTTCCCTATTTCTATGTCTGGCATTTAAAGGCCTTCCCCACATGGCTCTAACCTATCTTTCCAGGCTGCTTTCATATTACACCCCCTCTACCCCTGATACATCCACACTCCATTAAAACTAGTCAACTTAGTCTTCCTTGTCCATGACACTCCTTCTCCCACCTGTGTGCATTTGCACAGGCCGTGCCCCAAGCCTGGAATGCCCTCTCTCCTCACCTCTACCTCTAGGATTCCCTATTTCCGCAAGCCTAAGCTCAAGAGCCACCTGCTATAAGACCTTCATTGATTCTGTTAATTGTCCTGCTCCAAGTTCCTGCCAAAAATCATATTTACTTTGTGCCTGTTTTGGATTTACTTACCTGTGTGTGCTTTTCTTCCCAATAGAATATACATTCCTTGGGGTCAGCGACTTTATTTTTTTGTCTATAACTCTGGCTCCTAGTGGACTATTATAAAGTAGCTACTTAATAAATATTTGTTGAATTGAACTGAATTAAATTGATCAGTCACTCTAGGCAGACCACTGTTTTGGGTGCTGGGATGGGGGAAGGGGAGACAGAAATAATTCTTGTCCAGGAAGAGCTAGGATTCTCCTTGAAATCTCTGCCTCACAACTATGTTACATTGATCTTGGGAGCTGGGACCCAGAGGGATTTGATCCTTACTGTTTTGAAGTAATTATTGTTCTGGTCAGTTGCTGAGGTGAGGCAGGAAGCAGGGATAGGCAACCACATCATGTAGAAAGTTTGACACCTTGGCCTCCCAAGCACTGGGAGAGTTGTGTAGATTCACTGTTCAGTGAGAGGAAGAAAGGAAGGATACATTCAGAGCTCCAGCAGAAGATTTCAGTTCCTTCATTCCCCCAATGACTCACTGATCCATTCATTTCTTCACACTTTAATACACAATGTACCCACTAAGTGCATTAGAGAAACGCAAAGCAAGGAAGTCTAAAGAGGAAAAAGCAGTTACTGACAGGAGAGAAGTCCTCGCTGAAGGTATGATATGTGAAGTGGTTTTAAATGGCAAGAAAGAAGTTGACAGATGAAGAAGGGAAGCAAGGGCATTTTACGCTCAAGGAACGGCTTGAGCAAAGTGATGGAGGTGGGAAGGTGCATACTTTGTACAAGAAAGGGAGGAAAGCATGAAGCAAAGTATTTATTAAGCCCTCACTATGTGCTAGGCACTTCAGACACAAATACAAGCAAAGGAAAAAAAGTCCCTAGTCTCAAGGAGTTTATATTTTAATGGGGCAGCTAGTGCCTTAGTGGATGTAACCCTGAGCCTGGACTCAGGAAGACCTGAGTTCAAATGTGGTTAGACAGTTCCTAGCATGTAACCTTTGGCAAGTCACTTAACCTCTTGCGTGCCTCAACTGTCTCACTGGTAAAATGGGGATAATAAGAGCACCTACCTCTCAGGGTTATTATGATGAGCAAATAAGATATTTTCTGTAAAGCATTTAACATAGTACCTGGTACACGTAGGTGCTATAAAAATGTAAACTACTTCAGATTTATGGAGAACAGAGGAATTTATGACCAAACAAGAGACAGAGAACATCTGAAATGCAAAATGGATAATTTTGATTAAATTAAATTGAAAAGTTTTTGCACAAACAAAGCCAATGCAAGCAAGATTAGGAGGAAAGGCAAAAATTGGAAAAGAATTTTTACAACCAGTGTATCTGATAAAGGCCTCGTTACTAAAATATATAGAGAATTGAGTCAAATTTATAACAGTACAAGTCATTCTCCAATTAATAAATGGTCAAAGGATATGAACAGGCAGTTTTCAGATAAAGAAATCAAAGCTGTCCATAGTCATATGAAAAAATGCTCTAAATCACTATTCATTAGAGAAATGCAAATCAAAACAACTCTGAGGTACCACATCACATCTATCAGATTAGCTAACATGACAAAACAGGGAAATTATAACTGCTGGAGAAGATGTGGGAACATTAGAACACTAATGCATTGTTGGTGGAGTTGTGAACTGATCCAACCATTCTGGAGAGCAATTTTGAACTATGCCCAAAAGGCAATCAAACTGTGCATACTCTTTGACCCAGGAATACCACTTCTAGGTGCGTATCCCAAAGACATCATAAAAATAGGAAAAAAACCTCACATGTACAAAAACATTTATAGCAGCTCTTTTTGTGGTGGCCAAGAACTAGAAACTGAGAGGATGGTCATCAATAGGAGAATAGCCAAATAAGTTGTAGTATATGAATGTAAAGGAATACTATTGTGCTACAAGAAATGATGAGCAGGCAGACTTCAGAAAAACCTGGAAAGACTTAGATGAACTGATGCTAAATGAAGTGAACAGAACCAAGAGAACACTGTACACAGTAGCAGCCACATTGTACAATGACTGACTTTGACAGAATTAGCTCTTCTCAGCAATGCAAGGACCTAAAACAAACCCAAATGATTCATAATGGAAAATGCCATCCATATCCAGAGAATGAAATACGGAGTCTGAATACAAATTGAAGCATTTGCTCTCTTTTTTTATTTTGTTTTGCTTTGTTTTTTCTATGTCATGCTTCCTCCCATTTGTTCTAATTCTTCTATACAACATGACTAATGTGAAGATACGTTTAATAAGAATGTACATGTAGAGCCTATATAAGATTGCATGCCATCTTGGGAGGAAGTGGAGGGAGGTAGAGAAAATTTTAAAATTATGGAAGTGAATGTTGAAAACTAAAAATAAATTAAGTTTTTAAAAATGTTAGCTACGGCTATTGTTATAGTTGCTATTAATGAAGGAAGAGAACACAAAAATGAGCTGAAAACCTAATAAGGGGTGGTGGGTGAGCAAGGTACCTGGTGTGAGGGTATGACTTTGAAATTCAGAGAAAATCAAGAACAGGACCAGGAGGCCTCTCCACAAGATGAAGGCTCCAGGAGTTTTCACCAATAGGAGAGGGGGAGGCCTTGGCAGAGGAACATTCCAGGGTAAGCCACAGGGATGGCAGGCTGTTCCAGGGCAAGGAGGCCCCAAGCACTGAGGAAGTTCCAGGAGGAGCCAGTCATAGAGATGGCCTGGTTTTAAGAAAGCCGAGAGCAAAGCCAGGAGGGGAATCAAAACATCACCAACCCACAAAGAGTCAACCAGTTGAACAGTAGTTTAGAGTGTACAGAAGGTAGTAATATGAAATAAACCTAGAAAGTTCCTGTGGTACCAGATTTTGGAGAGCCTTGGAAGCCAAGCAAAGGAGTTCAAACTTTATTTGATAATGTTAGCCAAAGCCTGAGTGTTTCCTTTCTCCCATAAAGTCCCCCTACTTTGAACTACATGAATTGGATTCAGTTCTAGAGGGAACCTGACTCCAAAGAAAGGGGCTCAATTTTTTCTTGAACTATCTGACTCTGAGGAAAGTTCTTTAAATAAAGCTTAGGTTGATTTATGTCTAGGGTATCCCCAAAAAGGCACACTTTAACATTAGTGATAATGAGATTGCATTAACTCTGCTGATCTTGATCACACCCCACTCAACCTTATAAGGAATTTAATCTAAGAAGTCCATTGTGTTCCACTGAAGCTTGGGTGGAGACAGAACCTTTAGTTTAGATAGCCCAAGGTAGTGGTGGTCTGAGTAGAGATAATTTCTCTGTCCAAGGGTCACTTTCAGCCCCTCATTGACCACCTATTCTTTCAAAAGGCATATAGACTTTGAGTCTACCACCATGATTGTCTTTGGTCTAAGAGAGCCAGATGACCATCCTTTTATTAACAACCTGCTGGCCTTATTAATAAAATGATAAAATTACCCAGAAAAAAAGGTTACCTTCTAGAAAAGACACTTATTGTTCAAAGAAGTAGCTATCAGGCAGAGGACAGCTATTTCTCAACCATGAAAGAAAATGCTTAAAACCCAAAAGATGCAGAAGTTTGCATTAACAAATGCTTAAAATGTACACTATAATTTATCACCACTGTCGCACTTTCCCAGTAGGTAAGAAGTACTCCCGGGGGGCAGCTAGGTGGCACAGTGAGTAGAGCACCAGCCCTGAAGTCAGGAGGACCTGAGTTCAAATCCGGCCTCAGACACTTGACATACTTACAAGCTGTGTGACCTTGGGCAAGTCACTTAACCCCAATTGCCCTACCTTCCCCCTTGCAAAAAAAAAAAAAAGAAGCACTTCCCAGAGACTTGTGGGACTGTTGAACACTTATTTCACACTCATTTTAGATCTATTCTGTCTGAGCAGCAATTCATATGCCATATCTTCTGGCCAGGCAGGTGGATCTTTCATGGATATTCCTCATGTTGGGATATATCTCCTCCTCTTAGAAGAGTATAGTTGCAGAAATCATTTCCCATTGCCAATAATTACCCAGGAACTCCTAGCTCTTTAAACTCTACAAGGCAACCACCATTACTAACACTAAATGTAATGCTTTGAAGTTCGCAAAACTCTACATAAACATCCGTCTCAGATTCATTATTCAGTTACCTGTGCTCAGGGAAAGAAACATAAATCACATGTGGCAACTAGGGACATGACATCAGGCTCACCTAAGCATAGATACTGACGGGGAATGGGAGGGGAGAGGCATCCCCTCTGCTCCCCCTCAATAAATACAAAAGAGAGTTGTCAGTCTCAAACCACACATTTAAAATTTAGAGTGGTAGCTGAAGTTGTTAAAACCTACTGAGTAGACATCTGTTCCTGCTCAGTTACCAGTCATCTCAACATAGTCCCCAGTTACAGAATACTATTGACACCTACCAGGAGCCTCTGGTCACACATGTCCTTTAGTATAGTTTGTTATGAGTCTTTTTTTTAAGTATACAATAAATTTAACATCGTAGCAGCAAAACTGTATCTCCTTCAGAACTCACTTCTGCTCTTTTCTGTTTTAAATGTTTGATGGACATTTTTTTTTATTTTAATGTTTTAATTAAATTATTTTATTTTTCATTTTTTATCTCTATCATACACACCAACACCCTAGTGCAACAGAAGCCTTGCCTAGTAATAAATATGTATGGTCAAGCATTAAAAAATAAACTCAATTCATTGGATCTCACTACATTTTCACCCCTAACCAGCTCATCTTCTTCCCACCCTTCCGCAATCCCTATTTTCCTCTGCCTTCACTCCTTATTGTGGCCTCTGTAACTTTCATTTTATTGTAATAATTTTTTATCTTTTATCTTAGACCTCTTTGTCTTGCGATATTCATCTTCCTGTACTCATGGAAACTTGGCTTTCTTAGAAGATGCCTCATCCCTTTTCATCCTCTCTAGTGCTGGCTATTCTTTCTCTCCCACCCCAGGACCCATTAGACCAGGAGGAGGAGTCAGCATACTCCCTGACCATCACTGCCACTTCCTTGCCAATTCAGCAATCATTTTGTCTTTGAGATGTGCTCAATCAGCCTATATCATGCTATCAAGATCCTTATCTGTGTAATCTATCAACCTTCCCTTCATAATCTTTCTTCTCTCAGAGTTTGGTGCTTGACTTGTAGTCTTTCTTGTGAATATCAGGCCACTGGACCCAGATGGCTCTGGAGGAGAA